>NW_027263541.1:259197-765134 GCF_042370955.1 Sodiomyces alcalophilus JCM 7366 | reverse complement strand
GTAAACACCGGGATCCACATATTGTATGTTGGGCATGAAGGTGAAACGAGCATGGTGGAAACCAACGCCGTCACGGATGCCTTGCTTGAACAATCGGACAACCGGGAAAATAAACCGGCTGTTGGGGCTGCAAAGGTAGCCCATGCGCAGTACATACCGGTCGAGGATGCTAGATGCAAAAGTCAGAGGCCCTGAACCGGTGTCAAGGCTGTGTCTACTGGATATCTGGGCATTCTGCAAGCCTTGGCCCTTGCCAGGGGCCCTGTATGTACCCGCCGTCACAATCCTCATGCTTGGCTAAATACAACTACGGCAATTCCGCCATGTTCTCTCACTTAGACAGCCTACCGACTTTATTGGCCACATCGTGTTTCGCTCGCTGTCAGTCGTCTGGGTTTATTTACACAGCGCATGGCTACCGACGGGCAAGACGGGACTTATACAAAAAAATACCGCAAGGCCAGGACAGAATTGGTTTACTTTATACCCAATTGGTAGTCACCAGAAATCTCGTGTGACGGAAGTGAAGGAGACCGGAACTCGACATCTCGGATTATCAATCCCGTCCCAAGACCTGCCCAGGACAGGATGAGAAGCTTCATGAAGTGTCCTCCCGCTTCCGGATGGCGCAACTCAAGCAGGGACGTTGAGACACAGTCATATACAGTGCGGATGATGTTGCGTCGAGAATTGCGTCATAGCCTTCCTCTTGTGCAGGCTGAGCCGATCCTGTTCGTTGGATTGCAAGAGACTTGGCACCATGGGGACCCCCTGTGCTTTGTTGTATTGATACGAGACTCCCAACAATATGCGATGCGGTTTTTGTCTGAATTTTCCAGCGCCACACACAGAGGCGAATGCAATATAGCACGACCCTCTAGGGTGGATTTTATCTGTACAACGTACGCGAAGGAAGCCTGCTACTCTTTTCTTCAACACGATATTAAACCGCTTCTCTACTGCTGTGTTGGGCTGGTCAAAGCGGTCGGCCGACCGTCGATCATTTGTCTTGAGACGAGTTTTTATATACTGACTTGGCGATTAATCCCTCGGATGCGCAGAAAGGACGGTCAGTCAGCAAGGGTCTTCATACCTTGTATGGTATTTCCATCACTTTAGCCGACCACCCCACGCATTGCATCCTCCAGTTTATAAACAACTGTCCGGGACGTATACAATACAACGCCATCTACTTCGTAGGTAAGAATGCAGCGTCTCTCCTGGGAGCTGGGGGAGTCTGGTTATTCGTTAAAGAAAAAAATAAAAAGGGAAAAGGTAGTATTTTAGCGGCGAGTCAGCTGAAATTTACATGTAGGTATTGGTACAAAATTTGGAGTTGGAATGAGGCTCTGATTCCTTTCCTCGCTTCTCAATAGCCCCACGGCGACGCTACTTGGAAATACTGGATTACTTTGCTTTTTTTTCGTCCTGTTCGTTTTGCTTTTCTTTTCCTTTTCCCCAGTGGGATATGTCCTTCTTGTCAACCAGCAGGACCCGAGTATGCTGTACGATACTGTCAGATCGTATCCAACAACATAATTATAATTCGCAGGGTCCTACCTGAGGGTCTTATGTAAACTATATCAAAGCAAAGCACTACTGGGGCGCTAACCCCGAGTCAGGTCCATATCGGGCCAACCAACATGACCCTGGCAGTCAAATATCCAGGGTCTCAACGATACGATGCGATGCGAGGAGAAAAGTGGCAATCTGTATGCACCTCACCGGTATGACCATAAAGCCACTGATGAGGAGGCGGGCTACAACATACAACGTACAACGTAAATATGGCAGTGGTCTAACACGGAGATCTTCATAGTGCCCAGGAGGTGTGTATCTGGCTACGATGGCCAGGAAATTTTTGCCATTCACAGTGTATGTAATGCCTATCTCTGAAGTACTCTGTACATTATTCCTCGGTAGGACGAAAGCAACGGGTTCGGTCACTCCCCACCCCTGTTGCATCCTCTCACGTTCCATTCAACGCCCCCCCGCTCCGTCCCTGTTCCCCTTCCACTATTGACCTTAGCTGATAGGCGGTCCCCACCGTTCCCACTGGACTTGCCCCCTTGTCCAGCCACAGACCGAGAATGGCATTACGACGAGCGAGGTACAAGTACTTGTCTGGGGCTTACGTACCACTGTACAAAGGCTTCAGAGATCCTTCCTAAACCTTCTCAGGACGTTCCCTTCCGTTCCTAGTGTGGTCTCCCCTGTTTATTCGTATCAGCCAACATTAGGAAACCCGTTTGCTAAGAAGTCGGTACCTTGACTTGTCCTTTTTTAATACTGTACCTAAAACCCGACCATTCGTTCTTGCCGGCCCGCCTCGCGTCTACGAATAGGTACATACGAATACATTTCTCCCAAGTCAGCCCGCCTACTCGAGCCTTGCGGCAGGTTCTTCTTCTTTTTTTTTGTTGCAACTACGGGGCAGTACGAGGAAGTCTGCAGACTGCAGGCGAGTCCCCACCACCACGACCACTACGACTTGCGGCGACCACCGCGACCGACCAACCACGACCATCAAACACCATTCTTCTCCTCCCTCTCCACTTCAAACCCTCTTCGAACATAGCCAACTGCTTGGACGCGGCAGCCATCTCGCTCTGGCTGCTAGTGCGACTGCTTCTTGTCGTCCAACTCCTGCCACCTGGTCCTGTTTTGTACGTCAGGCTGGTGCTCCTTCCATCGCTCGCTCGCGCGTCTTCCTCCAGTCAGCCTCTTCACAACCCCCTACTACGTCGACATCACATCGAACACCTTTCAAGTTCATGCTGCTACCGTATTGATCAGGGGTTTACGAACCGCCTTTACGGTGTTCGGATTCACACGCCGCGGTTGAACTCCTCTGACCCGATTTGCTTCGATCGGTTCCCGTTTTCTGCTGTCGAGACAAAAGCGAGTAACCCGACCGGGGGAGCATTTGGGTGGAGGGTGGGAGAACGGTTTCATACATCTACTCTCGTTTGGATCGAAGACCGACTCAGATCATCAACCTCTCCCTTTCTCGCGGCAGCCTGTATTCAATTACCGCGGGCGGAGATCTCTTTCCGTTCCATCCTGCCGTTGGAACTTGATCGCTATTAACGATTTTCGACAAACCAACCCACTGCGACGGGCGATTGAATTGAACATTGTGTATCTCTGAAAAGACACATCGGTCTCGAACATAAATCGCCATGGCACAAAAAGGCGGACGTGCGCCTGCTCCGGCGGCGGCTGCTGCTGCTGCGAAAGCGCCCACACCCGCGGCCACGACCACATCAAGTGGTGGCGGCGGCAGCAACTCGAGCGACTTTGTAAGGGAGTCCCCTTTCTTTCCTGCCTTCCGACCCAACGCGACATCCCCGAATGACTCTTGCTGATCCAATGGCCGTCGGTGCAGGTTCGCAAGCTCTACAAGTCCGTCCAGCCTCGCTATTTCCGCCCACCCGACCGAGTAGGAGCTTACGGCTAACGCGTCGCAATAGAATGCTCGAGGACCCCGCATATTCAAGCATTGTGAGATGGGGAAACGACGGTGACACATTCGTCATCTTGGAGGTACAGAGTTCCAGCGGAGCCGCCGAGTGTTCTCTGCGAAGACGGCGACCATACTGACAATGCTTTAGACCGACAAGTTCACCAACGACATCCTCCCTAGGCATTTCAAACATAGCAACTTCTCTAGTTTTGTGCGGCAGCTGAACAAGTACGACTTTCACAAGCTACGGCGGAATGACGAGAACAACGAATCGCCATATGGGAAGCAGGTACGGGTGTTGCATGTGCATGCGAATGGCTAGTTCGCATCCCCGTCCCCCATGGCCCATGCTAATCATTCGCGAATCCAGGCGTGGGAGTTCAAGCACGAAGCCTTCCGAGCCGATAGGAAGGACAATCTAG
The DNA here is from genome assembly GCF_042370955.1 of Sodiomyces alcalophilus JCM 7366. Classification (NCBI taxonomy): domain Eukaryota; kingdom Fungi; phylum Ascomycota; class Sordariomycetes; order Glomerellales; family Plectosphaerellaceae; genus Sodiomyces; species Sodiomyces alcalophilus. The sequence goes on along the minus strand of NW_027263541.1, from coordinate 761,246 downwards.
ACAACATCAAGCGCAAAGCGCCGGCGCAAAGGAAGAACCAGGCTGCCGAGGAGGCTTTCGCGATGAACCAATCCATCAATCTTCTTCAGGAGACCCTATTCGCACAACAACAACAGGTCCAGGCGTTACAGGAACAGTTTGTCGACTTGTCGCGGGCGAACAAGACGCTCGTCCACGAGGTGCACTCGTTGCAGAAGATCGTGGAAGCCCATAGGCAATCACAGAATGAGCTGTTGAATTTCCTCACGAGCCCCGACGAGCGATGGCGCAACAGTAGGTACCCGAACCAAAACTCGGCGCATATCAACGGCGGCACGATGGATGAGGCGCCCGAGCTGCGCCGGGCGCGGGAACTCTTGACCAGCGTCTCGACCAACCCCATGATGGACCGAGAGTTTGAGCGGCTTAACGGGATATATGCCCAGGGCTCGCCGTCCGACTCGGCATCGTCGCTCATGTTCCAGCCCGGATCGATGCCGAACATGATGACGGAGCAAATCAACATGCGCCATCTTGTATACCCGGTCGGCGAGAACGTCGGCATTGATCCCCTATCCCAAGACCACTTCAACAACATCCCGTACACTCTCAACTCGTTGCCCACGGTCAACGAATATCCAGCTCAGGGCGTCGTCAAGGCCGAGACAGGGCCAGCCACGCCGGCTGCCCCGGCAGGCGCGGCGCGACCGGCGACACAAGACAATTCGTTATGGGGACCGAGGAAGCCGAGGGTATACTTGATAGAAGACGATCGCACCTGCTCGCGTATAGGATCCAAGTTCTTGACGCAGATGGATTGTCAAGTTGAGCTTGCGGTATGTGCCGGGCGGTCTTTCCCCCCCTAACCCCCCTTGGCTATGAAGAGTCTGGGAGGGGCGAGCTAACGGAGGATATCAGGAAAACGGCGTGGATGCCGTCAACAAGTGCAAAGAGGTACCGGCTGGGTACTTTGATCTCATTTTTATGGACATCATCATGCCGCACATGGACGGCGTCTCGGCGACGCAACTGATCCGAGAGGTCCACCCAGAAGTTCCTGTGGTTGCAATGACATCGAACATTCGACCCGAAGATATAAGTCATTACTTTAATTGGAGTATGTTTTCTTCCCTCTTCCCAGGTGGACTTTTCGAACTACGATTGCTGAGATGATCCAGGTCTTAATGACGTGCTCGCGAAGCCCTTCACCAAGGATGGAATGTTGCGTATCCTGAGGAAACACGTCCCGCACCTCATGAAGAACCCGCCGGCCGACGAGCTTGCCGTACAGCAGGGCAACACGGCGGTTCCCACCATGGCGTTGCCGCCCGGAATGAATCCCCAGGTGCGCGGGGACACACCGAGTCAATCCCCCGCGACATCCGCGTCATGGCACTCGCCGGGACAGATGCACCAGCAATCTCCCAACGTGGCGAACATGGAATCTGGGTACGCCATGACCAACGCGCAGCAGATGGTCATCGGACCGGGTTCGGCGCAGCGGGCAAGCTTCCCGAATCAAGCAATGCCGGCGGGTATGCAGCAAATCCGGATGGCAGACGGAATGGCGGCCGACGATCGGCCCGAGAAGCGACAGAGATTATACGCACCAGGAGGTGGATATACCCAATAATGTCAAAATGTGACGTGAGGCTAGGGAGGTTGAGTGGGGAGAAGAGGAGCGCAGCGATAGTCCTCCTTTTCTCTATGTTTGTTTTCCGGTTTTTTTCTGCAACAACGCTCAGCTGCGAGGCGCAGCTGCTGATGAGACGTCCGGCATCATGCTATGATGTATATCTTGGGCGGTTCGGCATTTAGCCGTTGGTATTTTATAAACACCCCCGATGGAAAGGAGGGCTGTGATACGGCGACAGGATACATCTATTGGGTCCATATGTCTGTCGCCGAGGGTGGCATAAGGCATAACCCACGGGCCTTGAAGTAAAAACTTTGCATATGTCTTGGTACTGGTCATGGAGTATAGAAGAACCCGCTGAAGGGTGGTATGACGGATCTGGTGGTATACAACAAGCATATGTACACGAAATAGTATGCCGAATGACAACGGACCGATTCTGGTCGAGGCCGTTCCTATCGAGGTGAACCTGGTTGATTTTTACACTACAGTAGGGCCTGAATCAGATGAGAACTCGTTACCAATTGCAACAGTTATTGGGTCGATGAAGGGAAAGGGTAGATTAGAAAGAGTTAAGTTTAGCTGCCTGCGAGGCGGAATTAAATAGATTGGGAGGGATTTTCAAGTGAGGCTCATACGAATACATGATAGATACGTACAGTGAGTACCAAGATAGAGAACGGTCGGACCCAAACGATTGGGTCCAGCACAGACAAGGATAAATAGAATAAGCTTTCCCAAGCAACAGCTAAGGGGACGCGGGATGGGCATCTATTTCCTCCACCTGTTCCTCCGATCGATCTCCCCGGCTTCCCGCCGTAAGACCCTGGGTTCCCCTTGACCGGGGAAGCGCGGAAGTTGCATCCTTATTTTCCGCTCTGACATCTTTCCACCTGCAGGTCAGGGATCTTGGGCGAGTCAGGGGGTTGGCAGGTCGTGTAAAACGGTGGCAGGTTTGTATGAGAGAGTGTGGTGTGTCGTTTGTAAAGCGCTCTTCATGTTGCGATATCCCCTCCCCCCTGCATTCATGGCCGGTCTGGACCTGGCGGTAGAGCCCCTCATAAGGTATGCCAAGCTCTTTCGACCTCGTCTAGGCCCTCGGTGGGGTAGCTGATGGAATTATGCACGCCATGGGAAGGGAAGGGATGGAGGGAGGGTCGATGGGGAGGGATGGGAAGGATTCGAGTTGAGCTGAGGGTGGGGGAGATATATCGATAGATTGATGTCTACGTTGTACGTTGTATAGGTATCTACGTGTTGCTGTGGGTGGCCGGAGTGCATGGCGGATATGGTCTGGTATGGAGGTCCGAGGTACAGGTCGCGAGAGAAGAAAGAAGAAGCATGGAGTTTCCAGATTGGCCAATTCGTCCAGGAAGTTTTGCGTTCGTATTTGTCTTGACAACTTCATAGAGGGTGTTTTGCAATTTAATAGTCTCAGGGAGTTTTGGCTGCCTCAAGCCAAGCCGTTATTGTACTATAAGGTACCTAGCTAACATGGAAAAGCGAGCTACATATGCGCTCCCATGTTGTTGCTCCACCTGTCTGCAATCTATTATCTGAAATACATCCTTTGGGAGTTGAGTTGGATATTTGCAAAAATAGCACGAAAAAAAAGTACGTCCAGTGTATTGTGTTGTGTTGTACGCCGATGATGGGCCGGGCGGACGGTTGAGTCGACTATGCATCAGAACAAAGTTGGCTCCTAGTCGCGGTACTCGCGGATACTCGACCACTAAGACGTCTAGACAGGTTTTACAGTACTTCGTATTCGTACAGCACGAATACATGTGTTACAACTCCCCTGGGACTTTACGGCCACTATCTTCAACTTGCAATCCAAACTAGGAGTTAAAGTCGACTTGTATATACTTTTTTTGAGTGTACGAAACAGGTCTTCCTGTCGAACGTAATTTTAAGTGAAGAGAAATAATATCCCAGAACAAGGGAAAGATGTCAAGTTGGGAAGAAGTGGAAATACAAGAGTTCCATTAACATACGTTGTACGAAGTAGAAGCGACAATGATCGGTGAAGATATTCACCGAGACAATTTACCAGCTTACCGCGGTGAGATGAGGGCACACCGAGGAATATACCGGAATTCCCCCCACCTTGACTCACACATCTGAACTTCTCCCACCAATTCACCTTCCACCACACCACGAGTCTCCACCTCATCTAGAGCGCGCGACTTTAATCCAATATAATCCGAACAATTATCATCGTAATCCTACAGTCCATTGATTTATTTGATTATCCAGAAGCGCGCGACGGCTCATGTCGCACAAGGGAAGATCGGGCAAGAAGCCCGCACGAGCGGCTGAAGCCAAGAGAGAAGATGTCCTCCAGGCCGTGGTGAGTGCATCCATTGTTGAAAATTGGCTTTGTTCCTTCTTTTCTTCTTTTCCCCGTTCTAACGCTCTGTCGTCAACCTAGATCATTGCCGATTCCTTCCAGGACCGGTTCCAACCGCTCACCATCGATAAGCCACGAGTATGCTTCCCCCCTCTCACATGCGCCCGGCGTTGTATTGACTGTGGCCCTCGACGATAGTGTCTTATTCCCCTTGCCAACACTCCTCTGATCGAGTACACCCTCGAGTTCCTGGCCATGAATGGTGTCCAGGAGGTTCACATCTACCCCGGCGCCCATGGTGAGCAGGTCGAGGATTACATCAACAGATCGCGATGGGCCACAGACTCTGGCCGAAGCCCCTTCTCCGGTATCTCCTTCATCCGCGTCTCCGATGCCCGTTCCGTCGGCGACTTCCTCCGAGACCTCGACAAGCGCGGCTACATCGATGGCGACTTTATCCTCGTCCACGGCGACCTCGTGTCCAACATGTCGCTGGACCGCGTGCTTGCGGCCCACAAAGCTAGGAGACAGGCTGCTGCCACCAACATCATGACCTTGGTTCTCCGGTCGGGCGGCGAGGAGCAGCATCGGACCAAGGCCAGCGCCATCACCCCCGTGTTCGTGGTCGACACCAAGACCAAGCAGTGTTTGCACTATGACGAGACCCATCCTCTGCAGAGCGACCGCTATCTGACCCTCGACCCGGCCGTTATCGACGAGCTATCTTCCGACTTTGAGATCCGTGCCGACTTGATCGATGCCCAGATTGACATTTGCACCCCGGAAGTCCTGGCCCTGTGGTCCGAGAGCTTCGACTACGACCTGCCTCGGAGGAACTTTCTGCATGGCGTTCTCAAAGACTGGGAGCTCAACGGCAAGGCCATCTACGCCGAAGTGTTCGACGAAGGATACGCGGCTCGCGCGAGCAACTTGCAAATGTACGACGCCATCAGCCGCGACGTCATGGGCCGATGGACCTTCCCCTTCATCCCGGAAAATAACATCATGCCCGACCAGGGCTACCAGATGCGCACATATGGTGTCTCTACCGAGGATGGCGTCCAGATTGCCTCCAACAGCAAGCTGTCCAACTCGATCATCGGCCGGGATGCCGCGGTGAGCTCCGGCAGCACCGTCACCGGCAGCGTCATTGGAAGACGGTGCAAGATTGGCCAGAACGTCGTCATCGAAGACAGCTACATCTGGGACGATGCAGTCATTGGCGACGGCGCCGTCATTTCGCGGTCCATCTTGGGATACAACACCGTGGTCGGGAAGGAGGCTTCCATCCCCGCTGGCTCGGTTCTGTCCCGCAACGTCGTCGTCGGCGACCACGTCAAGCTGCAGGAACCCGCCATCCTATCCGTGGTTACGCACGACGGCACCCCGGTGACCACCGACGCGTCATTACTGGGTCCCTCGGGCAAAGGTGCCACGTACGTCGACCCCGAAGCCGAAGACATCGACCCGGAAGACCCTTCGACCTTACAACGGTCCCTCATCTATTCGCTGGCCCACCTCTCCCTCTCGTCCTCCACCGTTTCCACCCTCGACTCGGAAGGCTATTACGACTCGGACGACGGCTCCATGGCCACGCCCGTCTCCGGGGACACCTCCCGAACCCGGCTCTTCTCCTTCGCCTCGGACGACTCGGGCGCCGCCCTCGGCAAGACGTCGTTCCACCACGACGCCGTGCAAGGGCTCCTCGACGCCCTCCGCGACGACACGGGCGACTTTGAACCGGCCAAGCTGGAGTTTATGGGCCTCCGCCTCGCTAACGACGCGTCGGATGCGCAGATGCGCCGCGCCGTCGCCGCCGCCTTTGCCCGCCGCGCCGCCGAGCTCCTCACCCCCGAGCACGGCGGCCTCGACGCCTCCAAGGCCGCCGACCGCGCCCTCTCGCGCAAGGGCGCCTCCCGGTTCATCCACGAGGTCGGCGTCGGCGACCCGGCCACCGACGCCGAGCAGGTCGAGTTTATCCTCTCGCTGCAAAAGGCCCTCGTCACCCTCGCCGGCTCGTCGCGGACCCTGGTCCTCGAAAACGCACGCGCCGGTACCCTCCTCGCCGCGCTCCTGCAGCAGCTGTACAACCTCGACGTGCTCGAGGAGGACGGCATCCTGGCATGGTGGGACGAGGAGCGCGCGCTCGGCGGCGGCAAGGACGGCGAGGTGGAGAGTAAGATGAAGGCGGTGCGGGAACGCTGCCGTGTCCTTGTCGAGTGGCTCGAGAACGCCTCGGAGGAAGATGATGACGATGAAGACGATAGTGACGACGAGTAATGCTTTGCCATTCAGGATCATATTGATGCGTTTGCCTGCGGGCTTTTTTCTTTTATTTTTTGCGCTTCTGTTGTCTTTCTCCTTTCGTGGCCAGGGTACCATGGATGGCCCTGTGGATAGGTTTGGGTTACGACGAGGATAGAGAAACAAAACAGTCGGTCGCAGGTGCTGCTGGTATATCGAGCCTTTACATGTGGATGGGCTGGGGTATGAAAAGGCGAGAAGACGTTGGGATTGGGGGGTTTTCAGGATTCCCTACATGCGTCGCATTCTGTGAGGATAGAGAAAACAAGCTCCAGAATCCTGGAGGACGGGGTAGAGTAAAATACGACATCATGTCTGAGTCTTTGGTGATCCATGTTTTCGCCGGTGATTATTATCTGGGAGCATACCTCCATTAAGGAATCGCATCCTTTGATCTAGACAAGTCCAAATCGTACCTGTACAGTATAATGGAAGCCTGACATGGCAAAGGAAGATATCACGCCTGCCGACATCATACCCGTGCTAGGTCGTTTCTTCCCTCGAAACATTCCCTAAACCTGTCCGCCAGACGCCGATGCTCCTGTCTGTACAAGGCCACCCCTTAACCCTCCAGTCTACCGTTTTCGGCGACAGCCTCGATCCATGTTACAGCTGTCCACCTTAGCTTTACCGTTTGGGGCAGAAACCCCATGATAAGAGCAACAAATCCCGTTATATAATGGCGCATATGCATGTCATGGCCCATCAGTGTCCCCGGCCATTTAACATATATCGAGACCCAAAAGAATAAAGCTGCTAATAATAGCTTTGCAAGTCGGTCCCGCCGGCGGGGCCATGAGACGAAGGACCTCCGCCACCCCCTGCGCCACCCACGTCGTCGAGGCTCCGGTAGCCGTGAACGCCGCCACCTCTGCCACCACCCCGGCCACCCCTGCCACCGCCACGCGGACCACGGAAGCCGCCGCCGCCTCGCGCCCCGCCTCCTCCGCCGCGAAAGTGGCCGCGACCGCCTCGAGCGCCCGGGTGGTAGCGCTGCGCACCGCGATGACCGTGGCCATGATGGTGTTGGTATTGGTGGTGGTGGTGGTGGTGCCCATCCTGACCGTGGCCACCATGGCGGTTGAAGCGGCCACCATCGTCGCCGTGTTTCCGCTTGGAGGACTTGTTCACAAAGAGCGATTCATACTCGTCCTCGCGGGGATCCTCGGACTCGATACGGAGCATCATCTTTTCGCCGACGGTGGTGGTGAAGCTGAGGGCATTTTCCGCGGCCACCGGCGCCCAGTTTTGTATCTTGGCGGCGTCGATCGGCCGGGCTCCCTTGCGCAAGGCGAGGACGACCAGGGGGAGCGGATTGTCGGTGTGGAACTTGGCTGTCGCGGGCACGGGCCGCAGACACGCGGCCCAGACGGAGTTTTCAAACGAGGATGTGCCGGTGACCTCCCAGCGCATCTTGGCGCCCATGCCGCCCACCTTGTCGAGGATGGAGGCGGGGCATGGTCTCGGGCAGATGAGGATGTTGTTGGCGTGGAATTTGAGGTCGTAGTCGGGTATGTCGGCGGGGATCATGGATTTGGCCAGCTTGGTCAGGGTCTCGGTGTCCTTCTTGTCAAGCATGTAGCCCGTGAAGAAGACGGTCTTCTTAACCCGTAGTCTGCGCGGGCGCATGTGGTAAGGCTGGGATTTCTGTTGGGGTAGGGCGACGGCGGCGTTGTGGGCGTTGATCATGTGCTGGATCTCGGCCACTTCGACGACGGGGTCGAGAGTGGTGGATGTATCGGTCACCTGGACGACTTCGGCGGTGATGGGGCCACGAGTGCGCAGGTGCGGGATCTGCTGGCGCTGGTTGTATTCGACCATGAATTCGCGGAAGCCCTTGACGTGCTTGGGGCGATCCTCGTAGATGCGGATTTCTTCGGCGTTCTTGTACGTCTCCATCATGGCCTCGAGGAAGAGCTGTTTGAAGTGCATGGTGCTCGTGAACGACTGGTTTGTCGGGCTCACGGCGGGCTTGAGGCCGATCATGTCGAAATCGAGACCCTTGCTGCTGACCATCCTCTTAATGAGGTCCGCAAAGCCGCGCTCGGATCGTCCGGTCAGGAGCACGCATAGGGCATCTTTCTGCTTCATGCTTAAACGGATGAGGGCGACAATCTTTTCGTTCCACCAGCCATCCCAGGCGCGCTTCTCTTCCAAATCGGCGCCCTCGCCTGTCGCCGCGAGGATGCGCGAGTCGTGCCACCAGCCTCCATTGATGATGACATCCTGGCTGCTTAGCGTGCCGATGGTCTGTCCGGTCCATAGGGCAGGGTTCGGTAGTGGGGTTTTGAAGACTGTAACGTTTGCCTTGGTTAGGATAAGGCGGATTATGATATCACGGCCATTGGAGAACGGGCCGGGGGGAACGCACGGGTATTATCAAAGTCGTAGATGTGAAGCGCCTTGATGGCATCAACGGCTACATAGCGGCGACGGTCAGCAAAATCCATGGGTTTCGACGAGGCGATCAAAGGATGAGAGACTGTGGCAGGAGACGTACGCGGAAGCTGCTTGTTCGCCACACTCCATCTGCTGAGAGCGGTGATGGTGGGAGACAGGGCGGTCGATGATGTTGAGAGGCCCTTTGCAGCGCCATTCTGCACTAGGGATGCGTAGGCGGAGGTCATGGCGAAAAGACGCTGAAGTTGGAGGTTGGAAAAGATAGGGCGAGCGGACAGAGAGCGGAAACGATGTCGAGATGGGTGAAAGGGAAGACTAAAGGTGGGAGCTGCCAACATCAAGAAGGCGCCGACATGGTAGAGGGAGTCGTGTGTCCTGTCAGTCTACTGGTCCTCTCTCGTCTGGATCAACTAGGCGAGTACGATAACTGTCGTAGCAATTGTAGGGACGGTTGGTTGCAGAGGCGTGAGGATGCAACAAGTCTTGAATCAGGTGCAGCTACAAAGTACTTGGTACTTCTGGTCATTCAGGGACTCAAGGTAGACTCCACTTTTTTTGCTCTACCTTTTCTGACCTTGTTCACCGACGCTTAGTCATCTACATCCCGGTGTATTTCTATACCTAGGTACCTACTTCGTACAACTTCACCGGAACTTCATACCCTGCAGACGTCATCAGGTAAACCCGATGCCAATCCTTTGCCAGCCTGTCGACAGTTATATCGACGCATTTCCATCGGACCACACAGAAAGTAATGTCATCCTCATCAACAGCAGCAATCCGCTACGTCGCCGCCACCTCCAAGAAATCCCCCTTCGGAACCCTCTATCTCCGTTGCCGCGTGAAGCCGGGGGCCGCCAAGGCCCGCGAAGGCGTCACCGCCGTCACAGACGACGCCGTTGAGTTGTGCGTATCGGCTCCGCCTCGGGAAGGGGAGGCCAACAAGGCCGTCGTCAAACTACTTAGTGAGGTAAACCGTTTCCCCCGTCTCACCTCCCCGCGTGACACGCCGTATCGTTCAGCCCGCTACGGAGAGGAGGATGAAGCTCTGCTTCGTACGAACTGACCTCTAACGGGAAGATTAGGTATTGAAAGTCCCCAGGTCGGATCTTCAGATCACGCAGGGTGCCAAAGGACGAGACAAGACAGTGGCTTGGTCTGGTATTAAGGATACCGAGGGTGAGCTCATAGTCGCGCGAGTTGAGAAAATGCTTGGGCAGGCTGTCGAGACTTGATTTGTGCATCCAGCCTGACATAGAGACCCCGGACTCCTCGAGGGACTCGATGCGAATTACAGACGATGTGCAACAGATTTAAGACTCCAAAGGCCGCCCACCTATTTGCAAGGTCTGATTCGGCGTCCACATAATATACACAGGCTCCCTGAGCGCCCAGGATATACAAAACAAAAAAAAACATTCCAAAAAATCACGAGCATGCTGCATTACCATGGCAATATCTATCCCCTTTTCTCTTCCTGCTCTACCCTTACCTTATCCGGCTGCTCCGCCGCTCGTGCCTCGGCCCGCGCCCGCCGGCTCTCATTCTTTTCATGATCCTCCCTCATATGTCGAATCACACGACTCTTCGCCCGAATCCTGTCGCCATAGCGCCAGAACACAAACGGGACAGGAATGAGCGCCACCTCGAGCAGACCAAGGAACGTCCCCGCCCACTGCGGCGTCATGGCGGCGTACATGGACGTCCCCGCCAGCGGGAGCAAGCCACCCGCGAGACTACGGATGACCGCATTCCCCGCCAGGGCGCTGGCGGAGTAGATACCGTATGCGCCGGCGAGGTAATTGGCGGCGTAGACGAAGATGAGCGTGTTCCCGGCGCCGAACGGGATACCAAAGGCGATGGGGATGGCCCAGTGGATCGACGTGGGGAGGCAGGTCCAGGAGAAGACGAGCTGACCGATGGGGGTCAGGATGGCGCCGAGGGCCATGGCGCGGGCGGCGGCCTCGGGGGGGATGCGACCCGTCTTGGGGTCGGGCGGGTGCGTGTTGATGATGCGGCGGACCAGGGGCTCGCAGGCGACGGCGAGGAAGGTGCCGATGCCGATTCCGGTGAAGGCCAGGCCCGACATGCCCGGGCCCCAGCCACGGTGCTGGGAGAAGACGATGGGATACGCCACGAAGCAAAGGTACAGGATGCTGTAGACCGTGGAGACCCTACATAGAGTGTCAGTAGCCAACCCAAAAAAAAAGTCGCGGTTCTAAGTCGGGCCTACCAGATATTAAAGGTCCACAATATAGGTTCCGTGGCGGCCAGGACAAAGGGCCGACCAAGACTGGTCTTGATGACCTGCGTCGTCGACATGCGGTTGTCGTATCGGCACCACCAGCGCGGATCGTCCGTCTCCTTCCTAAGGCGGGCGACCTTGGCGCGGAGGATGTGGGGGGCGTACGTCTCCTTGATGGTGAACATGGCAAGGAGGAAGACACCGGTCACGATAAGGACAATCCAGTTGCACCAGCGCCAGCCGAGATGCTGGAAGACGAAGCCGCCGATAATAGGCCCCGTGGCCGGGCCATTCATAGGGGCCATGGACCACATGGACATGTAGAACGCGCGGTTGTGGTCGTCGGTGAGGTCAAAGACGCTGCCGGGGCCATTGGAAACGAGGGACGCCCCAAAAACGGCGCTATGAATCGCGTTAGACCAGAGGCCATAAGATGAGAGTTTGACAGAAAGACAATGTTCAGCAACAACTTACCCGATGAAGCGGGCGACCAGGATGCCTTGAATGGAATTCGAGAGCCCGCACGGGACAATCATGACCATGAAAACCGAGGTACAGACGAGGTACACCCTCTGACGACCAAACAGCTCGCTCATGGGCGCCACGACGAGGCAACCGGTGGCCAGGCCGATCAGGTACGTAGTAAGGCCGAGGGTGGTGTACGACGTGGACGTGCCAAACTCCTCCATCACACCGGGGATAGAGGCCGTATAGCTCGTGCTATAGAGAACGATGATCCACGTCGCGATGGAGAGGACGCCGAGGCACCAGCCGCGATACCACACGGGCCAATTCCGGGGGTTCTCCGGGTCATCGGGGCCAAAGGTGACCTCGAAATCGGGCGGACGAGAAGCCGTGCTGGCGCCGGTCCGGGTCTGAGCCAAGGTCGCACCGCCGCCGGGCCCTGCCGATGCAGTCTCGATGGTCTCAATGTCGAGGTCGGTTGGCTCTTGCACATCGGCATCGACGACGAGATGGTGCCGCTGGTCCGAGCAGTCGAGTCCAGACCGATCGAGGGAGCCCATACCATTTTTTATTTCGCTCCGAATGGAAGTGGAAGAACTGACGTCGGCGCCCTTCTCAGGGTCGGCAGCGGGAGCCGCCATGGTAAGCCTCTCCGTTCACAACAACAGCAGGGGATCCACCGAGACCCAAATCAACCATCCCGGGTCAGCGTAGTCACGGAGCCGTTTCGGAGTACGCTGGGAAAACCTGAGAAGCCGCCGTCGGATCGAGAGCCAGCCACATCGGAAGCAGTGTATTGACAGGAAGAGCAAAACAATAGATCCCAACGACTAGACGAGAACCCCAGCGCGAAATGCGATTTGATCTAAATTTGTAAGCACTGCCCCACCTGGGCCCCTGTTCAATCATGACCCGTTGATCCTTTCGAGCCGGGTGTTGATTCGCATGTGATCGGACGCATCACATCGCGCAATTGCTTCTTGGATACTAGTATTCCGGAAATCATTCGTCTCTCGAATGAAGTATAAGGTGACATACGGCGTCAAGATAGCCAGATGCTAACCAGGCCTCTTGAAGTACGGGACAGCGGGTCGGTCTGGAGAGGCGCGGGTTGGGACGGATGCTATTGGATATAGGCGGATATAACCGGTAGTGGCATAGGCGCATCCGTCCCTTCGGAGCCGAATCGGAGGATTCCCCGGAGATGTTCCCAAACTTGATGAAATTCCCCTTCTCAGACGGCTTCAAGCCAAACCGACCCCTATCAAATTATTTCAACGAAATGAAAGACAAGAAAAGACAAGGCCGAAAGATCGGCCCTATAGATTCATGCCAACCGAGGTAAAGTGCCTATATATCATAACCAACACCACAAAGCTCACGTAAAAGTAGGTCGCAGCAAGAAAACTCCCCGTAATGCATTCCAAAGAATCGCAACCATGGGCATGAACAGAAGATCATAGACTCCGTTCATTCCAAGAATGAAGTATGGCATGAACAGAAGGAAAAAAGTCATGGAAACACTTCCATGGGTAAGAGAATGCTAGAAACACCAAACAAGGAGGGGAGGCGCAAACAGGGGAAAGACCGCCATGTACCCCCTCCTCTTTATATGACTTTGCAATGACAAGGATAAATGATGCCAATATGAACCTCCGGCTCCACATAGAAAGTCTAGTCTCTCCATCCGCGCAGGCAATGGGAAAAAGGGAGACGCCCGAAACGATTACGAAAGAAAAAAAAGAGCTGGTCATGATGCTCCAAGAACTGCCACGGTTCTAACCCCTCGGTTGGGATGACAGACAAAAAAAAAAGAAAAAAGAAAAAAGAAAAGAAAAGACCCGCTACACATAAACAGCCGCCGCTTCACAGAATGCCGTCCAGACTCCAGTCTCCCTTCCGGGCCCGCTCGAGCACCTCGCGCCCCTTGTCCGTAAGCTCCGGCTGGCCGCCGTTGCCCACCACCTGCTGGAAGAAGACGGGCTGGAAGGGCACCCCGGTACGTTCGCGCTCACGGGCCAACTCGCGCTGGCGCTCCTCCAGCTCCTGCTTGACCTGGGTGGCCTTGCCGAACTGCTTGGAAATGATGGCTTCGGAGACCCCGGACCAGAGTGTCAGCGACTCGTTCTCCCTCTGCATCTCTCGAGGCGGAATAATCTTGGGGGCGACGGTGAGTGGTGCGAGGTCAATAATGGTGACGCGCTGTTCCGGGGGATGGGAGTCCTGATGTGCGAGTCAGTGCCGAAATACCCACCAACATCACGGGAGACGCTGCAACACGCTCATGCTGATTATGAAATGGAAAGAAAGATCGTATAGGGGGAACGGGAGACATACGAATGGCTTCGGCCCGACGGTAAGTTCCACTTTCTCACGCCACTGCCCATTCAGACGCGCCACGATATCCGACTCGGGCACATCCTTGATATTCGTCTTGTCGTCGTTGTCGGGGTCATACCGGAAGACGATGCCCTCGACGCGGTTGGTGGACCGGCCAAGCCAACCAGCTTCAATGTAATGCAGGATCGTCTTGAGTTTCGTCTTGGGGCAGGTGATATAAGTCACGTCACTGACGCTCACGCTCAGGCTGCCGCGGAAGATTCCGCCCAACGAGGCGGCAGGGTGTGTGAGCTGGTAGGTCTCGTTGTCCCGCTTTTCGAGGTGAATAAAGATGCCGAGATTGTGCTCGCCGGGGTAGACGCGAACACTGGTGCCGGTAAACTTGGCGGAGAGCTGGTCGAAGCCCCTGGCGCTGAGGCCGCGTTCAGGGCAATAGATGGCATAGGCGCTGACGGGCGGGTGGTGCGAGGTCTGCTCGGTGAGATAGGATACCCGGACAGGTTTCGCAGCAGGAACGGAGACGTCGTGGTTGGGAATCGCGAAGGAGAGGGTAGATGCGTTCTTGCCGCCCTTCGCTGACCTCAGGCTGGACGAGCTGCTGGCTGTGCCGCTTCGGACTCCGTTGGAGGCAGCCCCAAGAGCCGACGTGTCGATTTTCGGGGCATTGTCCTCGGTGTCCCAGTTACACTGTGGAAACAGACCCGGTCAGTCGAGCCAGTAAAAGGACGCGCTGTGCCCGGGAAGGAAAAATATAATCAAACCCACCCTGAAGAACTCGCCCAGGCATGAATTATATGGCTTGCAAGGCTTGCCCTTGACGTATTTCAAGTCCTTGGTAAACCAGAAGCGGCAAACTTCGAGCATGCGATCGAGGGGTTCGTCCGAGGTGCCGATGGCGACGAAGGCGTTGGGAGCGTCGAGATAATTCCAGTACTCGAGATTCGGCGTCGGCTCTAAGAGCTGGGATGGGAGAGAGAAGCGCACCGACGCAAGGTCGGATACACCGATGAATCTATCCGATAGCGGCGAAAGTACACGTCAGCGCGGGTTTTGACTTTTAGAGATGGATTACGCACGCAGCTGCGGGGGGTCTGAGTGGCAGCGGGGTGATGGGGCGGACCACTTCCGAGGAAAGAAAAAAGAAAAAAGAAAAAGAAAAAGGTGAAAAGAACAAAGACTCACCTCCTGAGAATACCGATAAAGGTCTTCAATTTGGAACCATCACTCTGAGGCTCGTCGGATGTAACAGCGACGGTTGGCGGCGCAGTCGAGGAAGCCATGTTGACGGATAGGTGGTGACGGGCAGCCGAAGTCGGAGAAAAGAAAAGCGAACCGCGCTCGACCACGGAACTTAATCCTCGCTAAATTGGCCCAGAAGATTGGCGAGATCGAAACTATTCAATACAGTGTTGGCTCTGCCTCCAGATGTTGTGGCTCGTTGTGCAGCAGGGAGAACGTGGGAGATGTTGACCTGCGTCCGAGGATCGCACTGGGACCTCGAGGCGAGTCGATCGATCAAGGATGACAGATAAGGTGCTTAGATAAGAGAAACAGATGCTTTGAAAGTGCTGTGCTATGGTCAGGCAGTAGGTACGCAAATATACCCCTGTCTCCGTGTCTCCTTGTGTGAGGGCAGCGACGGTGTGTCCAGCGACTGGTGTCTCCTGTGTGCAAGTTCAAGTCGGGGAGTGGAGGTGAGAGGGTTGTCGATGGCTATTAATTACTACTCAGTATGCTGGAAGACTTTGGCTACCGGACAATTCGAGTTCTGTCACACGGTACGGTACGTACAGGTTAGCAGGTGGGTGACGTTGACGTTGAACTGGGATTCACGTGGGGAAGTGTTAGATAACACTGTGACTACCGTACTGTGTTGCGCGTCGCGACTGTGCGTCCGGTCGAGGGGCCGTGCTTGTCGATAAGCTCCGTCTAATGTCCGAGAGTGGCCGTCTTCTGCTTTCCACGTCTAGGTCACTCCTGAGTACTTCGTACATGCCGCGTAACAGTACCATTGACAATACTGATTGCGGATTCGAACTATGCGTACCTTTGGCGTTGTTTGTTCCCACACTGCTGGCCGACCGTCGTCTTTGTCGTCGTGTTCTCCGAGTGTCAATTGCAGGAGAAAAAGCAGGTTACTGGCAAAAGAAAGGGGGAAAGAAAAAGGTTTCAGGGAAAACATCAGGTCCCTCAATCCTAAAATAAACCCTCCGTCTTCACATTGAAACTCCCATGGCCCATGGCGAGCCTCAAGCGGCTAACTTGACCTGGACCAATCATTCGCGCACATGGGGAATCCAGGAACGGTGACGAGGCCTGTCGTTCTCTGACACGCGCGGCTCGACGACGGAATGGCCAATCGGTCAATATTTGGCGCACTACACTTTTACACTTCCGTGGGCTTTCCCCCTCTATCGATGCTTCATCGTCTCTCATCTCCACGTATCGCCTCTAACAGCTAATGAAACTCTCTGTCTTCAACAAGGAATTATATACTATGGAGTGGAAGATATCGGCAGGCTTTGAGCTACCTAGCCATGCTGCTCCCGAGTCAATCCAATCCGTCAGGCAAAGATAGTCAAGAATGTGGGAGTGCGCGGAACGGGATTTCTGTCTGTTCCACCTCTACCAGACCTACCAACCTCCGCAGTCGCCCTAATTATCGTCGCACATACGCAGCGCCTCTTGTTCAAGGGCAGACCACCTTCAACAAAATCGTCGAGACTCGGCGTAAATGCCTGCCGTACGAAGTAGGCATCCAACGAGTTTCCGGCTTTCGTATTCTATGGATGGTTGACATTAAGCACTCTCCTTCCGAGACCTTGGATAAGTAGGCCCATTCATAGCTTCATCTCCCCTGCCAATATCAAATATCAAATATCCCACACTCTAACCCCCTAGGCCTCGTGGACTATGTCCTCGTTTGTGTTCTCGTTCCCGTCCTTATGTGTTGCTGAACATACCGTAGGGCGCTGAACGAAACGTCACGGTACCTGGGCCCTAGTGCCGATCCCCTGCCCTGGCTAAAGGTCTCGTACTCACGTCTAGGGTCCAACGGGAATCTGCGGTGATCGACATTCTGGCAGATACGTCGTATATAGATGCACCTATCAGTCAGCCTTGGATAAAGTACTCTCTGTCACCGGCAGGGTTGCATTTAAAACTTCCCGGAAGACCAGAGTCCCGGGTAGATGGCGGGATTGGGAAAGAGGCCGGGGTCTGGACAACGGACTATCGGTGGCCAGGGTCGCTCGCTGGCGGACGGTCTTCTCGAAGCCCGCCCTTCCCTTTCCAGGTCTTGATGGTCGGAGCCATCCGAACACGAGCGCGGATCGGTGGCGATGGTGATAAGATCCTCCCGGAATCAAGGGCCGCTGCCGGCGGGTATTTGTACAACGTACGTGTACCTGTACCTACATTTCGTGCAAGGCAGAACGGGCGGTGATCTACGAGACATGTGGTCACCCTCCACCGTTGCCGTGTAGTGTACATGGAGGCATCGTCAATCAATTTCCCGTCAACCCGGTGCACCTGCCTCTTTGGCGACCCACCGTCCGCGGATATCATTGTCTTCGGGAACGAAGGGACGTTCTATATGTGGTTCCATCTTACCGTAGAGCTCACAGACTGCTTATCCGATCCTGTTGCGAAGAACTACACTACACGTACGTTGTATGTCTCGCCATCCAAAGGCCTACTATGTGGGATGATAACGAACGGTCGCCCTCCTTTACAGCCTTATGCTATCGCGCTATCACCGAGTACGCATTCAAAACACGGACTCATCGTGCCATTGCGCTGCGTGCGAACCGCATAAAATAATGGTCCATGGGATGGCACTTTCAACAAAAATACGGAAATTCGGAGCGCGAACTGTCAAATACAAAATTATATGTGAAATACAATCGAAAATAGCCAGACGAGGGGCGTGTTTGCTAAATTGGCCATGCTGCGTCCCTTCTTGAATCCGTTCCTGAAATGACCTCATCGCTTTGCCTCGTAAGCGTGCTGAGCGACGCTGGTGGTTAATACCACGCATTTTTACACTACCTACTAATTACGGAGAAGTAATTACGGTGGTGCCTGAAGAAACGGATACTAATTCATCGCGTTTTTACCTAGAGCTTGCCGTCAATAACAATCTCCCGCACACACAAAAGTCAAAGTACCTCGTTAACAGCGTCATTTAAGCATACGACGCCTCCCCACAGTCACCCGCACCCCTAACCACTACCGCCCTAGCAGAATGTCGTCATTGCAGACCCAACTGGAAGGTACCCCACCCAGCTAGCGCATGGGGCAGATGGGCAGATGAGCAGGGGAAAGACGCGAGTCAGATTGATACAATGTACCTAGGTAGCGTACATACAACGTATTCGCGGTTTCGTTTGCTGGAAGAATCCGCCCATGCACGAAAGGGAAGGTTGATTGCGACGGGACATTGGTTTTGTTCAGAAATGGGGCAACATGGCCGTCCTACGCGCATAGAAAAGTGTTACCCATGGGTTCCCCAGGTCGCGTCGACATCAGATGCTACAACGATATTTCGTCAGGTTCATCACTGTGCGATCGATGGTGTGGTGTGCCTGGAGTTCCTCCGGCGCGATACGACGAACACCCTCCATTTGTTTTCCTTCTAATTTCACCGTTCCTTTCCTTCGCCTTTCCACGGACAGAAACAGAAACTCGATCTCAATACTGACTACCGGCAAGGCGCCTATAGCCCTGCGACTGCTTTTACTACGATAATGTAATTAATTTGTCTTTGCAAGGGACCAATCGCTCCGTGAAAAGAAAAAAAAAATGGGCGAACCGCTTTATTCGTACGTTCTCATAAACCCTCACGAACCCTTGGCGCAGGTCCCGGAAATTGTTCCGACAATCTCTACAAAGTACCTAAAAGTACAAGACAATATGACGCTCCAATCACATTCACGCCCTATTAAATGTTGTGAAGTGGCGGCATGCAATTACATAGGCGGCACATGCGTTGTACGGTACGTTGTATTCTTCGGGAGCCATTTCTTGCGCCAACAACACACGGACTTTATTAACCCGCCCACCCCACTCTGTCGCGTCCCATGGGCAATATGACGTCAGTGCCGCTACTGGTGGTTGGTTGGTTGTGTCCCAGGAACGAAACAAAATTAAAATTATCACAATTATCGATTCCCTCGAACGAGGGGATGCTCATATAATATTTTCTGGTCAACAAGTACCGAGTTTCTTTCTTTCTGCCTTGAATCGTCATCACCATGCTATTCGAGATAAATTCAAACCCGAACAATGCAATCCATCCTAACCTGGCTTCTAAGTAGGCGGCCTGCAATTCCCTTATTGCCTCTTAAAAAATCCGTACCCAGTGTCAATGTTAGGAGGGTATTTTGAGACGGGTTGAGACGCCGAGTTTCTGCATATGACGTCAGAGGCGGCCATACTTTATTCTTTTCAGATAGAACCCCCAACTGCGTGCTGCTATAACTGTGGGGGACGCACGTTGTACTCCACCACCCTGCACATGCACACCGAAGGACCAGTGACAGTGTCCGAACGGGTCGTCTCCGTTTCGGTTGCATTTGCATAGTCACATTGATGGCAGACGAGGCACCCGGTGACAAATGTGAGATGTGATTGTGATGGCACGTACGAAATGCGTTGTACTTCTACACCACCCGCTCTGCGGTTTCACTGCTCATTAAGACTTCCAGAAACAGTTAGTCCGTTATACGAGGTAAACAGCACACTGTACTTAGTAAACTCATAACTAATCATTGCACCGGTACGAAGTATGGTTTTCTTCTTTACAGCGGCGGGACAGACAGCAGCATGCAAGAAGAGC
This sequence comes from Sodiomyces alcalophilus JCM 7366, assembly GCF_042370955.1. Taxonomy (NCBI): domain Eukaryota; kingdom Fungi; phylum Ascomycota; class Sordariomycetes; order Glomerellales; family Plectosphaerellaceae; genus Sodiomyces; species Sodiomyces alcalophilus. Next base: position 741,685 of record NW_027263541.1, on the reverse strand, counting down.
TCCTGACATTGAAGTCACTACTTCCTTACGTAGACATGATACTGTCGCCTGCGAGCTCCTTTTCCCCCTCGTAATTCGGCGTACTTGGACTGACTAACATACGAATACTAAATCACAGATATAGTGTAAGATGAAGTGAGCACTAGGGCGGGTCCGTCCCCAAATTAAGCCCATGGTCTACATGTACATACATACCTACGTTGTAGTGTAATGTACAACGTACCTACGAAGTACGCTGTCAGTGGTATTTGGCTGAGGCCTGTGGCTTGGGGGTCTTGTAGTCCCATTTACCTCACGCTTGGCCTTTTGAGGATGGATGATCGGCTCGCTGAGCCACATGCTACAGTTAGATTGGACGACATGTGTTCGTTTCCTGTCACGACATTCCCCCATGGTACTTCGTAGGTGCTTTATGGAGCTAGCCGTGTGGTCGCTGTGGCATTATTCACGGTGGCCCTCGTCACAGATGCTTGTACCAGCGAAAGCATATGGACACAAAAGTTATCGACGTACATTGCATAGTATGAGATGCTGCTTCACTATAGCCACGCAAACAATTAAGTTATAACAGAAAAGAAAATATCAGTGGAGGTCAAATGCGGGAACATCGAGCAATCTGCGGGGTATAACGTTGAAACAAGACAAAGATCGGCGCCCGGTGCCTAAGAGCCAATAGAGGTCGCTGAATGTTCTTCGATATGGGGCCGCTTGCACGTTGTACTGCTGCTGCAAGTACGTTTTACAACGTATGCGCGGCCGAGGCGATAATGAAAAAGGAATCTTTCAGACAGGACGACGGCGAGCGTACTTCTCAACAATGCAGCCCTGTGGACTCTGCTTGAGGAATATATGTCGTTGTACTGACCGCTTCAAGTAGACGCCTTAGGTACAATAGTACATGTTTCGAAGCCGGCGCTACTGCGAAGACTGCGTCGAACGAAAAGGGCCATTATAGTGTGCTATTATAGTGTAATTAAGTTTGTACGTTGTAGGTAGTACTATGTACGTTGTACATACAGCGTGCAGGGGTGGAGCGATGCATCTCCCGGCGGTCCTGACCAAAACACGGCTCGGCTCTACACCGCCACACGGAGAGGCAACCTTGTCTCGTCGTAATGCTGCTGCCACTGGCTCTTTGCCAGTCCCTTATTACCGTCCGAAACGGGAGCCCAGTAATAAGATAGTCGGGGGTCCAGGTGACGTTGGCTTACGGTTCGTCTTGGTGTCCTAACCCCTTTGAGCACGGCGGATAACGAGCTTCGAGATAATCATCACTTTACCCTCCTGTCGCTATCGGAATGTGCCGCCAGGGGATCCGGGTGGACACTCCCCCCCCCTTACCTTATTACCCCGATTCCCCAGCGCAAGCTGCAGTAATTTATAGCGATGACATCTTTGTACGCGCAACATCCCACTTTTCTTTTTTCTCTTCTCGGGACACCGAGCGTTGCGATGAAGTTCTTATAGCCAAGAGAATTGGGTTGGAGTGTAAACACAATAAAGCTTTCATAGGCCGGGGACAGATAGAGAAAAAACCTCCGAGATAATCGATCAATAAACTAAAAGCTACCGGAGGCATTCTGTTTAATAGTATGGAGGAAGAATAGTGCCCAGTAAGCATGGCGCTGATATACTACGGACGGTCCATACGTGAAGGGATCTCTACAACGTACGTATGTACGTGAAATATCAGTATTCCCCAACCCCACTACAGGGTCGCACGGACTCTTTTGAACGCCGTACTCCGAATCCCTATACGTCAACCTCTACTTGTTCCATTGAACAACCACCAACGATATCACGATAAAACACCATAAACAGAAAAGGGCAAGCAAAGGACAGCCCAGGATAAGCGAATAAAGGCACACCGAGGTACTAGGTATATGGGCGGGCTAGGTCGTCCGGTCCCGAAAGTACCCGATTCTCGATATGACGTACATACGAAATATAAGTTCGCTACCGTACGCAGGCAACTTGAACACCCACCCAGGTCCAACGACCAAGTCGGGAATTACTTTAAAGTGTGTCGTAGAGGACAAAAGCAGTTATACAGGCAAATACGTTATATACGGAGTTCCAGTAATCCTTGTGCGGGCTGTACAACGTAGATATACGACTCGTAGAATGTAGCTTTGGGGTAATTACGTCGCAGTCCTATCGATGGTTCTTCTTTTGGCGGACGGGAATATTTTACGCACCGACCGACCGGAGAACGGTCGGCACCAGGGCAGGTTAAATATGGCTGACATACGGAGTACATGGAGGGGTAAAGGCGGAGAGCCGAGGTCTCGCCGACATTCAGACAGGAGGTATCCCACTAACAATTTCTCCTGGTGGAGGGGCAGGGGCTGGTATGTGACGCCACAGGCCAGACCCTTGTGAAAAAAAGAGGGACGTCCGGAGGACGGGCCTAGATGGGGTTACCATACTTTGTAGTGCCCCAGCTAATAAACACGTATGGATACAAGTCTTTTAGCAATACAACGTATGGAGCCTTCATGTGGTGCGGGAATCCCCCCCAATATTCCAGAAAATGCAACGGAGATGTGGGGAGTAAGTACAGGTACAGGCAGTTGTCCCTTAGTCGCATGGTGTCGCGCGGAAACCCAGTACGTACATAGGTAGATAGGTGCGCTCCTTCGTCGATGCCGGTCCCTTGTCATGAGATCGATCCTTCCATTTCTTTTATCTTACCTCACTGCGCACCATAACCTCCTACCCATCTACCTCTATTCATCTCGCTGCCTACTTGCGAGAGGATTTGCCCGCGATCTATCACGGACAACATAACAACCCTCCACAAACCATACCATAGCTGAAGGTAGTGGTCGCTTTGGAGACTCGTCGCGCGGTGGCACAGGAAAGCGAACAGAATTCAACTCTTTATCACCGGCACGGCGCGACTTCTTCCCAGTTCTGGCGACCGACACGCGTTTAGCAACCAGACAGACCAACACTCCGCGTCGCCTTGCGCCTGAACCTTCCTCCGCTGGCGTGTAGGGTGCCCAGGCCGAACCTCATCGTCTCGACAAGAATCGAGCGAACTCGATAGCACTGGACTCGACTCGACTCGACTTGGAGCGAGTCAGCCACATCGACGGTACGAGGACCGACAGCAGGGACAGAGACCTCGAAATCTATCATCACCACCACCACCACTTCCCCTTGGTCGTCCTCTTCTCTCGCCGTATCACGATCTCGTGTATTCGTTTACTTCAACGACATACCTTCAGTCGTTCCAGCGACCTCTTTCTGCGGTTTGACTACTACCACGCTCGCTTCCACCTTTTGAAGACTCAAGTTCCAAGCATGCAATAGCGGGGCTATTTTTTCCCATCCGACTTTTCGCTCCTTTGTCCATCGTCTGTCTCACTGTAAGCTGGTCTTTTGGCGACATTTTTTACGATTTCATCGCAACATCGGAACGAAACTAACTTCGCGACACATCGACAGGCTCCAAGCGAAAGAAGAAACGACAGTGAAGGCTTGCATATCAATTATCCTCCGGCCCCTGGGTAATATACCGCCGATACATACTTGCGCGTCGCGACCAACAGTAGCGCATTGTTTTCTCTCGACATAGGCGCATCTTTGTTCCTCTTCCTCACGCCGTGAATTGAACCTGACCTGCCGACCAAGGCGCCGATTCTCAGCCGCTGCAGAACCGTGCCTAGTCACATGCTGGTTATTGCAGGCGATCCCTACAGCAGTAACTGAGTCTCAACAATCCGGGGACAGACGACCTTGCCGCTGAAGGGACCTAAAGAGGCTCCCAGGCAAGGTTATTATACGATACTCGGTTGTGTGCTACGAAAGTAGGAGCTCTCTGTCACTGGAAAGTCCAGGACAGCCCCTTTCCCATGTTTCGCCAACGGTACGCTTTCCTCCCCTTTTGCCTGCCATGCCCCTAGTTGCCGAGCTGGTTCAGACTCCTCACTTTGGCGGGCGATATGCGCCCGTCTGGACCATTCAAATGCGCCTTGTCGCGACAACCCCTACGCGAACATTGGTAGAGCTCTTGCTAACTCTTGATATTATTTCCTCTAGGACGAGTTCGCAAAAGCCCGGGGATGAGTTGTTGGCGAACTTCAGACAGCAATTTCCAGAAGTCGCCTCGGGCACAAAAAATACTCAGTCTCAGCCTAGTCAGCTCCCACCAGTGGACAACCATGCTGCTGTCCCCTTAGTTCTTGAGAGGTATGTGATGCTCTTTTCGAAACTCCCTCATCTGACCCCATCGGCATCATGATTTTGAGCCCTTGTCGCAACCGATCTCTCACCGGCCCTCCCGCCCATTCCGGGATAGGATGGCTTTGGCTAACTTTTGACTTGCACCAGCAACGGCAACAGCCATGACGCATTTCGAGACCAAGATCCGACGCCGAAGCCGTCCAACGATCCCTGGAGATTCACACCGTCTTTGATGGATCCGAATTCTTTCTCCTTTGCCAACTTTGCCAATGCACCCCCTGGTTATTACACTCCCACTCCCGGAGGTACGAACACCATCTACCACCCCCAGGCCGGTGACCTGCACACGCCGACCATGGGGGTTCCCATGGGTCTTGGCACTCCCCTGTCGATGCCCACATCAGAGGGCGGCGCCGCTATGCCTCCCACAGCCTCTATGATGGACATCGCTGGATTCCCGACACTGCAGCCTCAGCAGCAGTTTCCCCAGTTCAACACGTTCATCCAGCCCCCTCCGCATCAGCCCACATTTGCGCCGTCATCGTTCGTCCATCACGACACGGGTTACGAGACCATGGAACAAGATGGCTCGCCCATGGATTCAGGTCCATCTCCGCGTCAGCTGACGTCTCTTGATGGTGCCTTGCACCATGCGGGCCCCATGGTGGGCCTCCAACAGCGCCAGTTCAACGGATTGGCAATGACTGCTCCTCTTCCAAGCTCAGCAGAGAAATTCCGCTTCCACGCGACGTTGAACGCTCCCACCGCCATGATCAAGCATGCCGACGAGATCCCCGTTACCTACCTCAACAAGGGCCAGGCCTACTCCATCTCCATTGTAGACACCGGTGCCACACTTCCGCTCCCCCCCGGAACCAAGTATCGCACTTATGTACGCATTTCTTTCGAAGACGAACAGCAGCGACAGAGGGCGGGCAGTTGCTGGAGTCTTTGGAAGGAAGGGAGGGGAACGAACGAGGCGCATCAACGAGGAGGAAGACTCCAAGCCGTCGAATTCGTCGAAGCCAAAGAGATGGCGCGCGACGGGGATGACAGGCGGACCAGGGTCGAACTGGAGTCGTCTTCATTCGACGGGTTCGCAGTCACCTGGACGCCAGGCACCAACGGCAGCCCGGACTGCAACATCGCTGTCCGGTTCAATTTCCTATCGACCGACTTTAGCCATTCCAAGGGCGTCAAGGGCATTCCCGTCAGACTCTGTGCCAAGACCAATCTTGTTCCCATTGATTCCAGACAGTCTGCGACAGATGAGGAGGTTGCGGAGATTTGCTACTGCAAGGTTAAACTCTTTCGAGACCACGGCGCCGAGCGCAAGCTTGCAAATGATGTGGCACATGTCAAAAAGTCCATCGACAAACTGAAGCAGCAGATCGCCCAGGCCGAGAGTGGGCTCAAAGACGTCAGTAAACGCAAGAGATCAGCTGCGTCTCAGGTGAAGACGGCAGCAGGGGAGCCGCGGGCCGGGAAGGTGCAGAGGCACAAGCGAACCTGGTCCATGTCTTCAACGAGTTCTGCCGGTGGAGCCAACGGCGGGAGTGGTGGAGGTCGCCCGGCCATCGAAGAAGAGTTGCACTTCAAACTGCAGACGCTCCAGGACATGTTCACAAGCACTCGGCCCATTAGCGTGCTGTATCTTCGCGGCGACGAGTTGGACGATGCGGACCTTCATCCGGTATCGCTGCCTGGAGACTCGAACGACCTGATGAAACTAGGATCTCGGGAGGGTGCGCAGTGGCAGGCGCGAAGTGGCCGGAGCTCGCTCGCCGGGTCTTCATTAGTATCACCGTCCCCCAGCTCACTTTCCCTTGCGTCTCAGGCGTCCGCCGCGCCGAATCGTCAATGGGCAGGTTTTGATGGGGAGAGTTCGGGAGACCTCTCGTCGCGCCAAGGGTCGGACCAGCCCACAAGAGTCCCCAAGATGGACGACGCTGGAAATTTCAGCGGCTGGATAGAGGCTCTGGGCGTGGATCCTGCCTACCAAGCACCCCCTGAACGGCTCACCAAGCCGGTCGCTTGCTTCTACGTTCTTCGCAAGGACCCGTCGACCCAAGGGACGCGCGAGCTGTACAAAGCGGTCTACCTGGCCCAGCGGACGCTCAAGGAGTTCAACTTGCGCGTGGCGATGAAATGGAGTCTTGACCCGTCCAGGATCCTCCGGACTCTGCGCGTTCTGCAGAATGGCCTCATGGCTGAAGTGGACGACGACGTGGTTCGAGAGCTCAGGGAGGCCCAGGACTTGGTCCTGGAGGTTGTCGAGGTGCATCCTGATGGTCCTGGCCATGTCAAGCAGGAATGGGAGATGGCTGTTGATCAGTCCGAGGCGGAACCCGGCCGGACGGCTACATCACAGGCACCGACCGGTTATGAGCTTCGGCTCATGTTCTAATACGAATGCAACGGTGTATTGAGGCCGACTCTCGTTCGGGCCCGTCACAGCAGATCATCCTCCGCCAGGTAACCGCATCAGCGTGTCCGTGGTCGGTTGATATTCGATTCGTTGTTGCTGTTTCAGCGTCGCTGCACTTGTTTTCAAGATACCACCAATCTGGAGAGGAGCCTGTTCGCCCCCTTTGGGGGATTTTCTTTTATTTTGTCCTTATTTCCCTATCTAATGCACGGGTATGCTTATGAACAGACTACGTTTGAGATGAACATACCCACTCCTATATCTTGTCATGTATGGGAGAACGTGATAGTTGGTTGGCTCTGTTTGGTTTCTCCTTGCTTTATTTTCTTTGTCACCCCGTCATGGGGAGAGGGAGAGAGAGGGTCATGAGAGGACTGATGTCGTTTAAACCACCCACTTCTCAGCTTACCGAGCGATACGAGTCTTGCAGACAAGCCACAGAGATACTATTAAGACGAAGAGAACGGAAAACGGACCCATTTTTTAGATTACGTTGTCCTAATAATCGGAGATCCAGGCATGCCCAGCCCGGCCATGGTTTTCAGTCATCTATAGTACAGCGGACGCCTTGGAGGAATCAAGGTCCGTTTTGGGTGTTTAGACAAGTGGAGAGAAATAATCCCGGAAGCCCAAAGCTGTACAAGAGAAGCAGTCCGTCCATCCATCCAGATACCATCCCTCTCAATCATACAGTGCTTTTCCCGACCGCTACATTAATTAGAACAGGCGCACTTTAGTCGCTCTCGATATCAAACACTTTCTTCCCCTGTCGCGGCTACGTACTGCCCTGCTCTCAGGCATTCACGAAGCCCTTGACGTTGTTCAACCACCGCACGTACTCCCGCTGCTCCTTGACGTCGACGTAGTCGGGCGCAAAGACGGCCAGGGCCTGGGTGACGCCGCGCTCCTCGAGGTAGCGCTCGAGCAGGATCTGCAGGTCCTCGTCGAGGCTGCCGAAGGGGGGCCCGGGGTAGACGTCGGCGCGGCGCTGGGCGTCGGCCGGGGTGGCGGGGTTGGCGAGGGCGGCGTCCTCGTAGTAGAAGAGGTTCTCGATGACGATGGCGCCGTCCTGGGCCACGGCGTCGATGTTGAGCGCGCCGGGGCTGCGGCCGGGCTTCTCCACGAGGATCGTCAGCCGGGTGGGCGGCGCGGCCTCGTCGTAGTCGTGGTCCTCCTCGGCCTCCTCGGCGGGGGTGGCGCCGGATTGCTGCTTGGAGCCCGAGGCGGCGTCGAGGTCATCCTCGTCCTCCAGGGCGCGGTCCTGCTCGTACATTTCCGGGTCGTAGTTGGCGAGGTCGGCGATGGAGAAGATGACGGAGATCCTGTGGGAAGCGAGGTGCTGCCGTCAGTATGCGAGAGAATTGGGCTGTTGAGGCCGTATTGGTACCTCCATGCGGGCTGTATAAAGTCGACAGGGAATTGGAGGGAAAGGGGGAAAGGGGAGGCCAAAAAAAAAGAAAAAAAAAAAAAAAGTGAAATGGAAAAACTCACTTCTCGTCTCCAAACTTGCGAACGAGCTTGACATCCTCCTTGCCGGCGATATCCTCAAGCTCGAAAGGGCTGTTGTCGAGGAAATCCTTGACGCTGGCCGGCACCTGCTCGTTCTGCTTGACCTCCTCCTCGAACTGGAGCTCGCTGTCGAGCTTGGCTGCCAGCTCTTCGTCCGTCTCGCCGGCGGCGGCGCGGCGGAAAACCGAGGTCGAGAAAGCAGACACGCGCTGGACGCGGCTGACGCTGTTGAAAGACGACGTTGTCCGGAGCAGCGACGCGGGCCTGGCGGTGGCGGCCGCAGACAGGCGGCCAAGCTGCCGAGGAGCGGAACGTGTTAGGGATCTGAGGGAGAGCATGGTGAATAGCGTGAGAGACTGGGGGATAGATTGGAGTATATGAAGAGATTGGGTGGTATGATGGAGAGAATTTGGGTTGAAAAGCTAAGGAGACGGGACAGTAGATGGAGCTTCAGCAAATCTGCGGTACATGTAGCTTCCCAATTTTTCGATGGAAGGCGGGAAAAGGATTTGCCGCTTCCGAAAGGCACAGACCAATTGGCCAATGGTACGATACGGGTAATTACTGGACGAAGTACATGTGTACTTCGTACGTCTGGCAAGCCGCCTGTTGATCAATCGGACGACCAGAATGAGAGACGAAAAGCATTCACAATTGCTGCCGGTATTACACCTATTCATAGCTATTCCTTGACGCCTTGGGGTATGCTGTGCGCCCCGAATCCCAGGGGGCACGACTTCTTCGCAAAACTAAGAAACAAGACCAGACCTTTTGCGCAGAATCCATCCATTGTTCCGTCAAAATCCGATTCACGCCCACGGTTTCCTGAACTCCAGCAAGTCAACCTGCTTGCAGTCACCGCTCCTCCTCCGGATCAATACTCGGACGATAGGCCGAGACATGGTAGAGGACGAGCATGATACTAGCTTTGCGTTTTCGTGGAAAGGAGTCGGGAGAACCCCAGCACTCTTATGGCGGGCTGAGGCGATGCTCACGGACTGCCTTCGCCCGTGCCCCCAACTCCACAATACTATGTAATTCGTGATACTCATGCCATGATGTAAATGCACAGAGGGTATTTTGTCCCTTCAGGGAATGCGACCAGACTCAAAACGTTGTACAGTTTCGTCAGTAGGTGAAGCGAGAGAGGTCCAGGGTGGGTTTCCGAACCGACTCGCTTCCATCGTTGAGGCCGGCGAGCTTAGATTCATCCATATCGTTCTCGCCGTCACTATCGGGAACCATGTGATCTTCGCTGCCCAGGGGCCTGTGGAGGGCTTCGACTTCATCCAGGTCGACTTTCGGAAGCGGAACGAACGACGGATTCACCGGAATCGATGCTAGGCTGCCCCGCTGACCTCGCTTCTTAGGACTGGCCCTGGGAGATCGAGCCTTGGAACGAGACATTGGCTTCCGCTGCAGGGCTCGGGCTCCGATGCGTTGCAGGGGTGTAAGGGGTTGGTTCTTGACGGCCACCGCAGACGAGGGTCGGATCGACGAGAAAGCAATGGACGACGCCACTGTCGACGGGGCCGCAGTGGACGGCGTGAAGACGAATGACGGCGATGAGGCCGGCGAGGAGGGAGTGTCTTGGGCTGAATCAGAACGGTCGCTCGAGTACGCAAATCGTGAAAGCGAGGCCCTCAAGGGCGTGGCGCTTGGCGATTCCGGCACGACCCCGTCTGCCTCGGGGAGTTCTGGTGAAGCATGGTTCGAAGGCGAGGCCGGCTCGTCACAGGCCTGTTGCTCCTCATCTTTACCAGTCGACTGGCTGTCCGGGCCCGTTCCATGGGTCGTCTCTGTAGTCTGAGTTTGGGATTCCTCGTAAACGCTAATGGATCGTCGCGACGCTGACACATTGTGCCATCCGTCGACATCAGGGAGGCTAAGCAAAGCCTCGTCAATGGAGTCATCTGAAAAAAGAGGTTCGTTCTTCTTCTCCATGTTGGCGACGCCTTTCTTGGCCGCCGAGAAGAACTTGCTCTTTTGTTCCGTTTTCTCGCTGCTGTCAGCATCCGCACAGAGTCGGATCTTCTTGGGTGGCCTCTGGCCTGTTCCCATAACGAGCGCATCTATATCAGCGGCCGAGTTGGACGTCGGTGCCACCGCAGTCCGGCGACGACTAGAAGCTGTGGTGGGCCCAGTAGCCCGCGCCAGCAGGTTGCCAATGGGTTCACTTCGACGACGAAGCTGAGGAGCAGCGGAGGCGTTGGCCGTATAGGTCCGCTGCGGGGCAGGGACTGCGGAACGAGATCTTGGCTCATCGACATAAGGTCTGGGAAGAGGGAAAACGCGTGGCACGAGACCATGGTCCGTGAGCGCGGCAAGTCTTTGCGGATCGACGGAAAAGCAGTTGGGGTCCATCTCTCCCATCGGGATACGACGGTGACCCTTGAAATACGAGTCGATAGACTTGGTCAGGGGGGCGGGTCCAGTTCGGCCGGCAACGGGGCGGGAGGTAACAGAGGGCACGGGGGCGGCTGGGGCTGAAACCCGGGCGGCGGATTGGGAGTGACGACGTTTCGACTCTGGCATGGGGGCAGGCGTGATGGGGAGCTTCGTCATTGGATTCACATCTCCCGCGGCCACGGCTCGTGCTAGCGCCGGCTCCACGTACGCCCCAATAAATGGCATATCCTCTACGCCTTGCCCTTCCTCGGGTTCGGTCAGGAACACCATCTCCTGCTTGATGGGACAGAAGACGCGCTGGTGGAGGAATGTGAACTCGGCTTTGTAAAATTCAGACAAGTAGTCCTCGGGGATGCGGTGTTTGCCCTCAAACTGAAGCATGCGAACGAGGCGCTCTGGAGTCTTGTATTTCCGAAGCATCCGATGAGCAGTCTTGAGGCCGATATTGTTAATACCGGCCAGATAATCGCAACCGCTTAGGATTGCCATGCGGCGGAAGTCGGCATCGGTCCAACCGGTCAGGGAAACCTCGCGGCAAGCACAGAAATCCCGGCGGTTGATCTCAACGCAGTTACCGTACTGGTCGAGTTTGGTCAGGAGGCGCTTGCAACCAAAGACGAGCAGGTCCGAGTCCTCGGAGAGGATGCCGCCGACGAGGCCTTTGCGTTCGAGATAGACGAGCTGAGCATCGGCCTCGTAGGGGGCGACGACGTACTGCACCTGCAGCTTTTTGAGCTCATCGATGAGGTTGCGAGCCATCTCCGGGGTGACGTCGATGGCTTTCTGAAATTCGAGGTACGCCTGAGAAGGCTTTCCGGCCTTGAGAAGCTCCATGCCGAGCTTCCTGCTGTCTTCTCTCCGTTTCGAGCGGGATGCCTCGGTCATGGCCTTGCTGGGAAGAAAGTCGCCGTCAAAGACGACGTAGGGAGTTACTCCGAAATGGCGGAGCATGCGGACTCGGTGCATGGCAAAGTCGACATACCTGTATGTGTCAGATGGGATGCATAGGACGGAAAGGAGCGTCGAAGAAAAGCAGCGGAAATGGGGAATGAGATCAAGTGAGGGAGACGTACTTGCGAGTAGGTTTGCCCTGTGCAAGCTCCATGGCACATGCCACGGCACCTCGATGAAGCCATCCATAGGCGTCGACGCCGAGGGTCTCCCCAGCCAATTTCTTGAGTTCGGTCGGTCTCTGGATGGATTTGAGAAGCGGAAGAAGCCCTAGAAGAGTCGCCCGTAGTGAGTCAGCTGAGCTCAAGGTCACAGGGAGTATATCTGAACCAGGACGAAATCGTGACAGGTATGTTGAAGCAAGATTGAGAAAAGTCACGTGGGAGATGCGGGTCAAATTACCTGCGACGCCCATTGTCAATCCGTTGAAGAGGGAGGCACAATGGCCACGGCCCCTCGAGGTTCAATGGGCCGAGTTCTTCTCAACGGACTTTCGGCCCCTCGCCGACAAGATCCAGCTATTTCGGAGCCCAATGGCCTGAATGATCATTCAACCATACGTTGGCCCGGGGAGAAACACTCGGGAGGTGGGTGACCTGAAGGGTGGTCTTTCGGAGCTGGAGAGCTGGAGGTAAACAAACGGAACGTCCGACGGCGCGTATGCTTTTGCGTAGCGGGAGAGAGACGTGAAGATTTTTGAGGTCAGGTCCAAGTCGAAGAAGCGAATGAAGCAAGAAACGGCAGGGCCAGGTGAAGTGGATTGAGAAAGAGGCAAGAGCTAGCAAAGGCGTCAGCTACCTATGTACATAGCTTGCTCCTGTGGTGGAACGCGGGTTGCCCGTCCCCTGCCGCGTCCCATCGCGACATGGGGGTTCACGCCCGCTTAGTGTGTTTGTGTTTACCGGGAATTTAATTAGCCCCTTGTCAAGTGGGACCAAGACTGGACTCGATCACGTAATCTTCCGTTTCCGGACTGGTACAGACCGCGACGGACCGGAAAGATGGATTCTCGATTTCCGGGGCAACCAGACCGGCCTATGAAGAGTTTTCCTTGCCCAGCTGTTCCTCGACCTGCCATCGAAAGAGTAAAGAGAAGTTCTCGGCGGAATGAAGTTTATCTAAATGAATACCTCTATACACTCGAGAAGAAGAATTAGAATCATCGTGATCACAGGACAGACTCGTAGGTTGAGTGCTTAGTAGCCTGCTCTATCGGAGCGGGAAGCGACCCCACAAAATCTCCACCTTTTCCTCTCCACGAGGGGCATATTCTGCTATCGTGCATTTTCGTCTTCGATTCCTGGAAGGCGGTGAAAAGATATCACACACACCGAGACTCATTCGCCTTCTCATCGGACCTAAGGATTGTGACCTCGACAAGGCGACAAGCTTCCTATTCACTTTAGACAGCTTGGGAATCCCGTCGGAAATTCTCACACCAGGAAAACAGTCAGCTGTAGCATTCCTCGACACCGACACCATGGCTAGGACACTAGAAAAGACTCGGAAAAAGATTGCGAAAAAGAGAAATGGCCCCGTTGAAGCCCTCCATGAGTTCTCCAGAGACTCCAAGAGACTCCGTCGCGCGACGATAAGAGACCAGAAGCTTGGAAGGATGGCCGTTTCTCGGAGCAGGAAGGAGCAGCCATTTCGTATGTTTCCCCGTATTCAGGTTCACGAGATGGACTGTGGACATGTCGAAAGACTGACATGGCGATTCTTCGCCGTCTAGTCGAACGAGCAACCTATTTTCAGAATGCCGTCAAAGAAAGAGGGACTGTGCCCTTGGATCTTGCTACCATTCAGTCACTCATAAACGAGTAGGTTTTCTTTACTTCATTTTTCTCCAATGTCCTTACCTACAGACGAAGAAGATTAACATGCCAAAGTTTCGTGCACCAGCACGACGAAGAGTACGAGGAAATGAAAAAGTCTCGTCGACCAGGAAGGGCCCCCAGTGCGAAACAGGATCTCCTGGAATTGAAGATCAAACTCCTCGTCGAGGAGCAGAAGAACGGGTTCTGTGAGTAATGGGCCTCCAATTCCCTTCTTTTACCCCTTTGTTTATCCACGGTTTTGTCTCTCTCGACCCTAATTCTAGTCATTTGAAGGACCGACTAACCAGTTTGTAGTCGTCCCGGATCTCACGTCGGAAGACAACGTCCAGATGCTCGACAACTGGGAAGGGTCCTGGTCGTACTTGACCACGGTGTCCTGGGTTCGAGTGGCGAGCGATAACACCGTCAAGCCTGCGAGCTTTCCGCCAGTGTGATGGGGCTTACCGCCAGCTTTCTCCACGCTGGGCGACGGGACGTCAGGTATGGCGATTCTCGTACCAAGCATCCCCGTGCGGCGACGAGCCAAGGGGCAGCTGCGCCTTGTGTTCACCGAATCGATCGAACTGGGGAATTCGGCAAGCCTGGGTACGCCGATAACCTATCGGTATTATGGCGAAGGTTTTGATGCAGTGATGAAAGTCGTGCTTCCAGCAGCTTAATGAACTGACACTTCGCCATGGCTACTACACACGCGCGCCATGCACCAACCAATCCATAGGTCACCTCACCAGGTAACGACATCTCCGTCGTCGTCCATCAGAGGTCGGCTTTTCAGTCATGTACCCTTCTCGAATCATGAGTCCCGGCAATACGCTTTTGGCCTGCTGTTCAGGTGCTCGTTTCGAATTCTTGCTGCTCCAAGGGCAGTCAGGGTTGACACCGTGCTGTTGGATGAATTCCGGGTGATGGCAGTTCGATGACATTCTTGGGACGGAGTTGAAAAAACAATGTTGGTTCTAAAGATGCTTATACTCTATCTATTCTATTATACCCAATATTTTCTGACTATCGCCTTTAAATCTCTGTTCTTATTCGTATGCTCTATATTTTATTTTAACGTACTCGTAGCGTTTAAGACTTGTATCCAATTCACAAAATAGAACGACGCTAACACTGTGCTAAAACGTGCACTTTAAGGTATATATACGTACCTCTTATCTTTCCCACTCCAATAACCGGTGAAGGAGCTTTGTTACGCGATAATGCGATGATACTTCGTACATGTAACACCCCATTGCCTAATTGTCCGCCTGCATCTTCGACCCGAACACCCTACCTACCCAAGTGCGGGATTCAGTCACAAAATCCCTCGCGTCCTTCTAGTCCAGCTGCATCGATAACCTAATCACACCAGCTCACGGCGGACGACACAGCTGCTGGTCATGAGCGCCAACAACATCAACGGCAATAGCCAGGGCGCGGCCCGACAACCACCTCAAGTGCAGCCGTGCAGGTACAAGGTCGGGAAGACCCTCGGGGCCGGCTCGTACTCGGTCGTCAAAGAATGCGTTCACATCGACACAGGCCGCTATTATGCTGCCAAGGTTATCAATAAACGTCTCATGGTTGGCCGGGAGCACATGGTATGAAAGCACCTCTGTCCTGCCGTCCCCCTCCCATCCTCCAGTCTGACCCCCGCTGATGGCGCGTTGCCGTGGCCATGTAGGTTCGGAACGAGATTGCCGTCCTCAAGAAGGTTTCCATGGGCCACCAGAACATCCTGACCCTCGTCGATTACTTCGAGACCATGAACAACCTGTACCTCGTGACCGATCTTGCCCTCGGCGGCGAACTCTTCGATCGTATTTGCCGGAAAGGGTCTTACTACGAGTCCGATGCCGCCGATCTCATCCGGGCCACGCTCTCGGCCGTCGCCTATCTCCACGACCACGGCATCGTCCACCGCGACCTAAAGCCCGAAAACCTGCTCTTCCGGACGCCCGAAGATAACGCCGACCTCCTCATTGCCGACTTTGGGCTCAGCCGCATCATGGACGAGGAGCAGTTTCACGTCCTGACCACGACTTGCGGCACCCCTAGCTACATGGCCCCCGAGATTTTCAAGAAGACGGGGCACGGAAAACCCGTTGATATCTGGGCCATCGGCGTCATCACCTACTTTCTCCTTTGCGGCTATACTCCTTTCGACCGCGATTCCGACTTGGAAGAAATGCAGGCGATCCTCGCGGCCGAGTACGACTTTCGCCCCTCCGAATATTGGCGAGGCGTCTCCGACCATGCCAAAGACTTCATCCGGCGCTGCCTCACAGTCGACCCCACCAAGCGTCCCACCGCCTTTGAAGCTCTCCAACACCCCTTCGTGGCAGGCTGGCTTCCCAGCTCCGACCAGACGGGGAACAACCTGCTTCCTACCGTCAAACGGAACTTCAACGCCCGCCGCACCCTCCATGCGGCCATCGATACCGTCCGCGCCATCAACAAGTTACGCGAAGGCCGGAACCAGAACCACCTCATGTCCGGCGCCACCTCACGCGAGCCGACCCGGGGCGCGCCACCGCTCCAGTCGGCCACGAGCCGTGGGAGGAAAGAGGACAGCGCCGTCAGCATGGGAGCAGAATCAACCCAGGGCAAAGATTCCGGTTATGCCACGCAGGGGAAGAGCCAGGATGTTGCCATGGCCGACGCCGCAACGATGCCGTCCGGTGTTCCTGCGGCCTTGCAGCCGGGTAACCCCGCGAATCGCGTTGTGGAGACGAGCAAGGGGCTCTGGAGCCCGCACCGGCAATAGTTGAACTGCCACAACAATAATAATTATCTCATCCCCACGATTCACCGTGGAGGTACAGCGGAAGAGGGATTGTAGATGGGTTGTCCGTCCGGGGAGAGAGTAGCGGAGCCTATGGGCGGATGCGACCCCGGAATCTCACGCAACAGCCACGCGAACGATTATTACGAAACCGCCTCGATTTTTGGTATACCCCTCGCATGCACTGGACCATGTCGGAGACAGACCTAAAAAGACGTTCCATTACCCGGCACTTTGATGACCGCCCCGGGAATGGGGTCCTGTTACATCCAGCTTCGGGCTTCAGCGACGACAACCGAGGCTCGTGTTGAGCATCTCCCAAGCCGTGGTGGCCCTCTGCTCATTACTTGGTCATTTCATGGGAGGATGGTCGATTCCTTTCGGCTATGAATGGACCTACGTCAATCATTGCGCGCGCCCTCTCGTGGGCGCTGAGAGATGCTGCGACTGATCCAAGCACATGTACTGCCATTATAAGCTTGCTCATGCCTTCAAATCTTACCACCGGTGCTGCTAGGTACACG
Organism: Sodiomyces alcalophilus JCM 7366; assembly: GCF_042370955.1. Taxonomy (NCBI): domain Eukaryota; kingdom Fungi; phylum Ascomycota; class Sordariomycetes; order Glomerellales; family Plectosphaerellaceae; genus Sodiomyces; species Sodiomyces alcalophilus. The sequence goes on along the minus strand of NW_027263541.1, from coordinate 725,068 downwards.
TCTGCGCTAGGTGTGTTCCATGGTTGAAACTCGTTGCATCAGGCTCGCCGAACCCGGCAAAATCTTCGCATTCGGCGGTACATCGCACAACTGGGGTGGGTATATACATCTCCACCTCAGTGTTGGACGCTTGCATCGGTACAGCGTGACGTGGGCAGGCACATGAACATCATATGTCCCTGAAGCTGCGCGACTTGTTGCTTGCTCTCTGAAGCTCCCCAAGCTCGCCTAGCACCGTATCATACGAATACATGGCAACGGGGCTACGTATCATAGAGACACTTGCGAAACGGGGGGTTCTGCCACTGGGAGCCGAGGTCTTGTGGTCTTGACATTGGATGAGCTGGTCGGCATGGACATCTCGTACCCTCATGACCAACTCGCCGGAGGCTCTTCCACCACGACGTCTTTACTTCGTACTCTACTTCCAACCACCTATCGAGACCAACGCTACACGCCGAGCCCTCACTCCGGTTTATATAGAACGTGGGCCCCTTGGTTACATTACGGATCTCTTTTATCAAGGACATCTTCCATAGAGCGCTAGCCAAGCGCTTCGTCGGCATGCTACACGCTGGTTTGAGTGCCTGATGAATTTTGAGTAAGCCACTTGACTCGAAAGACCGCAAATACCTCATATATCCCATTTAATACAATGCAAGTGGCTATGGTCTCGTTTTTCTAGGTCAAGTGAATACCTTATATTGCCTTCTCTCTCATGATCTTCCAAGACGAAATGGATTATGTAATACTCGTGGCGGAGATTCACATGTCAAGATACCTGCTATCCACAGGTTCAGTAACTAGGTCAGATACTATTAGTCCGTAGTACGAGTAAGATAGTTTCTCTTCTCGAAACATTAACCAGATTATTTTGGGCTATAGGTTGCATAGACCAGTGCCATATGGTGACTTGTTAGTCAAGATGGGTGCCGGTGCCTGGCGTCCTGCGATGACGGTGTTGCGCCGGCCCTCACCTCGGTGAGCCTACGGGCCGAGCCGAGGCATTCATATGTATCTTCAACCATCAGCTGAACCTCAACAAGGCACGCATCTTTATCATCTTACAACTATTCCATGCTATTTCAATCTATTCCTCGTTAGCCATAACCTCTTGTCGTTTTTCAGCGGTAACTTACGAATACAACTCGATATACACATCGTACTCAACACCGAGGATCCATTACATCGAACTCTATAAACCACTTCCCTACGCCTCACCATGTCCAACTCAACCGCCCTCTTCGAAATACCCATCCCGCCCATCGACAACCACCCAGGAGGCTCCATCGTCTGCACCACACCACGCCCCCGCGTCTACCTCCTCACCTTCTCCTCTCCCCCCGACAACCGCCTCACCACGCCCTTCTGCCACGCCTTCCTCTCCGCCCTCGACGTCATCGAGCACGCCCACCCGCCCGGCGTCGTCGTCACCACCTCATCCATCACCAAATTCTACTCCAACGGCCTCGACCTCGCCCACGCCACCGAGGCCCCCCACTTCTGGTCCGCCGCCCTCTACCCGCTCTTCCGCCGCCTGCTCACCTACCCCATGCCCACCGTCGCCCTGATCAACGGCCACGCCTTCGCCGGCGGCCTCATGACCGCCATGCACCACGACTACCGCGTCATGAACCCGTCGCGCGGCTTCGTCTGCATGAACGAGGTCATCTTCGGCGCCCCGCTGAAACCCCCCATGGCCGCCATCTTCCGCGCCAAATGCGACGCCGCCACCTTCCGCGACGTCGTCCTCGAGGGGAGGCGCTACGGCGGCCCCGCCGCCCGCGATGCCGGCCTCGTGGATGCCGTGGGCGGGCTCGACGAGGCCTTGGACCTCATCCAGTCCCGCAACCTCGTCGACATGGCCAAGTCCGGCGTCTACGGCCTGCTGAAGATGGAGATGTGGCGCGAATTGCTGGCCCTGCTCGAGACTACCCCCGAGGGTCATGCGGTGCAGGAGGCGGACTGGTCGAGGAGGGCACAAGAGGAGGACGAGAGGGCCGAAAAGGGGAAGCGATTTGTGGAGAAGTGGCAGAAGGCCAATAAAGCCAAGTTGTGAAATGGCATTGTTTCCTGCTTACCCTTCTTTTCCCCTTCTTTCCCTGCTTCGGTAAGGATAATATGAGCAACCAGGCTGTTGTTGCCTGTAAATGCTATGTAACCACTGACCCAAGAGAGGGCTGAAAGAAGACGCAATATACGAGGCACTGGTTCTTGCCATGGTGAGAGGACCCTCAATGACCCGAAACATCAATATGGTAGTGTAAATAATGTAAAATTCATTTAATCGAAGATGAAACTCCACCCATGATGACTACCTACGTAGACATGAATGATTCCATGCGCATCCCAATCCATGAGCAAAACTTACTCGCCCGCGGACTTCGAAGACGGGGACAAAGGAAAGGGAATCAGTCCCAGAGTGCCAAACGCCTGCCAAATCCATCCGTGACCCTTGTCCCAAAACATGTCGATGCCGACCTCTGTGCGCGCGCGCCGTGTGTGTGTATGGTATGTGCGTGTGTCTCTGTGATGCGTCTGAATGTTGTATCCTCCTCCGCCGCATTGCCCACGTGCTGGCGCTTCGCGCTTCTGCTGCCGTCGGCCTCTGCCTGCGTTTCTCGTCGGCTTCCGGGTTCGCCTGCGGTCCGTGTGTCCTCCTCTATACGAGGTAATCCTAGATGGTCCCACTGTAGCCCCTAGATCGCCTAGTCTTCTTCCAGTGTCGCTAGCCCATCGTGCTGGGCAGTGACATGAAGACATGCGCGCTAGTTGTGCTAATATGCGACTGCCCTATGCAAGGCCCCCCTCGTGCCCGTTGGGTTGAAGGCCACGTATGACAGCAAGGGTTTCGGTATAGCCTCGAATGTTCATACTTCTCCCAATGTATGACCGTTTCATACTTGTCGACTGCTACTTGCTGCAGGTGTAGGGGTTGGGGATTTCAAGTGCACATTGAATGCCCACCGGCCTAGAATGACTGTGTTAGACGCGGCGTCCAAGAGAGCGCGTAGACAAGGGAGATGGGGAGCAGAAACGTACCGGTGGCCAGGTTTTCTGCTGTGTCTTCCAGAAGAATAATCCGCCGCTTGTTGCAGTATGAAGTCTTGTCCATCATGACCACCTTGAGCTTACGGTCGCACAGCTCTTGCACCGGTTTCTCGAACATCTCAGACAATGCCTCTACCGCCATTTCCAGATCCTTCTGGTTATCCTCGAAAATCTCAGTCAGGTTGTTGCGCGCAAGATAGAAGGCAAAGGCATACGTCCATTTGAGGGTTTGCCGGCACATTTGCAGGGTCTGCGATGCCGCGTTCAGATATTGCACCTCAATCCACGACATGCCGGACTCTCTTTGCAGTTCGACCATCTTCTTCTCCGTCTTATGGTAGATGTCCTTGTCGAGCTTGGCAGACTGCTCGTGGTTCGCGTACCGGTTGTAGTAGTGTAGGTACCGCTCCAACGACATGCGCGACTTCGCCTGCGCGTCCCTAGCGTCAGTGCCGCTCTTTTCCTCAAAGCGGTTGCAGTTGTACCAGCTGGTACCGTGCTCCGACCATAGGCCCATGCACATCCAACAAAACTCGTGCTTGCACTTGCGGCAAGTCATGTGGTTACAACCGCCGTTCTTTTCGATGGTGCTGTTGCATCTCGGGCACTCCTTAGTATTGGCCGATATCCAGTTGGCAGTCTCCGAGTCGTCGGCACATTTCTTCAGCCATTTCTTCACCAGTTCGCAGGGCGCCGGCTGGTGGTCGTTGAGTATGCAGCCGAAGCAGAACCGATGTCCGCAAAGACAGGCCACAGTGGGGACCACCTTATCCAGGTCCTTCTTCTTGACGCCACATTCGATGGCATTCTGGCAGTCGGGCGCGGGACACCATTTGAGAACATCCTTGTCTTCCACGTAGGTCCTATTGAGCAGCTCTCTATACCGATCACTTAGGCCCGGGGTTACGAGAATGTCGAGAGACTTGGCGTCTATAATGCGGCCACACCCTTCGGCGGGGCACTGAATGCGAGCGGCCTCGCCTTCCTCGCGAATCTTTTGCGTCAGATACTGCCGGTAGCAATCCACACAGTAGCGGTGACCGCACTTCATGGCAAATGTCTGCAGGCCTTCTTCGTCCTCGCAGCAGATGTCACATACGAAGCCGGGTATGGCCTCCAATCTCGGAGCGGCGGTGACATCGGCACCAAGACCCGCCGCCTCGAGAACTTTGGCTCGCTTGTCCATGAGGTCCTCTATCAACCTTTCCTTGTTCCAGCGGAAATGGCGGAGCAGGATAGCAGCATCCTCTTTGTTGATATCAAGAATCATATTCACTTCGTTGACCATCTCATCTTGTTGGCGTTGGATGTCTGCCGGTTCATAGACTTGGAACGAAACGTCATGGGCGACTTTTTTCTTGCTGCTAGAGTCCTTCAATACGCCAAAGTCGGGATCAGGTTCGTCGTCAAAGTCGTCATCGAAGTCTACGGAAGAGGATCCAGTCAGCTTACTGATTCGTCGATGCAACAACAGATTCAGAGACACGAGCTGTCATTCATGGGCTTCGGCCCCATAGGTTGACGAAGAGGTTGGCGGTCGGGTAAAGCCAGGTAAGAATGGACGGGCGAGCGATGGGATGTCAAGGACGGAAAAGCCACATCCAAACAGGTGGAACAGGTGGACAGGCCACTTACCTTCGTCGCCGGAAAAATCCTGCATATCTGCGTCACTAGACATGGCCGACATGAAGTCTTCTTCGGAATCCATGGTGTTGCTGGTGGTGGTGACAGGTGTAGGCGGAGCTTGGGGTTTGGCAGCTGAAGCGATCTTTTTGTTGGGTAAAGCCTCCGTGGGTTGGGAAGAAATTGTCGCCTCAGCTGCCTTTCGTTTCCTGGTCGTGGGGGGAATGGTGACGGTATTGGGCAGATGGACGGGATAGAGGGAACTCTCGGAAGCCTATACAGAATGCTTGCTTTTGTCGGGGCGGATTCTCGAGTCGGAAGGGACCGTCTAAAAGACGAGCAACGTCAGGATATGCGAGGAAGGTTGAATGCAGATGGATGCTGGTTGATGAAGAACGGTGGCAACGGTTCGTAAGAGGCTTCCGCTGAATAGAAGGGATGGATGACTCGAGGCGAGGGGCGGGCGGCAGGGACTGATGTACCAAGGCCCGGAACGATGTGGACGAGTCAGCCTGGGTTGGGAGGTGACGGCTGTGTAGTTTGTAGAAGTTGTGAAGAAGTTCAGAGCTTATACTCTATAAACATACGCGGAACCAGAAGGAATGAACGAGAGGATCGGGAGCGGAAGTAGTCGGTGCCTGTTGACCGTTGATAAGGCGCACGACCGCTGAAGGGGGTGGGGATGATGCTGGCTTGGCTGGGCACGCGGCCTGACCGGACAAAAGTGGGGATGGATATCGGATTTACCTCGGATAAGTTCCAACCTGTCGGACTAAGAGGCTGGCGAAACCCGGGCACTATGATGTCTTGCCACCTTGAGGGTCTACTTCCTCCAATTCAAGGGGTACGGAGTACGGATAATCAAATGCCTTATTACTTCAGGTACACAGGCAGGCACCCAGTTGTCACCCATATCGGCATTGTAAAGAAATGAGGCTATGTTCCTACAAGGTATCCTCACCGGACCTGGCCGTGTTCCCCAAGACGAATGCGTTTCAGTGATCACTGATTAGGTAGGTACTGGTACATTTGCAGCGACGTCTTGTTGTGGGCCAGCAAGCAATAACCTGGTCAATGCAATGTTCACGAACGCGTTGAAGTTTGCAAGGCGCAATGACATAATTGCCCTCTTGAATCGGGCAGCAATGCCTCAGCAGTGCAAACCATGAGAACATCCCCCGCACCGTCCTCTCTGACTTCTCTTGGAAATTCCATGTTGATTGTATGCAATATAATATACACCACGTGGCGTCAGGCCGGCCGATGAACAATCCAGATCTGCGGTCTCAACGATCGATAGGTCTACTCTCCCAGAGCTTCATGAACATGTACTCCTTCGCGTACAGTCACACCTCATCAAAGCCCACGCGGCGCCTCTCTGAGAACACTCTCAGAAGGCACGTGGTCCGTCAGAACTGACATCAAGGGGGTATAACGCCATCCCGTCAGCCCAGCACATTATCGGCCATGGAGACTGTTGGAGTGAGTTAGCTAGCGAATATCGTAGGGACCCAGTGTTAGAGATAGCACGGCGTACCCGAAGTGCCTGTATTGTCGGGCTCGACATGGGCAGATTTGACCTTGCCGTCCTCAACAACAAGAGCATAGCGCTTGCCCCGGACACCGCCAAAGATGGCGCTGCCGTCAAAATCGAGCTCAAGGGCTTTGGTGAAAGCGGCGGAAGGGTCGCCCAAAAACCGAATCTAATTAAGTCAGCTGGGTGTCAACTATTCCTAGGAGCTGCCTTTCCATGAATGAATGGAAGTTGTGACCTAATCAATGGAGATGATACGTACGCCGGTCTGCTGAGCGGGATCCAACTGCTCTCCCCAAGCCTTCATACTGCACAGGTGGGACAACATTAGTTTCGTTATTGACCACATGAAGCAATGAAACATCGTCAAAACCCCACGACAACAGTAAACGTACACGAAAGGGTCGTTGACGGAAACGACAAAGACGGAGCCAGCATCCTGGAGCTTAGGATGGTTGATGTAAGAGGGGATGTGGCTAGATGAACAGACCCCCGAGAAGGCGGCAGGCACGCCAATGATGATGCCGTTCTTGGACTGGAATTCTTCGGCGAGGTTGACTTTGTTTGACGGCGAGTTCTCAACCAGAACCGGCAGGTCGGGGATCTCCTGGCCGACCTTGACGAACGCGCGAGGAGTCGAATGGAAGCTCCTAGTGGCTGCACTGACAGAAGGGCGAGCCAATGCCGCACGGCGGGCTACAATACGGAACGCCATCGTTGATTATACAGTCGGTTGAGTAAAGATGCGAAAATATGTTTTGCTGGCGATTGATTCTCTGAGGATTCACTCTCGACGACGTTCCCTTCGTAGCTGCAGGAAATTAGGTAACCTACGGCCCTGGGATAGCGATGTCGCCAAGTAGGTGGCCAATGGGGTTCGAGGCCAAGCCCAGGGAAATGACATCACGTCTGTTCATCAAATCGTGGCACTATCATGTGGCTGGTGGTGGCGCATATCAATCTCGCTCGCGTCGGTGTATTGTCGGAACGACATGAACTGTGAAGAACCGGGTTCCCGTTGCCGGCAGAGGTATCATGATGCCATGTTCTTGGGAAGCGACGTGTATGGGCTCCTGGGCAGCTATCCGATTTCCTGCGCACAGAGCAAAGTACGTTGTGCGCACAAGGTTCCTAAGCTATGGGTGGAAGAGCTGTGGAAGATGCGAAAGAAGCCTCGGGCTTGATGTCCGGGCCCAGGACCTTGGGGCATCCTTCACTAGTCGTCGCGGCGCAATCAACGAATTTGATGCAGGGGTTCGAGTCCATGGCCGACAATCCAAGACCTGATATTAACCTGCACAATCTGTACCATACAAAGTAGGCATCCGTACCCGCCGTCGTGGCTGTGGGCGACCCAGTAGAGTTGGTTATTCGATAAGAGGACTGAACATGAATTGTCTAAGATCAACCCCACAGGCTGTTTGTTGGTTGTTGTCGCCAGGGGATACAATCCACCGACCAGCGCTTCGGAGCACCGTGCATGCAAGACAACTGTCTAACCTCAAGTGAACCATGCAAAGGGGGCGGGCGGGAATGACCTTTCACCAACCTCTTGGAAACAGGCGAGAGGCGCATCAAGGTGGGTTTGTAAGAGTATGACAACGCGTCAGTATACTTACCGGGCTAGTCTATAGGTAGGCCCGGTTGCCTGTTTCTGATAATAGACCAACATACAAACGGTTGCGTTTCCAACATCACGGCACGGCGACGACGGGGCAGCAACCCCTTGAACAGAGTCGTGAGGTACGAATTGCAGGAATAAAGCGCCTTTCGAATATTTGGTCGGGAGGGGAGTCCAAGGAAGTCCTAAGGTCGCACTGGGTGCTCTTGTCGGGACGCCCTTGCCATGGGTCGTGCAGTTGACAAACGTTTGTGCTAAACAATCGAAGACGGGGAGTGCTCCTGCTGGTGTGTGAGCAGCTGGACGCCACCGATTCGGCACCTACCAAGGCAAATCAAACGTCCATAAATATACTTGGGAGCGACAAGAAAACGCTCATCACAGGGACCGTATGAACATGCGTTGTACGAATACCAGGATTCGAGGTGAGGGTGTCCTTGCGGCACCTGCCGTTGGTGCATGTTGCACGAGCCTTCCCTCCCCCTGTCTTGGGCTCGGACACAACGAAGGGTCACGGTGTTACCAGCCCTGCATGACTTGGAAGAAAACACATTCCCCCTGTACTACGACAAACCGACTCGAGACATGCCGGAATTCTTAGTTGGGGCGATTGTATCAACAACATAGAACAGGAGCCATTCTCGGAGCCATCAATGGGCATGTTGTCAGGTCCTTGGCCTTGAGGTTGCTCATCGTGGGAATTGCTACTCACCCGTAAATGCCAACCATGATGTTATACCAGGCCTTCGCTTTCCCGCCGCGTGATCAACAGGATGAGCTCTGTTACGTAACGGGCATACAGTACACTTGGTGTGCCCTGTTCGACCTCGTTGCCGGCCGAAAGAAAGTGTGGCACCGGCGGACAAGCCTCTCACCGAGGGAGTACAGCGAGAAACCTTGCAACATGTACATATGTACGTTGTATGGAGATCACCCATGTCCCAAAGAAGGGACAACCTTCGGGTCTGATCAAAGAAGTTCCCGATTCGACTTGTTGTTGGACATGAGACTTGTAGACCCTGTCGATTTTCTAGTCACCGTGCATAGGTAGCATTGTTGGCTCGTAATGCGTATCGAGTCGGCAGTGATAATTAGTGGTGGGCTGCATCTACTGCGTTGGTACCTAGCTATGTATTCGTACCTAGATAGGTATGATATTGCCTGGAACAAGTGATACCACATATAGTTATCAGTGGACTTGTAAGACTCGATGCTACGTTCGCGGCATTTGATCAGCAAGGATCAACCTGTCGTGCCTTGCCTTAACTGCCTTTATGTACGTACGTTGTATAGGATGTGTAGTTTGCTTAGCAAATTGATAAACTCAAGCGTCGAATTTGAAAGCATTGCATGATCGGCCGTTACCTGAATGCTGTATCATGTTATCCTGTAATATACCAGTGATAACTTCTTCATCGCACCGCCGAGTATTATCGAGAAGCGTCATCCCAACGTACAGTGCCTACTACCCGTTATCATTATTAGGAAGCCAAAAGGTGACAGGTACCGGTCCCTTCTGTGGCAATTACGGGATCCCATTGATGTACAACGTAGTGCACATCATTGTACGAAGTAGGTACTTCGTAGAGACTGATTACAAACTGCCACTGCTGTACGTTGTACGTTGTATGCGCTAATGAACCCCGGGACCCCGGCGGGGAAGGAGAGGGGTTTTGTTGGAGGGCCCAGTACAAAGTCTCAAGACGATTCGAACCCCTGCTGGTTCCCCTGACGCTTGGTGACCTGCAGCAAGCAGACTGTCGCATCGTGAACCAACCCAACCCACATTGACTACCCACCCAGATAGCCAAAAAATCAAGAAGTGTACGTTGTACAACGTAGTTATAGTGTACATATGTTTTACATACTACAACGTACCTACATTCCGTCACGGATTGGACCTTACCTCTCGCCGGTTTCCTTCGACTTGATGATCTATGCTTCCATCGCGATCAGGCACCGGAGACTTACATATTCGAACACCAGGAGGTACCAAGGTACTGACTGCCAAGCGAAACAACCAGGCACAAACCGGTCATAAGAAGAGACGATGAACGAAACAGAAACCTAAATTCCGACGCCTCTACCACTTTGGTCTTTGGTTATCCTCTCTTACCTGCCTAGGTACTTGTAAACGGTGAAATCAATATCACAGTACCTAACGTTGTATGTATGTACGTTGTATGTACATACCGCACCTCGTATCTCGATCAGGTCATTGCACCGTCCCAGGTCAGGCACTTCCGTCCGTAATTCCACTATGTACACCGCCGTTGCCGCACACATCGCGACCTTGGAAGAAGGTCGACGAGGTCAGTGCAGCGAGACGAACGCTTGTTCTCCACATTATTCACTCCACTTCCACAACGGCGCACCCACACAAGACGAAAGCCAAGACTAATCCATTCCCCTCCAATCCTATTTTGTGTCACATGGAATCTCTCGCATATGTATGTACATGTACATCCAAGAGCGCTCTACATCCAACTGTGCTGTGGTTGGAAGGGGGATGATAACCCGAGACGTACATATAGCAGACTCCGTCTGTTTGTTGACTCACTTAGGTTTGCTAGGGCTATGATTACATATGCACACTATGCCTACCAGCACCGACTCATGCCGCGAAAAAAGGTCTACCCTGAGTGGTAATGCATGGCGCCCGGATTTCTATTAGTTGACTTTGACAACCGAGATATCTGCAAATGCGGAGTTACTAAGTAAGTGCCCTCTCACCCCAGTTTATTAGTAACGTGGGTTAGAGTTAATTAAGTTCACTCGTAACGTGACGTTCATTGGGTAAAATAATCATGTCCCGCGCAGTTGGTGCCGGCATAGGCATAGGCACAACGTGTAATATTGGAAGTTATCACCAAATCTGTCTGCTTTAGACAAATTCGAACGATACTAGACTGTCCGGATGGAATTATAGAGAAGTATGACGATCGAGGTGGTGGAAAGACAATCCATAGTATATATCGTTGTGTGTCAATACAATACATACGTTGTACGTCGCGTAACGTGATTGTATCTGGGTACTTGATAGTATATGTACGTTGTACCTATCTACATATGGTGCCCCTGATTTTCCAACCAGTCAGATGAATTGGTGTGCGCCTCAATGTTACAAACTGTGACAGCGGTATAATACCTGTTCTAAGGGAGGCATTTCATGGCGGTTCCTTGCAGCATTCCCTCTCTTCTATTGAGTACCTTTTGGTGTCTGGTACTGCTTAGGTAGATACCTACACCAACACATGTGGGTACGTAGAGTCGTGTGCCTGGCCTACCCGTGTCAGGCTGGTGCGTGTGGCGCGACCCGAGAACACAATACCCGCAAAACGTTTCTACATCGTTGTACATAAGGTACAGGGTACCTCAAGGCCCCTTTAACCACCCCTACTGGTACCCACCTCCACGAGCCAGGTAGTGGAGTTTTGTTCATCCCACGTCTCCTCGCGTTTCCTTTCCCCTGCCCGTCCCTTTTGCCCTCAATTGCTCTTGCATACCTCTCCTCCGTCCTCCCCTCTTAAATTGCCCTCGCTTCAATCACAACCCTGGGCTCCTCCTCGCCCCTCATCCCGACGCCCGTCTCGAGTCACAATTTCACTAACCCTGGTCCTGTCCACAACTTCTTCTCCCTTTACTTCCTTGCCCCCAACGCCCTGTCCCATCTACCGGTATCCTTTCTATCCAACCACCATCGCCTCCCATCGATTTTTTTTTGCGCCCGTTTGCTTCATTTCTGGGAGCACTCGTACAAGTTCAACATTCTAGGTCCTGATGTATTTCTGTGGACATCCTCGCTTCCGTTCCAGACGCGTCTTCGGTATCTGATGAATCCAAACGACGCCCTTTACGCACGCAGATTCCAACCCATCGGTGCCTGATATCGGGTCACTCTACTTCCGCTCATCTATCGCAGCGCTTTGTCGGAACTACCCTATCGCGGTTGCTTCCCCCACCTTCGACTGACTACGGGCACATCCTGTTCACCACCTTTAAAGCCTACTCCTTGTCGCGCGTCCGAGTCCTCTACAACGGCGTCGAGAACCGCGTGCCCGATCTATTTCGTCGCCTCTCCTTCGCGCAACCGACCGAATCTACCGCACGGGGTTGCTCGCGCTACTGCCAAACTGGGCCTCACCTCGTGTGTGAAGAATCGAGAATTGACTACCCATCTCCGACTGTGCGAAGCGTCTCGTCTTAAGTCGCAACCGAAAGATACACGAGGAGTGCAAGCATCCCACCTCGTCGGCCAGTCTCTTCAGACCGCCCCGACGACGACTCGAATTCCCGTGCCGTCTTAGGGGCTCGCGGATGATATCCCGCGACTAACCACGCCCTTTACCCCGACTTCTAGCGTCTTCCACCATGTCTGTCATGTTGCAGGCCCCGTCTCGAGCCTCCTCCGCGTCGTCGTCTTCGTTTCAACCCATTTCGCGCCAGAATACCATGTCGTCCTACGATGGATCGCGGTCTGCCCGCCAGTCCAAGCGGTACTCTATGTCCGCCCTGTATATGTCCATGTCGGCAAACGATAAGGAGCTCGAAATAGAAGATGATCTTGCGAAAGGTTCGTAGACCTAATCTCATGGATATCTATGCCCTGCATTCCATAGCTGACATGCACGTCTAGCCCAGAAGATCCTACGGGAGCTCAAATCCAAAATTTCTTCCCAATCTAAGAAGAACTTCGTTTTGGAGAAGGACGTCCGATACCTCGACTCGCGAATCGCCCTCTTGATTCAGAACCGAATGGCTCTGGAAGAGCAAAACGAGGTCGCTAGCCATTTAGAAGATGCCACCGACATGCAGGAAGGAGCTTTCCCAAACGATGATAAGACACAAAAATACGGCAATCTGATGTTCCTACTTCAGTCCGAACCGAGACACATTGCCCACCTGTGTAGGCTGGTGTCTATGTCTGAGATTGATTCGCTATTGCAGACAGTCATGTTCACCATTTACGGAAATCAATATGAGAGCCGAGAGGAACACTTGCTTCTTACGATGTTCCAGGTTTGTCTTATTGCCATTACACCTTCGTCTTGGCCTGCCATGAGGCTGACATTACTGCACAGTCCGTCCTTACCTATCAGTTCGACCACACTCCCGAATACTCCTCCCTGTTACGAGCGAATACCCCCGTTTCCCGTATGATGACGACGTACACGCGACGAGGACCTGGGCAGAGTTTCCTAAAGTCGGTCCTTGCGGATAGAATCAACAGTCTCATTGAGCTCAAGGACCTCGACTTGGAGATCAACCCCTTAAAGGTGTATGAGCGCATGATCGAACAAATCGAGGAGGACACTGGCAGCCTACCTCCTTCGATGCCTAAAGGAATCACAGCCGAACAGGCGGCCGAAAATCCCCAGGTCCAGGCGATCATTGAGCCACGATTGACGATGCTCACCGAGATTGCCAGCGGCTTCTTGTCAACCATCATCGACGGGCTTGAGGAAGCGCCGTACGGCATCCGGTGGATCTGCAAACAGATCCGAAGCCTGACCAAGCGCAAGTACCCAGACGCCAACGACCAAGTCATCTGTACTCTTATCGGCGGGTTCTTCTTCTTGCGCTTCATCAATCCGGCCATCGTCACACCCAAATCGTATATGCTCATCGACGGTCAGCCGGCGGAGCGACCTAGGAGAACCCTAACTTACATTGCGAAAATGCTTCAGAACCTCGCAAACAAGCCTTCCTATGCCAAAGAGCCTTATATGGCGAAGCTCCAACCGTTTATCCACCAGAACAAGGACAGGGTCAACAAATTCATGCTCGACCTGTGCGAAGTGCAGGATTTCTACGAGAGCCTGGAGATGGACAATTACGTGGCCCTCTCGAAGAAGGACCTCGAGCTCTCCATTACGCTCAATGAAATCTACGCAATGCATGCGCTGATTGAGAAGCACCAAGCAGAGATTTGCAAGGATGAAGGGTCGCACTTGTCTATCATCATGAGCGAATTGTGCAGCGCGCCCCCTCAAGTTCCACGAAAGGAGAACCGGGTCATCAATCTGCCCCTGTTCAGCCGCTGGGAAACGGCAATTGATGACCTCACGGCCGCACTTGACATCACACAGGAGGAGGTATACTTTATGGAAGCCAAGTCCATCTTTGTGCAGATGATGCGGTCGATCCCCGCCAATAGCCCAGTTGCGCGTCGGCCCCTGCGCCTCGAGAGAGTTGCGGATGCCGCGGCTACCAGCCGCAACGACGCCGTCATGGTACGCAAGGGTATCCGCGCCATGGAGCTGCTTTCCCAGCTGCAGGAGCTCAGGGTGATAGACAAGAGCGATCATTTTGGCCTGCTTCGCGACGAAGTCGAGCAAGAGCTTCAGCACCTTGGCTCGCTTAAAGACGCAGTCATTCGGGAAACCGAGAAACTCGAAGAGGTCTATAAGACTATCCGTGACCACAACTCGTACCTCAATGGACAGCTCGAGACGTATAAGAGTTACCTGCACAATGTCCGGTCCCAGAGCGAAGGAACGAAGAGAAAACAACAGAAACATCAAGTTCTGGGCCCGTACAAGTTCACGCATCAGCAGCTGGAGAAAGAGGGCGTCATCCAAAAGAGCAATGTCCCTGACAACAGGAGAGCAAACATTTACTTCAACTTCACGAGCCCGTTACCGGGGACTTTTGTCATTTCACTACACTACAAGGGTAAGGACATGGAACCCCCGTTGGTCTGCTTATCACCTCGAGTACTAAGGCTTGATACAGGACGAAACAAGGGTCTCTTGGAGCTTGACCTCAAGCTAGACGACCTTTTGGAGATGCAAAAAGACAATCAGGACGAGTTGGATCTCGAGTACGTTCAGTTTAACGTGCCCAAAGTCTTGGCGCTCTTGAACAAGCGGTTCGCAAGGAAAAAAGGGCGGTAAATTCCAGTTTGCCTCACCTCATCATGTCACGACTTGTACCACTTGTAACTGGAGATACCCATCGCTGGTCTGTTTTTGGCGTTACTCTTTCTTTTTTCCTCTTCTTTTCCCCTTTTCCCGGGGGTCATCTTTTCTTTTCCTCTTGATACCACTGCGAGTTTCCTCTGTTCGATCTTCGAACTCCAAACCGCGTCGCTGCGGTTTTGAAATTCCATGTCTGTGGCGAGTCATCTAGGGGTTTTCCTTCCCGGGGCCCCTCTGGGATTTTTTGCAGTCTGAGATTTTGCATTGCGTCTCGAGTCTGGCGACACCTTGAGCGACTTGGATTGTCCGGTAGATTCCGTACATCCAACCAAGATGTAATTGCGGTATAGAGGTGGAGGGGAGGGCGTTGTCTTTACATTTAGCCCAGGCTGACGCCTGACAGTGATGGAAAGCTGGGATCAATCGAATTCTTGCGCTGAATGGGGTCGTTGTCATGGGTGGTGTGCTTGTTGATGGACTTATCGATCGCCTCTGTTTTGACGACACATTTCTTGTTCTGTTCTCCGACAAAGACTAGAGAGCGCCTACTACACATATATAGGTTCCCGAAAGGCACGTTCGGCTGGTCCGGCGGTAATGAGGAATAATATCGGTTCACTATTCGCGCAACGCTGCCCTCTCGCGATACTAAGACGAGAAATGTACTAAGGGGTCCCATGACTGGCTGGCGACCTTCTGCGTCGCGCTTTCCATTGTCTTAGTATAGCAACACTCGTGAGCTATCTCTGGACGTAGCTGGAATACAACTGGGAGGCAGAAGATCTTTCAGATAGTAATAATGACTGAGCAACGTGCCGTTTTCAAGCACGGGGTGTCAGGGCGGATACCTGGACAATGCTATGTATGAAAGCTGTTAGCTTTTGTGCCATGGCTATGACGAGTGTAGACATGGGGTGAATCCGACCCTGTATTTTCCCTCTTCTAAAATAATAACATCTCAGTCAGCAATCTATCGATAGCCCCAACCCTAGAAGAAGCCTTGGCTCGACGTGCTGGAAGATCCTGGAGACCTATGGAGTCCCATCTTGTGTAGATTCGACTGGTTTCCACTTCTTGAGATCCGACGCTGTCGATGGCAGCCCCGTGCTACGTACGCTACATCGTCGTCAATACGCGATGTTCTCTCCGGATCAAAAACGCTGAGGAAGGCGTCATAGCTATGTACGTGCTCAGAAGACTGGACTTGACGCGGAAAGAGTATTAGACCGTTAAGAGGTCGCATTGGTATCTATGTCGCAAGGTATCTAAGCACAGCTCTTCGCACAAGCCCATCGTCGAAGCGGCATGGTCAAGTCAAGCGCCGTCCAAATGACTCAAGTCTCCCAGCCACAACGTCTGCTTCCATATGTACACTACACCCGGGGGCGCTCAACCCGTGGTACAATCGTTCCAGTATTTGAATGGAGGAATGGACTAATGGCCAGTGGTGATGAAAGAGTCCGTAAAGCTGAGAAGACAGGACTCCTTGTGATAGGGTATGTTAGTGGGACTTGACCTCGGCAGGCTTTGCCTGATTTCCGGCGGCGGCATTGCCAGCCTTGTCAACCGTGTCCACGTCCATGGCATCTTCGTCCATGGCCTCGCCCTCGCCTAGTTCCTCTTCGTCGAGCTCGTCTTCGCTCTCGCCTTCAATGTCCACACTGCCGTCATCGGACATTTCGTCCTCCTCTGCATCAAGCGCCTTGCCATTCTCGAGGTTGGCGCCGTTCTCAACGCCACTCATATCCGCGTCATCGCCCGGGGCCTTCTTCTTGTCGTCGGTCTTCTCTGCCACAGCAGTCTCGGCCTCCTCCTCTTCCCTCTCTTCCGCCCCGTAATCTTCGTCGTCGGGGGCTAGATCGGCCTCGGGCTGCTCGGGAGGGAACTCCGCAGGAGCAGAAGCCTCGGAATCCCTATAGGTGTTTTTCGTTAGAACACAATTTACTCTTTTTGCATCGGCTGGGGACACCCTCGATGTTGAGGTAAAAGGCAGCAGCGCATTGGCTGGGAGGGAAAATATTATGCATGGGGACATACCATTTGATAGCGAAGCGCGTTACACGTGGCTTTTCCGAGAGGATATTGCGCCTGACCCGCTCAATAAGGGGTTTCGAGGGTGGCTCCGCGTTCAACTCCTCCGAGTCATACTCGTTGTTGACATAGTATCCAACGCGCACGAATTCACGTCCGTCGTAAGCGCAAGTCAGAAGAATCACCGTGACACCCAGGATATCGGCGTCGGGAATGCGGCTCGTGTCAGGGGCGTCCGCCTCGAAGATGAACTTGTTGACGCCGACGGGAATCGGGCCAACGAGGAGGGAATCGAGTTCCTGATCGTACTGATCGCTGAGGCAGGTCAGTACATCCGGCGCCAAAGGTTCGGGAATCACATGGGTGCAATGAGACGAACCTGGTAGCGGAGCCAACGTAGGTGAGCTTCCACTCGAGATCTGCCACCAGTTAGTTTGTCGCCAAGGATTCAGATCGAGCGGCGTCGTGTACCCTTCTGTAGCTGCTCGAGACACTCGAAAGTGATTTCAAACTCGTATTTGTCGGTGAACTTGGCTGGGTTGTTCATCACCTGAACACCCAGAAGCGAGACGGCAGACATGGTGGCGATCTAGGTATCGGTGACGAGATATGGGAAGATAAAATGGAAAGCTAGAACACACGATAACCACCTAGTCGGGAGAAGAACAAAGTAAGACACGCTCTGTTGCGATGGTGGAGTCGGATAGTCGAGAGAGTGAGGCGCACGATCTAAAGCGAGGGGGCAGGGAAACTAGATGCGGCAGGCACACGGTCAGAAAAAAAAACAATAAGGTCGCTGGTGCCTTCTCTTATTGCAGAGGGATATTGACGGGGAAAAGAAGGTGTGGTTTCGGGACGCGCTTGCTGCTTTGATGCTACGCAGTAAATATTAGGTATCTATTTACAGTGAGTACGTACTGTACCTGACTTGGTTGACGCGCGAGTTTTTCGCGTAAAGTGGTTATGGCTCCCACTGCCTAATCCGTATTGGGATTTCGAAGTGGTGGTCGCGAAAACCTTCCAGAGGGTCCCTGCACATCTAGCTGGTGACCACACCGCCCAAAAGCCGCTAGACCAATCGGGCGATTTTGCCGCTTTCTTTGAGCTTGCTTAGGTACGTACTTTCACCTCTTGACATTTTCTGCTGCGATTACTCGACTTCGGTTTGCTTTGCTTCGTCCTCGGATCAATCCATCACACAGCCAGCACCATACGCCAAATACTAGGCGCAGCAAACGAATCCATCATCACCCCTCTGATTGAATCTCTACAGGGTCACACAGTCTCGGATTTCCGCCCAAAAGTGCTTACAGAGCAATCTGCCCGACCGACGTCACGCGCTGCGAGCGCCTGGTTGACCTCTCAAGGCCAATCGACGACATCACCAAAGCATTAAACCGACGCACCAGCTTCGAATTTCGACGCAGCCGCACCCCGGACTTGCGATGACTTCCGAGAACCCTGGTAATGAACCCAACCTCGAGGGTGAGGCTTGGGGAGAAGAGGAGGCAGGATATGGGGCTACCAATGAAGACCAGCATAGCGACCAACAAGCTCAAGACCCTGATTTCCCCGTTGCCCACGCTTCCCACGGTGATACAAAAGAAGAAGAAAAAGAAGAAGAAGGGGGAGAGGAAGATGGTGCAGACGATGGGGGAGAATACGACCCAGAGTCGATATCAATATCCTCCCCTAAACCCCTTTCGGAGCCGCCCCAGCCCGCCGCAAAAGTTTCTCCTCCCAAGCCGAAGCCTGTTAAGCCCAAGACGTCCGGAGGTTTCATATTGGCGGACTCGGATGACGAGGATGATGCTCCTACGTCTGACAACTTGGCAGCTCAGGCTATGAACGTCCCTCAAGGCCCTCTTCCCAATGCCTCTCACTCTCCTAGTCAGGAACCAATAGCTGCCTCTGCTACTATGTTGAACAATGGAAATGAGACCACCACCGCGGCCTCGGGCACTCCAGCCCCTCATCAAGCGCATGCTGTGTCTGTGTCTGAAACCAGGGATCCCATCGACCTCATTGGCCGCCTCGAGGAGCGCATCAAGGAAGATTCCCGCGGCGACATGGATGCATGGCTAGCCCTCATGGCCGAGCATCGCCGTCTGAACCAAGTTGACGCCCTGCGCGATGTTTACGAACGATTCGTCAAAGTCTTCCCACAAGCGGTATGCTTCTCTTGCTTTGTCGGCTTTTGACTGCCATGCTAACCCGTCTGATAGGCCGATATCTGGGTAAGCTGGATCAACCTCGAGCTGGATTGCATGAACACTACGGCAGCCGAAAGCCTATTCCAGAGGTCTCTCCTGACCGTGCCGAATGTTCAACTCTGGACTACGTATATCAATTATATCCGCAGAAGAAACGATCTCACCAAAGACGCCAACGGCCAGGCTCGCCAAGTAATCAACCAGTCGTACGAGTTTGTGATTGACAATGTTGGTGTGGATCGGGATTCGGGACAGCTCTGGAAAGATTGGATACAGTTCATCAAGAGCGGCCCCGGTCAGGTCGGGGGTTCTGGATGGCAAGACCAGCAAAAGATGGACCAGCTACGGAGAGCCTATCACCGAGCCATTACCGTACCGATGGGGTCTCTCACTGAATTGTGGAAAGACTACGACCAGTTCGAACTCGGCCTAAACAAAACAACCGTGAGCTCTCCCCTTTTCCCCCATACAGGCTCGGCAGCTACTCAGGCCTGGACTAACATCTCAAGCAGGGCCGACAATTCATTCAGAAAAGATCGCCAGGCTACATGACAGCCAAGTCCTCTTGCCTGCAACTAGATCGCAAAATTGCCAAGCTTCAGCGGACCACCCTCCCCCGTCTGCCACCGGCGCCCGGCTTCGCGGGTGAACAGGAGTTCATGGAGCAGGTGGACTTGTGGAAGCAGTGGGTGCAGTGGGAGAAGGAAGATCCTCTCGTTCTCAAGGATGAGGAGCCGGAGGCCTACAAGCAGCGCGTCCTCTACGTCTACAAGCAAGCCCTGATGGCCCTTCGATTTTGGCCGGAGATGTGGGTCGATGCTGCCGAATGGTGTTTCACCAACAACGTTTTCAAGGACGGCATCGATCTCGGAATGAAGTTCTTGACGGATGGTATTGAGGCCAACCCGGAAAGTGTCTTGCTGGCTCTGAAACACGGCGACCGCATCGAGATGACGTTCCCCGCCAGCGATTCCGAGGAGAGCAAGGCAGCACGTGCCAAGGCTGTCCGTGCGCCGTATGACCAAGTCTTGGACACTCTGTACAAGATGATGCAGAAACTCAAGGAACGCGAGAAGAACGAGCTTGCCCAGATTGAACAATTGGCGGCAGCTCAACAACCGGCATCGAACGAAGACGACAAGGACGAAGATCATGACGCCGGCGCTGAAGGCTCGTCTCGGAAATCCGCACATGAGGAGAGACTCAAGGCTGTCAAGCAGGGTTTTGCGGTGCAGACGGACCTTCTAAAGCGGACCATCTCGTTCGTGTGGATTGCTCTCTGCCGCGCTATGCGCAGGACACAGGGTAAAGGTAGTCCGACTTCTGGCCTTAGGCAGGTCTTCACTGAGGCCCGCGGCAAGGGACAACTCACGAGCGATGTCTACGTGGCCGTTGCCCTGATCGAAGCGGTCGTGTATAAGGATGCTGCAGGGGGGAAAATCTTTGATCGTGGTTCAAAGTTGTTCCCAGAGGACGAAGATTTCATGTTGGAGTACATCAAGTTTCTCCATTCCAAGGACGACACCACAAGTAAGTCAACAGACGAAAGCCCCTTTGCCCGTAATCGGTTGATCCCTTCATTTGTGCAGCTAGTTGACGGTGGTATTCCTCGATAGATGCTAGGGTTGTCTTCGAGACGTGCGTGAATCGCCTGACGCAGAAGCCCGAGAAGAAGGACAGAGCAAAGCGGCTGTACATGTACTTCCACAAGTACGAGTCGCAATACGGCGAGCTTGCGTCGATTGTCAAGTTGGAAAGCAGAATGGCCGAGCTGTGGCCAGATGATCCCAAACTCTCTCACTTCGCAAACCGCCACTCGGTGGCAAGTTTTGACCCGATTGCGTACAGGCTCATCGTGTCCCCCGCGGTTCAAATGCGGCCCCAGGTCATGCCATCCATTGAGCACCCGGCTTCTTCGGTCCGCAACAGCCCGCTCCCGGTCCCGGCCACCGCTCGCCAGACCGCCAGTCCGGCCCCTCCCCATTTCGCAGCGATGGCATCTCCCAAGCGACCCTTACCCGTCGATGACCACGAGGAATTCAACAGGCCACGCAAGCTGGCGAGGGGCGAATCCCCTCTGAAGGGTGCTGCCGGTCGGCGCCTGGACCAACAGAGACGAAACCACGGGGCGCCACTCTCGCGAGACATCACCTTCTTCTTGGGCATCCTTCCGCCAGCGCACACGTACAACGCTCAGCTCTTCAAGCCCGTGAACATGGTCAACTTGATCCGGGATACGACGGTCCCGGACTACAGCACATGGAAGGCAACTCAAGACCCGGCGGCGAGGCAATCCGGCAGCGTGCAGTCTCGTATGCCTGCGCCCACGACGTCGCACGGTCGTCAAGCATCCAGCGGTGATTATCCCCCCTACGGCACTTACCCTCCTGGGGGGCGGGATTCCCCGAATCCGCGGCCTCTTAGCCCTTACGGCGGCAATGTCGGACAGCGGGTTGCCGCCCAGTCAGGTTACAGAAACTCTCCTTTGCGGGCGGAATCCGGGGCCGGCTTCGAGGCGGCGGCCTCGGCGTACCGTCAGGATGTTCCCGTGTACCAACAAGCTCCTCCAAGCCAGTGGCCTCCACCTGGTCAGGCCCCGTACGAGGGGAACGCTCCTCCGACCTGGGCACCTCCACCGGCTGGCTACGGCGCACCTCCGCCCCAGCAATATGGACAGTACCAGTATTAGCGCATTGTGATGGTGCTGCCATTCGTCAATCCCGAATGAATTGGTGGGCCTTTATTGTTTGTGCTGGTTCTATACACCCATCCCTCGCCCAGCATCCCGCTCTTCGTTGCCCAGATGTGCCGTCCGCGTTTAGATTGGATAGTAGACGCAAGGCTTTGCCCTGCGGTCTCAGCAAAAGTATTCATTTGTCTAGGTTCGGTTGCTTGGTTGGGGCAACGGACGGAAGGAAAAAGCCCACGGGGCTTCCTTGACCATGGACGAACTGCTTCGGCCGAACGCCTCCAAGGCACGCAACTCGAAGAAGGGAGCGGAATTCGAGTGAAGTGCCTGGGCACTATGGACTTGGAATGTCTGGCCCCGGAGATTCCAACATTGTAAGCACATCTCTACAAAAAGCTTTCCGTGTCACTTTCTCTTTGGCGTTCATGGCACACGGTGGTTTCCAGGGCATTCTTCGGGCGGACTGTCTGTCACCCGGCTCTTTCATTTGCTTCATAGAATAGGGTAGTATAGCACCACAGCCGATATGGGGAGGAAGCCGCACATTGGGCCCGGCGGGAATGAAGGGGGAAAAAGCAAGGAGGGGAGGACTGGGCGTGCAGCTTGAGGCGGTAGGGACAGTTACCAGGTAGTCCGCGTACGTTAGTATCACCTCCTTCTAGCTTATAATATAATAGGTTGAGAGTCATGCCATGGAGGCTTTTGCATCTGTTGCAGGTCACGGTTGGCCATGGCCGTCTGTCACTTGCTCCCCTCTGTGCTATCAAGTTCTCTAGTAAGTTTGCGCCCTGGATGATTAGGGGCTGCTTGCCCCTGAATGCCGATGTTAGTCTTATTGACCTGCCTATGGACATTATACGCTGCCAAACTACGTGCTGGGTTGGAATGCAACTGAAAGTGAGCTAAGGGTGATCTTAGGTTGATATTACCGGCGACTTATAGACACTCTTGACAATCTTGTCCATTGTAAGTAACCTTGGGTATATTGCTTGGCCATGTCTTTAGCCTTGCATTTCATCAACTTTTTCTAGACAAACATCCAACGATATCACGACTCGTTAACCTCCAACACATTGTCCTTAAGGTGGATTCTATATAAACTCACTCCCCTATCTAAAGTAGGTATGTCAAGACAATGTGCTCTATCATCCCATGGTGTTCCGGCGTCTAGTTCATGTTATTTGTGACTCGTATTCGTTGTTTAGAGCCAGGTTACTCTGCTCTCACCCTATCCGGTTACTCACTTGCCCTTCCTTTACCAGGCTTGATACGATCACCAGGTCAACACAAGGGTGTCACTTTCTTTTAACTTTTAAGTGTACCTGGGTACTTATCCGTTGCCTTTAGACGGCCTGGGTTGCTCCTTCCCTTTCTGCCTGTCTTGATCAGGCCATCAAGGTAGGAAGCGTCTCATGATCCTACCCTTCTGACTCCTACCTCAATAGAGCCAAGGCAGCCGCAAGAGTCTCAGGAGGGTATAATATCATATCCTGTTTTCAAGCCTCTTCTTCTTCTCCCAACTCTTCTACCAACTGTTTATCCAGCCTTTTCTCTGCCAAAGACGCTCCTATATACTACTTTCCTCCATCTGTTTGCCCAGTTCTCTCTCCTGGCCTATACATCATCATCTCCCCTCTCCCAACTTCTGCAAACCAACAGCAAACATCTGGTGATTAGATTGGATTCGTCACGTTGCTGGTAGGCAAAGCTTTCCACCACGTCGCGTGGCTGCTAGGAAGTTGCCTTTTGCACGTACCTCTTGCCCTCTCTGCAAGAAAACACAAGCAAGCACCTTCCTCCCACGCAACACCCACGCAAACGAGGGCCCTGCCTATATATATATCCATCCCTCCCTCCCAGTCCTGCGAGGGTTCACTTTCTCCTATCTTCAACCATCTTCTTTTTTTCTTTCCATCACCTCTGCTCACATTCAACCAAATCTCGACTTCTCTTCCATCTGCCACAACTTCCACGCCATTCAACGCTTGCCCGTCAGGACCAGCCATCGCCATATTGACTTTGTACGAAGCTTCAGCACTGGTTCTAGTGCACACTGAGGTAAGAACCGCCCTGTCTTGACTCTAATGTTCATCTCCCAAAAGCTGGCACGCGAGAATCGAGACTGCTTCTATCCTCTGCTCTACATCTACCTCTTTGGTATCTTGTAGCCGAGTCCAGCTCTCGCGCCAACGTTTACTTCTCATTTCCACCCTGAACCCCTACCTTCTTTTTACCATCCTCTCCCTGGCAGGTTTTCTGGTCGAATAACGCTAACATCGACTTGTTCCACTTTGCTAGACATCATGTCTTCCGGCTCTCAGGGAGGCGGCCGGCAGGTCGTCCCATCCGGGTCTGCTGGCCCGGTCGGCTACCCAACTCCCATGGGATACGACCCTGCGAGGCCCCTGGTCGAGGACCGGGGAAACACCCGTCTCGACTTGCCCCCCGAGGCATACATGACTGCGGAACGTTTGCAGGTAATGTACAATCCTGAAAATCGACCAACATCTTTGCAATCACTAACACATCTGCAGAATGCCGGCGTCCATTCCTTTGCCAGACGGCCCAAGATGAACCCCATTGGCCAGCCCGTCAACTTGGAAGTCAACCAGTTCCGTGTCAATTCGTGGAACGATAAAATCAAGGTGTATCAGTTTGACATCAGCATCACGCCAGCACCCTTGAAACTGGGACCTGTCTTCAAGAAGTGCTGGAATCACCCAGATGTGAAGGCTGCACTGGCCAAGTACAAGACGCTTTGGCTATACGATGGCAAAAAGCTTGCTTGGTAAGTTGCCTATGTCTTTGGCCTCTTGGAAGAGAACCCTCCCCATGGCTGACTTGCCTACTAGGTCTTCGTGCCCCCTCCAGCGCGGTGAAGAGCGCATCCGGGTCGATCTCGACAAGGGTCTCCCGCCACGGCCGGATGGCAAGGGACGTCCTCGTCCAGACAACGAGTTTTACTTCGTCATCCGCCAGACGACGGAGATCAACCTCGCCGTTCTCGATGCCTACCTCAAGGGGCAGTGTGACTGGAACGTCAAGGTGCTTGAGTGCATGAATTTCCTCGACCACCTGATCCGGCAGTGGCCGTCCGAGAATTTGTTGTCCATCAAGCGAAACTTTTATCCCCGTGAGCCGGACCAGAACACCGTCCCTAGACTTAGCCCATGCGTCTGGTTGATCAAGGGTGTTTACGCCTCGGTTCGTATGAACCAATCGGTGGTGAACGGTCTTGGACGCGGCCTGGGACTCAATGTCGATGTCGCCAACACTGCCTTTTGGGCTGGCAACAAGTCCATGCACGAGCTGATCAGGGAGTATCTGATCATGGTCGATCCCAAGCTCCGCGGCAAAGGAATGCAGGAGATAGCCCAGGAGCTGAGGCCTGTCCCCGTCAAGCTAAAGGACGGCCGCATCATGCACTCCATGTCGCAAGCTTTCAAGCTGCTCCGGCGCCTGGCAAAGCTCCGCTTCACCGTCCGCCACCGCGGCAAGGAACAGAACCAGCGCGAGTACCGCATCCTGACCTTCGAGTTCGCCGAGAAGTATGGACGAGAGGGTGCCACCGCCAGAAACGTCATGATTCCCAAGCGCGACGGCAGTGGTAATATCAGCGTCCTCGACTACTTCAAGGAAAAGTACGGCTATGACATCCTATTCCCCGACTTCCCTCTGATCCTGACCGCCAAAGCTGGCCTGTTCCCGGTCGACGTTTGCACCGTTGTTCCCATGCAGCGGTTCCCCTTCAAGCTGGGTCCTGATGAGACAGCCCAGATGATCAAGCAGGCCGTGACGCTTCCGAACCAGCGCCGCCAGGACATCATGAATGGGAAGCGAATGCTCGACTGGTCGGAGGATCCCTACCTTCGTCAGTATGGGTTCAAATTTGACGAGAACATGGCCAAGACCACCGGCCGGCTTCTGCAGCCACCTCTAGTCCAGTTTGCCAACGCCGCGGCCGATCCCAAGTTCGACGGTCGCTGGGACTTGCGCGGGAAAAAGTTCCTTACCCCCAACCCCGTTGCCTTGTCGTCCTGGGGCTTCATGATTCTCGAGCGGTCCGTCTCCCCCGAACACACCCGCCAATTTGCCATGAGCTTCAAAAGGAAGTATATGGAGCACGGCGGCCAGGTCAAGTCGGATCCCATCATCATCACCTCGCAAGCCCACGAGGCGAATGTCGCAGAGGCGGTGAAGAACGGGATCAACGAGATCCGCCGTCACACCAATCAGGCGGTGCAGATGTTGTTCTGCATCCTCAGGTTCTCCAACTCGGGCAACTACGAACGCTTGAAGAAGTCGGCAGATTGTCGCTTTGGCGTTCTGACCCAGGTCATACTGGCCAAGCATGTTCCTATGAACAAAGACCAGTACCACTCCAATGTTGCCATGAAGGTGAACGCCAAACTAGGCGGCACGACCAGCTTCGTCCCCAACACGACGAACAAGTCTAAGCCCAAGACTTCGTCTCCGTTCTTCAGCGTGCCGACAATGATCATTGGCGCCGACGTCACCCACGGAACGCCGGGTATGTCCGGCGTTCCATCCATGGCTGCCATGACCATGTCCATGGACCAGTATGCGTGCCGCTATGCCGCCGCCGTTCAGACCAACGGCTATCGGGTCGAGCTCCTGACTCCCACGAACATCCAGGAGTTCCTCGCAAAGCTGTTCCCCATGTGGCAGAAGAAGACGAACACGGGTGCGCCTAAGCACATCATTTACTTCCGCGATGGCGTCTCTGAGGGTCAATTCGCCCATGTTCTCGAGTCGGAGATTTCCGTCATGAAGGAATGGTTCCGAACGGAGCTGACGAAGCACGGGCTCCCCGTGCCCAAGTTCACCGTCATCGTTGCTACGAAGCGCCACCATATCCGCTTCTTCCCCCAGAGGGGTCTGGGCGATAAAAATGGAAACCCCAAACCGGGAACGCTCCTGGAGTCGGAAGTCTGCCACCCGTTTTATTGGGATTTCTACCTCTGTGCGCATAGTGCCATCAAGGGCACGGCTCGTCCGGTACACTACACGGTACTGCTGGAAGAGTCTGGCATAAACCCGGCTGCCCTCCAGATGATGATCTACCAGCACTCGTACCAGTACATGCGCAGCACCACCCCCGTGTCGCTTCACCCAGCGATATACTATGCGGACCTGGCCTGTGGACGCGCTCGTACGCACGAGACGGTTGCGACAAGCGAGGGATTCCGTTCGGGACCCAAGGCTGCCGAAGTGGCCGTTGATCTCGCGGCCTTTGAGGTGTCTCTGAGTAATGACAGGCGCGGCACCGAATCGACCCCCCTGCTGCCCATGGGCGGATCAGAGGCCCTCGAGATCAACAAGTTTTTCTTCCCCTCAACCATGTGGTACATCTAAGGAGGGATCATCTTTGCTTGCGCCGGTATGCGCTTCATCATCAGGGAGTTTAGGAGGATGGATGGATTGCCAAAATGGGGAATCATCATGTGAAGGGAAAGGGAAATACCGAGAGTGGTAGTGGACGGCACCAAGCCGACGATTTGCTTTTTTCTATTCGCGAGATGGACGGGGGATCAGGGAATCTGCATAGGGACGGACATTCTTGATATCATCCCCTTGGCCGATGGACTTGGCAGTGGTGGATGTGGTGAGGCAGAAGCCACATACCATACCAGAGGTAGTCAATCTCACCTATGTGCAACCCAACCGTACCCGTTATGGTGACTGTCCCCGTGTTCCTATTGATGACACTGACAGACTGACACTGACAGACGCAGTCGCTAACAATTCGGAGACGAGGTTGAATAAGTGACTTGGACTAGGATGCGGCAAGTCTGGATGTAGCTGAGATTTGAGCCTGGCCACTCACTGCCCGTAGCTAATGCAGAATGTTTACCTGGAGCAAAGCAGGCACTATAGCGCCGTTGGAATGGTCCATGAAACCTAAAAAGTCATGTCCTGACAGATGCGATACATAACAGTGCGTTACCCTCGTGGTATCTCCCGTCTTGTCTATCTATAGCGATCCGATCATCAGTCATGAAGTCCCTGAGCGGGAAAACAAGAAAGCAAGAATATGAGGGCAACAAGTACAAGGAATAAGATCCCCAGAAAAGCAAGCAAGACAGTCCATCCCTTCTCCTCCGTCCTCCGCGGCGTCTTAAATAACAAGCCCGACTAAGCCATGTCCTTCTGGCATGGCGTCGGGGTTCAATTCGGCCCAGGTGTTTGCATACCCAGTTGGAAGTTGATCACGGGAAAAGAAAGAACAAGATCAAAACTCGAGTCTGTCGGCCATGTCCCAACGTCCTCCCCATCTCTTCTACAACCCCTTTGTAACCACTCTCCAAACTCGCCGCACCAAAGCGCCTTCTACCATCTACCCACTCTCAAAGTCTTCCGCATCCAAGTCCAAGCCGACGTGCTTGGTCCGTAGGTGGCGGACAAAGTTGTCGCGCCGGTTGTAGACGTGACCCGTCTTGGCCTTCCGGCATCCGGGCACGCGACAGCGGTAGCCCCTGGGGGCGGCACCGTTGCCGCCGAGCTTCTCGTGGGTCTTTTTGTGTCGCTTCAGGTCTTTTTGCGTGGCGAAGGCCTTGTCGCAGCCGGGCTCGTCGCAGAAGGAATCCTTGACGTGGTATCGCTCGTGCTTGCTGGGGATTGTTAGCTTTTTCCTGATCGATACAAAAATAAAAGGAAACGAGGAAAAAAAAAACTCACGTCAAGTCGCTTCGTCGCCTGAACATCTTGCCGCAGTTGTTCCATGCGCATTCGTATTTCAGCTCCCTCGCCGGGGTGGTGGCCACGGGCGAGTTCCACCCGATGCTACTACCTCCGTCGCTGCTGGAGTTGGTCGGCGTGGCGGTCACGGTGGTGGAGGCATCGTCGTAGGGTAGCATGGTCATGACGGAGGGGGGCGGCGCGAAGCCCGCGAGGGGCATGACGGCGGCCGGCGGCGTGGCATGGTTTGGGGGGCTTAGCGTTGGGCTCGGAATGGCCGAAGAACATGAGGGGGTGTCGAGTGGAGACGCCATGGCACCAGGTGCCGTAGGTGAGCTCCATGGCGGACTGTTGAAGGCGGCCCAGCTGATGCTGGCCGGCGTGGGGTAGGAGGGGAAAGAAGGTAAAGGCGGGTCGTCGATGGACTCGATGTACGTGTCGAAGAGCGAATGGGAAGGGTAGTACCACTCGCAGTAGCAGACTGGATGCCCGAGGACCACGCAGTAACACGAGTCGACGAGTTGGTGTGTGATTTCGGTATCCAGGTGAACCGCCACTTTCGCTACGTGCCGGAGGCAACGGTGATTGTTTGGGATGGAGGGGTGTAAACCGCTGAGGGTCAGGGAGGGATGGGTCGAGCGTTTCGTGCAAGGGGTGGCCGATCAGTGGGTGACGAAGATGTATGTCGAGACGTCGAGATGTCGAGATGTCGAGATGATGGCGCAAGGCTGGCACTAGGCGAGAGGTACGGTAGGCTCTATCTTCCTGCTAAATGAAGCTCCGAGAGGCAACAGCTAGCCCTGGGGGACAAGGGTGCTTTGACTGGGTCAAGTAGTGGCGGGGAATATCCCCGCATGCGGCCTTCAAACGATGTTGAGAGAAGCTTTAAAAAGATGGCACATGAAGAGGGATGTATGTGCTGGTGAGGAGGGGGGAAGGTTGAAGAAGGAAACCCTATCGGTCCATTCCGGAGAGAATGCGAGTGAGAAAGAGGGTTAGGAGGATGTCGAGTTGGGCGAGGTTCGGATGCTGCGAAGTCCGAGTCGAGTCGAGTCGAGACAAGACTGAGTAGTGGGATGATTTCTGAAGGGAGGGGAGGTCCTTGAGAAGGGTTGACGGTAGTTGACGGTGGTTGTCGAGCTTTGTGGTTTTGTGTCCTTGTGTGGATTGGATTGATATTGGATCTGATGGATCTGATTCCTTTGCTAATAAACGCCAGAGAGTTGTCGTCGGAACGAATTCCAACCTGAGTAAGCGTAATGGTAGAACGTTATAAAGCCGGCTTCCGGGTCCCCCGGGGCGGGGCATGGAGGGGGAGATGGCGTTCTTAAGTAAAGTTTGTCTTGTGAAGTCGCGACGAAGCGATAACCGCATAGCCCCACCATACGGTAGGTACCCAAGGTAGGTACTACCTTGGAAGTACTCTGTACATTTGGGACCCACTTTGGTAGGTCAAAGGGATCACTTTATTTCCGAAGGCTCAACGTATGTATGTACATTGTCTAGCCAGCCAGCCTTGCGGCGTCGGATGTTTACTCATTTCGGTCAAGGGGTCATTACGTTGTAGATGTAAGCGGGGGCGGCTGTGCATGCAGAGACGGGATGGAGCAAACCGTTAGAGGGAATTAGTGTATACCTATGAGAGAAGACGGTTGGAAAAAAACAGGGGCATTGTGAATGAATGTGGAGGGCCTCAAAAAATACATGTCCGGATACTCGTCTCTCTCTCTGGTACCTACAACCTACATGCATACTTACCGAGATAAACCTATAGTGGACATTCCCGCCTATCCCGTCGGGGTAGTATCGAATCGCAGGTGAAGGCGGCGCTTTGCCGGCCGGGCCAGAGAGGTACGTGCTTGTACCTACATTGTACCGCTGCTGTTAAAGTCCAGCCCAAGTTCGGTCTGCTGTTAGTGGTCGATCACGGCCCGACAAGCAACATGGTTACAGTGTTAATTATAATAAAAGCCTCTCTCCAGGGTAAGCCAATTATCTCGGCGGTTCTTCATGGGGCCCCTTGGCTTTTGTCTTTTTTTTTTTTTTCGTCTTTTTTGGCAGGAATCAAGTGCGGCGACGAGCAGTGTCGCCGGTGCGACATGCGAATACATACAACGTATGTGATAGGTAACAGGGTTACCATCTGGTCTTCGAATGCGGGCTGTCATTAGCGCCCGATGCCAGGCTAGAACCCTGACTGCGCCTTCCATTCCTTGTGCCACATATACGGATACACTTCCCGTTCCCCGTCACGAGTTTGGCCGAAACGCCAAGTTTGTGGCCTCGCGGTCGACGTTCGCGTCATCATGGCCCTAGGGCGCAAGGTGAATGGAAGGAATTGGGGGGCGACGATACAAGTCCATTGACCAGAGAGCCCATATATGTCGTCACTCCCGAGTACATGAGATATTGCCTTACAGAACTACGTTGTGGACTTCTTACGCCTCGCCCGCCTCAAAACCTCTCACAGCCTCGTTTTATCCCTCAATCTCAATCCCAAGGCGGGAACTCGCGGGGCAAGGCCGGGAAGGTACTAGATGGTATTGGACGACGACGGTCTTCACAGCCCGTACATTCCCGATCCTTGCACGGCGGGGGAGGAATAATTGGACAATGGGCTCGGACAGCTATCAGACATTGCATTGCGTACAATGATGAGCTCTGCGACGGCGCACGCCGTATGCTAGATGATCGCATGCATGCGAAGCCCTAGGAGAGCCCTAGGATTCGATTAATTGATTCAGGTACGGAATTATGCGCAGTACGGTACGATTGTACAACGTACGTACCCGGCCGTCATGCCAAGTCCGGCATGCCATGCTACATAAACCGACTTTTTCTCTCGTCTTTGATTAGGGTATCTCGGCGTCATCAGCCGTCCTCCGGTACCTGTATATTAAATATGGAAAACAGATTGCCAGTGGACAAGGTTTGAATGCTCAAGTCGTCAGGTACAACGTACGTTAACGTTGGTACGTTGTACTTGGTAGCTCGTCCAACTCTCCACATCCGCCGTGGCGCCGGGCGTTTAGCTAAGGCTCGGCCGAGATGCCGGTACACTTTGCTATCATCCTCCGCTACCTAGGTGAAGGCGAGGTGGAGAAGAGAACCGTTCTCGATGCACTAGACTTACCTACATAGATACTAGAAGAAACGAGCTAAACATACCCGTGATAGTGTAGTCCTCGTGATTAGCTACAGAGGTCACTTGAGACAATCAGGGCTGGCAGTGCTCTCGGGCAATTTGCAAGGCGGTATCCGATTTGGGAGTTCGGTCAGCACCCTGGTCAAGTCTCACACAGGTCGTTGTACGCACGAATAAGTATTTCCAGGGACCAGCACTCCAGCCTTCCGTGTTTGAGAACTTGGAGAGCCTATATGAACGTACAACGTACGTTGTAGGTGACAAACATACAACAACTCTGGTATTTGCCCGTCGGGGATTTCACGGCCGTTCAACTACGCTCAAGGAACAATGAGAAGTGTTACATATATACAGTTGTGTCGACTTACTGAGGGCTAGAGAATCACCTTCACATGCCCATCAAAGTCTGCGGAGATTTTGGGGTAGGAATTGCTTTCAAGGGCTAGTTTCGGATAATTATCCGTACCAACGGTCGCTCCCTCGTTGCAGCCCAAACTAATAACCTAGAGGAGCCCGACGTGAGATGTGACGAAGTACCGTGCCGGTCTTTGTCATCCACCCAACCCGATTAGGAAAGCGGCGGCGGGGCCGCGCCCCGCCTAATTTCGCCGGTTGTACTTCGTACTTGGCACTCGTTCCTCTGAGATGTGGCTGTTTTTGCGCATGATAATGACGGCGCTTCCACTCTCTCAAATGACTCGCTTCGCTTCCTACCAGCCCAGGTTGACGGCACAGAGGAACTGGAGCTCTATCGGAAGGGGTGTTTCTACTTGGTGCGAGAAACAAGTTCGAGCCTGGATGTCGTAGTCCTTGGTTCTGGTAGTTGGGAGAGGATGGTCGCTCACTATTGACGATGGAAGTCTGGCCCAAAGTTCAGAGGCTTTGGTAAACGCGTTTAGAGAGTTTCCACGACGATAGCACGCTTCCGCTCCTCTAGGTGCTGATTATCTAAGCGATCGTTGCACACGTTATGCGGAGGACAGGACGATCGCATGATGAGCCGGAGCCGAACAAACACCCCTTCTCCTTTCTTCTGTCATAGGTAGGTCGTTCGTGTGGCTGTGTCCCTTGAACCCCAGTCCAATGTCCCGACATATCCCGATTATAATTTCTTTTCTGCTTTTATTCTTCTTTTCTTTCCAGAATCGGGCCTCCGCCCACGTTGAGATGGAATTAGCCGCCGGACACGTACGGCCGGCTCTCTCGGTAGGTGGAGGCACATGTCGGAGCCTGCGGCCCAGGAGTCGCATCCTCACGCCGTGACGGTTCCGGCCTTGGAACGCCGGAACTGTCCCTCAGTACCTACCTAGGTAGTTACCTGCTATGTACATGTATGTACACTACACCTCCGCCGGGGTTTTAAAGGTTAGCTCGTATACAAATAAAGATGACTGGTCGGGGCCCACAAATCGACCCGCAGGTACAGGTACTTACTTTTATATATACTTTGCTAGTGATCGTAAGTATTTATACTTAAGCTAATATCGTATTTCCTCCGCTCAACACCATCATCATCAGTCTCAAGTCTGTATCTCCCCTATCCCCTTCTAATAACCTGCTATGAACGGTAAGGCATTTTACGAACTAAAGCCTCTAAAAAGCCCGCGTTAAGTGCGTCGTCCTAAGCAGCTCTAATAGCTACTCTAAGCTCTTCCCTTCCTATCCATTAAAGTATCGATACTCGCCCTTAATCCGGCTCTCTATCCAGAACCATGGTGATAGCTTCAATTATCATCCTGTCTCTTATTAACGTCACTCATATCGTCATGATCAGATATACCTCTCTATACAAATTTATATGGGAAGATACCGATCTGCGGTATGATCCAATGAAGGGTTAGGTTGTGGGGCGAAGTCATAAACTAACCTTTAAAACCCCGGCGGAGGTGTACATACAACGCTTGCTCAAGAGTCACGAAGCCCCGCCGCCAAGCCAGTGCGGGGAATTCGAGATTAGGGGACCCCAAGAGCTGACGTAACCCTCTGAAGTACAACGTACGTACACTACAGCTGTCAGTTGGTGAGCTTCTATTCCTTCGTCCAGACCACCAACATCACCACAACTACCGAACAAGCATAGCTGACCAACATGGCGTCGGCATTCTTGCGAGGGAAGCAGACAGGCATGCAGCATGACCTGTCTGCCGGCATCGTACCCGAGCTCTTCGCACCTGATGACCAGGCTAGATACGGCATCAACTCGCAGATCAGGTAGGTCCCCACCGCTCGAATCCCATAGGATTATCGTGCCCATCCTCTGCAAAGAATGAGAAATACAGAGAGGGGAGACAAGGTCACCGTTGCTGACAAGATGCCGTCAACCTGCGCCCGCCACACAAAAACAGCTGCTTGGCCTATGACCCCATCCAGTCCCTCCTTGCCAT
This sequence comes from Sodiomyces alcalophilus JCM 7366, assembly GCF_042370955.1. Lineage (NCBI taxonomy): Eukaryota > Fungi > Ascomycota > Sordariomycetes > Glomerellales > Plectosphaerellaceae > Sodiomyces > Sodiomyces alcalophilus. Next base: position 691,158 of record NW_027263541.1, on the reverse strand, counting down.
CGGCACCAACGAATCTCAGTTCGGCCCCGGGAAAGTCTTCGTCTTCGGCCACACCCGCGTCTCCAAAACCCTCGAGCCGCAGAGGCCGACCTCCTTCCGCGCTCTTCGGTTCGCCGCCAACCGCCTCGTCACCCTGGACGTCAAGAACGACCTGGCCATATGGGACCTCGACTCGGGCAAGCGCATCGCCGGCCAAATCATCACCGGCAGCGTCGTCTCCCTCGTCACCGACCCGCTGCTCGACTGGGCCTTCCTGGGTCTGTCCAGCGGCGAGGTCCTGGCCTACGACCTCGACAGGGAGAGGACCGCCACCACCTTCCGCCTGCCCAACTTTTGGCCCGAGCATGATCCGAGCGCCCGGGCCGTCACCCTCGTCTGTATGGCTCTGCACCCCACCGATATCGGCAAGCTCTTGATCGGCTACAACACCGGCGCCGTCATCTATTCCTTCAAACATAATCTCCCCACCAAGTTCTTCGAGTACGTGCTTCCGCCCGGCGCTCCCGGAGGCACGGGCGCCGGCGTCGACTCGGTGCGCAAGCCGAGGTTGACCCATGCCCTGTGGCACCCGTCCGGCGCCTTCGTCTTGACCGCCCACGACGATGGGAGTTTGGTCTTCTGGGACCCCAAGGAGGGCAGGGTGCTTTCCGCCAGGACCTTGGACACCACCAACGTTCACAAGCCGGGTCCCAACTCTGCTCCGGCCGCCCTCAACGACCCTTATGCGCGCATTGCCTGGTGCTGCAAGGCCAATTCGGACGACACCGGGCTGTTGGTGGCCGGCGGTCAGTCGCCCGACTCCCCCCAGAAAGGCTTGACCTTCATCGACTTCGGCCCTACCCCGGTCTACGCCACGTCCTCGTGGCAGGTCCTCCAGGACCATTTCGAAGGAAAGCGCCAGTCCATCCTACCGACCCCGCCCGGTGCCCAGGTTGCCGATTTTCTTCTCATCCCGCGAACTTCACCGCACTACGCCGGCGCCCACGACCCCATCGCCGTTATCTGCCTCCTGACCTCGGGAGAACTTATCACCATGAGCTTCCCTTCGGGCTATCCCATCAACCCCACAAACCAGCTTCACCCCTCCGTGTCGTTTGTCCACCCCTATGTCTCGAGGTTCAATGTGCAGACGCTCGACCGCGGCCGGTGGCTGGGCATGACCGAGAAGCGGAACCAGGGGGAGCCTATCCTCAAAGGCGGTGCAGCGGCCAACATGCCGTCCAAGAAATACCAGGGCCGTTCGATCCTGCAAGTAGCTCACGGCGATGGTACCGTGCGCATCTGGGATGCCGGCCATGCCGATGAGATCGAGAACCCCCTCGTATTACAGGTAGACGTTGCCCGGGCCGTCGGTCGGTTCGACGATGTCCAAGTCACCGCAATGCACATGGCTGCCGGCACGGGCGAGTTCGCCGCCGGCACCAGAACGGGAGAGGTCGTCATATACAGATGGGGTGTCAACAGGACCCACGGCAGGGATCAGTCGGAACCATTGCAACGCAATCCCGGTGGCCTGACGGACATCAGGTCGAGGACCGAGCCTCCCCTGAAAGAAGGCCTGCAACCCTTGACTCTGTACGACATGGCCCAGGGTCCCATTACGGCCCTGTGCGTATCCGACGTGGGATTCGTCGCGGCCGGGTCCGAAGGTGGTCTCTTCAGCATCATCGACCTCCGAGGGCCCGCCGTTATTTTCAAGGGGTCCATCTCCGAGTTTGCGAAGCAGGAGAAGCGATCGTCTTTCCTCAAGAGCTCGTCCAGTTCCTCGGGGGCCAAGGAATGGCCTGTTGCTGTCGAGTTTTCCGTCATGACTCTCGAGGGCGACAGCTACTCGAGCATTTGCTGCTTTGTCGGGACGAACCTGGGCAGGGTTGCCACCCTCAAGCTGCTTCCGGCCAAGGACGGGTACACGGCGAAATATGTCGGTGTGCAACAGTTTGACGGCAAGGTCGTCTCGCTGTGCCCCATCGTCGCCGACACCGGGAAGCCTGCGTCTGCCACGGGGCCCATCGTTGCGGGTCTCCGTGATGGTCACCAGGTCAACGGTGTTCTTGTTGTAGGTAAGGAACAGTATTACTTAAAAACATTGAGTCGTTTCGTTGGTGTGGTTAACAGCTAACCGTTCCCCAGTGACGCAGAGTGAGGTTCGCATCTTCAAACCCGCTACAGGGAAAGGCGCGTCTAAATCTTTCGACGATGCCCTATGCGATGCGGCCAGCGTGACCGAGGTCGACCTCCAAGGCGTCGCCATTGTCGGCGTCTTTGGCGACCGTACCGCTCGCGCCTTTTCCATTCCCGGCCTCAAGGAGCTCAACAGCGTCACATTGCCCATGCTCGACCCGACTCGCACCACCAACGCTGTGGTCACCCAGACCAGCAGCATCTTCGGCTGGACCGGACCCAGCGAGATTGCGATGCTCTCTGCCTGGGGCGCGGGCCAGCCCCTGCCGCCCAGCCTGGACGTCATGATCAACCCGGATCTAGTCACGCCGGTGCGGCCGACCATCTCCAGCATTCAGTGGCTGTCAGGCACGCAGTACGTCTCGCCGACCGACCTCGACATCCTCATTGCCCCGGACCGACCTCCGAGCAAGCGCATGGTGGCGGCGGCGGCGGCCGAGCAGCGGGCGGCCCGGTCTGGAGGTTCGGGGACGGCGGCGGGATCGAGCAGCCGCGCGGGGCCCAGCAACGAGGGATGGGGCGATTACCTGGCGCGGCAGCTCAACGAGCGGGCCGAGAAGCTCAACATTGTGGGCGACAGCATGGAGAGCCTGCAGAACCAGAGCCAAGGGTGGGCGGAGGACGTCAATAAATTTGTGAGCCAGCAGAAGAGGAACTTGGTTCTGGGCAGTATCAAGGGCAAGTTCTTCTAATGTGGGTTCTGACGGGGGTTGCCGTGTTTCCAGCGGCCGTGTTTTCGGATGGCGCGAAATCTGCATAAGATGTCTCGCAAAGGGGGGATGGACAGGCGTTACGGTATTTGACCATTGGATTCCCGAGTTTGGCACATAAACATAGTTCTTCGTCTGTCTAGATCGAGGCTGTCAAAGCACTTCTCACGCTGAGGATAAAAGGGTCGACAGAATTAGCATGTCAGAACTCGCAGGCTGGCAGCGGTAGATATAATCTACAGTGGTTCAGTGCGACCACGGGAGATCAAAAAGATCAAGAAATACGACTGCGAAATGCAGGGATGAAAATAAGGCACTACGTGATGAGCATGTAAGGAGCTGGGAAACAGCGAAACAGGTAAACATGGACAAGGATGATGGGAACATGATATAAATAAAAGACTCTCTTATTAGGTTAGGACGTGCTTACCTTGGTATCCCTTTCGTTCTCTTGCGCCACTCTTCGTGGATGTTATAAGCTAGGTTAGATCCTGGCGGAGGCTGATATCGACCCCGAGTCGGCTTGTTGGCTCGCAGGCATGACGCCGCTTCAGGCGATTTTCCGATTGTCGAACGAACGAAACGGAGCGGGTCTCGCCCCGAAAGTCTCCGATACATAGTCATGGCGACCGGAGGCGGTGCTAGACGGCGAAGCAGGGAAACCAGGCGAGGGAGCGACGTTATACGAGACATTTTGCTGGCGGGAAGGGGGAAGCGACTGCGCCGGACGGGCCGAGGAAGCCTGTTCCCCGATATCAGACTCGCCGGGCCCATCCTCGCCGACGACAAAAGCCCCTTCTTGGTCTGCGCCCTCGGCGAAGCGAGGCGGTGCGAAATCGAAAGAGTCCCGCATGAAGGTCAGATGCGTCCCGTCGCCACCGGACATGTGGGTGAGCTGCACACGAGGCGCGGAGTCGTTTCCGCGACCTCCCTGCTGGGGGTTGGCGTTGCGGCCGCGGTCTTCCCACGGCAGGACTGGGTCGCATGTGCAGCACTGGAGCCGGCGGTTGAGTGACTTGACTTGGCCTCTGTGGATGGAACGCTCGCTGTCCCATTCCTCGCGCTGTTGCAGGTAGAACTTGGCTGCGCGGCGGCGCCAGATGCAGAGGAACAGGATGATGAGTAGGAGGGCGACGATGGCGGGGGCGAGTGTGATGGATAGGTAGTAGATGGTGGTGATGTGGCGCTGATGAGTATTCTCGTCGTCATTGTCCCGCCGGGATAGAATGTCGTAGGAGGGTATCATGCTAGGCGGGGACATTCGAATGTAGAGTGGTAGAGGATAAGGGGTTTGGTGCTAACTGTATGTAAGTCGAAAAACAAGAAGAAAAGGGGAGACTGACCTTGATGTATAAATCGCTGACTGATTTGTATGCTGTGATGATGGAGCTAGGGTTGTTAGGTAGATAGGAACGGCCAGGCTCTTATATAGACCTGATGCCTTTGGGTGGAGAGCATCGAATTCGCGCTTGAACAACAAAGGAGACCTGTAATATCATTGTTGATCCCGGAACAAGGAGATTGTTCCTCGACGGATCGCATACAACACGATTGTGTTGCGAGAACAAAGACTAAAGAGTCCATCAAAGGGTCAAGAGGTAAGAGTCCGATCCGGTAGATTGCCGGCCAAGCAGCCTCGATGCTCTTGACGGTTACGGCTTCGTCGACCTCGACTGTTTCGATTATGTCCGCGAACTGAACTGGCGGCTCAATCACCGCCCCCCGGCCCAGCCTTCCCTAGATCCCTGCGTACCCTCCAAACCCTGGACCCTACCGGCCTCTTCTCGCTTCCCCGTAGCACCTCGACCCACGGCGTTGCAAAATCAGTCCTTTCCTCCAGCTTTTCAGGCTCGTCAGCCGAATCGTCACTGTCCGTGTCACCATCGGCGATTTCCACGGTACCCTCGTCGTTGGCACCCTCGGTGAACGACTGCGCATAGGCATCCTCCGTGTAAGCCCATCCGGGCGTGTCGAACCTCCCGTGGACGAGCACGAGATGGCGTCCGTTTCTCCTGCTCTCCTCGATCAGGGACAGCGGCACGGGCGTCAGGACCTGCAGGGAGCGGTTTGCGACGTCGATGCCGCGGAGGAGGACGAGCCCCAGGCTGCGCGAATAGCGGGGGTCCAGGCTCCGGGAGTCGGGGTTCGGGATGAACGGGATGTCCTCTGGTGTCCTTGCGATCTGCGTCCCTACAGCTGCGGCTAGGTCTAACCTCTTGCCCTCGTCGTCCTCGTCAATATCCATAGCGCCGTCGTTGTTGTCGTCGCCAGATGATTGAGGCTCCTGGATGCCGTGGAAGAGATCTCGGAATGCCTTGGCGTCTTCGATCTCGACAATGGCGAGGATGGAGCCGTTGATGGTCTCTGCCAGAAGCTCTGCAGACGGCTGGAGCTCGTAACTCAGGATGCCGAGGATCCCCTGCTTTTCTCCCGAGTATCGCACTTGCAGGGGAGGCATGGCGGCCAAGGGTTCAGAAGTCCACGAAAGGTCTCCTGAGCCGGGCCGCTGTACCGTGTGGAAGTAGGCCATGGCCTGCATCGCGCGTAGGTGGATGGCCGTCCTGGTAGTAAATTCGGACTGCTGGGACGGGAGCGTCCCGAAATTGCCCTTCGCGGTCGCCTTGAGAGCCTCAACCGTCTCATTGGGACCGTCTTCCGACATGTAGATAACGTCGGTCGGGCCGAGTTTGGATGTCAATTCCGTCAACAAGTCGAGACCGGTCCCGAGAACCCAGCCGGGGGTGTTGATGATCAAGGGGCGGCCTCGCAAGGCGGATTGTTGGTAATGCCGATACAAGTCCAGGGCACATTCGATGTAGAGTTCAGGGTCGGACGCCGGGGATACTGCAGCGACGGCGTGAGACCTCATGACCGTTGCAGCTGCATCCTCTGGAACGGGATGAGTGAACGGTGGACTCAAATTGGGCTTTTTCACATGGACAAGGCCTATGGTTCCTGCTGGATGATACTCGGGTTGCCCTGGGTCCAGATCGAGGACTGCGACGGCCGGCAAAAGGGATCGCCTCGAGCGTCGCGACGTGGACGTCAAGAGTCGGTTGCAGAGAATCCGACCAAACGTCGACTTTCCGGATGATTTCGGACCGCATATGAGCACCACAGGGCACTTGGTTTCTTGTCCAGCCACAAGTTCCGCTATTCTCTTATTCCACGCTGGCGGGGAGACGAGGTCTTGGATAATGGCTTTCTTAGGGGCATCTTTGGACGTGTAAATCTAATTTCGGATCAGAATTGTAGCAGGCAACTGGTGTCAACTTGGAACAAGAAACATACTAGTTGAAAGGGCTCAGCAGGTCGGCCGTTCCGAGCTGCTGCCGCGGGTCGTTCGTTCCATAGACCTCTGAATAGAGGGGACAGTCTCTCCAGGCTGCGTAGTTCCGTGGCACTGGGATGAGGGTGCAATTCGAGACTGGTCTCGTCGGAGCAGCGTAGGACGGGTATGGCGTGGCAGTGGGAAGCGTGTATCCAAGTGATGGACTCGGACGCCTGTAAGAGAGCGCCAGCAACCTTCACTTCGCCGGCGATGATACGAACGCCGAAACTTCCCAAGACAACGAACCGCTAGAGCACTGTGAGTTGATCCATTCACCCAGAACGAGGTAAAAGACGGCGGGGCCTACCTCGCTCTCGCCCAGTTGCAGCCGAAGAATGCCTCCTGGCAGTCTTCGGGAGTTCTGCTTGGTGGGTTTGAATGTAGAGAAGGATTGCACGACTTGGGTGACTGCCTGCGGGGTTGTCACAGATGAATCCGATACACTACAACAGTGAGCTAGATGTCTCAGCGCTGCTGACGGGACAGGCTCGCACCTCTGGGTAGCAGCAGAAGAAGCAGCGGCATCCTGGGGAATGGACGAGTTGGGATCAAGAGAAGGATTAGCCACGCCATTCCCTGAATTCCCCGTCTCAGAACCACTAGACACTGCGGGCTTGGGTCCTGACGGCCTGGACGAGCCCTTAGTCCTCGTCGACTTCCGCCGATTCCCTTTGGCGGCAGCGGTGGCTTCGGGCTCAAGAGATGCAGCCTCTGGGCTAGGAGCTGGGCTATCTTCGGGAGTCTGGGGCGATCTGGGGGCAGAGCCGGTTCCAGAGAGGAGTTGACGCCTCAGAGCGAACGCACTCATGGCTGTGGAGAGGTCAGATTGTTGTCTGCAATGAATGTCCTCGACTTTTCACGACTCGCTTGTCTTCCTGGGGGATGGTAATACACGTACGCTGGGCACTTGCCGTGTCGATTTTGCGCCGCTTAGGAGAGGCCATTGTAGCGGACTTTCGGATCACATCAATTGTCTTGGTACGGAATGAATTCAGGGACCATGTGTGCCATCAAGAGCCAAAGAGCCCAAGAGCCATGTCCGAGGATTTTTGGTTGATGTGAGACCCCTGTGTGAACCAATGTGGGGTGTCGAAATATCGATGACTAAGACAGGCTATTTACTCGAAACAGAAAGTTCACTTCCCACGCGACGACAGTCACGGTCACGGTTGCGCCTGCCTCCAATCAATTGGAGGGATACCTATTTTTTCGTATTTTCAGTTGGTCTGTGCCATCCCTGTACCCAACCTCCACGTCCCGCTCGCGTCAGTACCTTCACGACTTTTTTCTTTTCTTACTCTGCACCGCGGGTCGCGAACTTTGAAGCTCCAGGCGACAAGGCACAGAATTCAATTCAACTTCCCTCCACGGTCAACCACGGCTCTACCGCTCTACAATCACAAGCTACGAATTTTAAAACACGACATACGCTTCAGTCGCATAGACGCCAATCATGGCGGCCCGGCGCGTCCTCGATGGCGTTGCCTCCCTGAGCAGCATGGTGAGCAGGCTGCAGGGAAGCGATGATGCCGCCCGTACTCCATCCCGCGTTCAGTCCAAGGATAAAGCCGCCTCGAAAAGAGCGGTTCTCGACGCTCTGGACGACGATGATTCGTCGTCATCGGATGACGAAAGTGATAGCGACGATGGCACGCCCCTTGACCCGTCCTTCTTCGAGCGCCTCAATGGCAACTTGGAGCCCTCAACCCCGGCCCTTGCGCAGCGCGCCGGCATTACACCGTCCAAGCGCAACCCGCGCAGCAAGGATGACGAGGTTGCCGACAGCGACGTGGAACGCGACAAGAAGAAGAAGAAGGATGGCAAGAACGGAGTTGACAAGTCGTCCAAGTCCAACGAGCGCGTTACAGCCTCGGATGACGAGACTTCTGAGGAATCCTCCGATTCTAGCGATAGTGAAGGTGAAACGCCATCCAAGAAGCCGACGGCCAAGGACCGAGAGGAGTCGTCATCCTCGGCTAGCGAGTCGGAGAGCGATTCCGAAGACGATTCCGAGGGTGATTCGGAGAGCGATACAGATAGCGAGGAGGACGCAGACTCGAAACGCATGGCCAAGTCCTTGATGAACGGTAAAAAGGCTACTGCTGCCAAACCGTCGGCTACCACCACCACCACCACCACCACCACCACCACTACCTCCTCCTCCCCCTCCTCTTCCACTAGCACGAGCGATAGTGACGAAAGCGAGGACGAGGCACCGCCGGCATCACAGAAGAAAAAGACCACCACCAGCACTCTTACCGAGACCTCTCAAAAGAACCGCAAGGAGCGCCAGCAGGACTCTTCCTCCGAATCGGAACCCGAGGAAGCCGACGAGTCGGTGGCCATAACCGAGTCGCGCGACGCAGCACGCCTGCGCGGCCCAGGTTTCGAGGGCAAGGATTTCGTGCTTCGAGCTGTGCAAGGGGACGAGGATGGCAAGGACGTCACCGAGTTCTTCAACCGCGCGAGAATGGAAGGCAAGCAGCTTTGGTACTTCACCGCGCCAGCCTCCATCCCCATCAATGTCATTGAGAAGATCGAAATCCCCATGGACAAGGCGCGGAATGGAGACCCCATCTTGGAACACGACGGTGTCTCCTACGGCGTCAATCTATCAGAAGATACCAATGCGTCCTACCAAGTCCTCATTCCCAACGCAAAGGGCACGCGATACGAAGCTGGTATGACCCTTCTCCTCCCCTTCACCTCCCAGTAGAACCCTGTTTTGACAGCTTCTCTAGTACCCAAAAACGTAGACCACGTCATGCAATTCAAGCGCATCATTCAGATTCCCGGCGCTGCAGACGCCGCGTTGCCTTTGCCGCCGAGTCATGAACCCCGTCCACAACCAAAGGGCCTCCAGGTTCGCTATCGACCCATTGGGGTGCCTCCGAGCGAACCCATGGGGACCATAGGATCGAGCTCGGATGAAGAAGAGGAGGATACCGAGATGACCCAGGCCCCGCCTCTGCCTTTGCCGACCAAGGAGTCGAAGAAGGACACGGCGAGCAAGAAGAGGCGACGCGATTCCAATGAGACACCGGCGTCTAGCCAACAGTTGCCTCGCAACTCCCAGGTCGCATCCACGCCCGTTCAAAAGACGGCGGCGGCATCTGCCACTGGTGCTTCGGCCAAGAAACCGTCCAAGCGCAAGCTCGCCGACGAGGAAGACGAGGAGTCCGCATCCACCCAGCTGATCAAGGAGGGACTTTCTGCGGAGAAGAAGAAAACCAAGAAACAGAAGCGCGGGCAGGATAGCGAGGATGCGCCGCCTCCGTCGGCGACCAAATCAACGCCCGTCCCGCTTCCCAAGGTTCCCACTTCGAGCAGAAAGGGCGCCGTGGTCCCGACGACGGAGATGAGCCCAACCCCGCAGGCGCGGCCAGCCTCGTCAACCAAGTCGAAGAAGAACAAGAGAGTCTCCTTTGGTGCCGACGCGGCGGTCGCCACTGTCGTCGACGTTCCCAAGGAAAGTCCGGTTCCCGTGCCCCAAATACCGCACACGAAGCGCTCTTCGCCGTCAGCCGCTGAAACTACGCCCAAGGCGTCGAAGAAGAAGAAGAAGAAGAGCAAGGACGATAGTGCTCCGCCGTCTTCGTCGCAGAGCTCGATCCCGCCGCCCAAGGAAACGCCCATCTTGCCTCCCACAGTCAGGCGAATGAAGAAGTAGATGCTGGAGTCCATGAACGGGTGCACTGGGGGTCGGATGACCGGGAGGTGTGCACTACTTTGTGTTTTCCTTGGCCAAAAATAGGGAATACAGGGAAGATGACACTTTATTGCCGAGTGGTCCTTCGTGCTGAATTTACTCCGAGTTGTTTTCCCACCTTTTATACGGGTTGTCTTTGTCGTTTTCTTTTTGCTACTGTCTTTGCTTCTGCTATCTGCTTCCTGCATCCAAACCGGGTCGGTGGGCTGGAACCGGGGCGTTTGGGATATGGCGCTGGAAGAGGCACCGCGTTGTACAGGCGAGCTCCGGGTGGGCCTTGCTTCTACACTCAAAACGGCAAGCCGGGTGAAGGGGAGTAGGCTAGCCAAACAAGAGGGTATTCCAATGAAAAGGCATGTGAGAGAGCGGGAAAGGAGAATGCGCGTGGCGGAATGCAGAAGGTCCCTGGCCGTATACACCCTTCAGAGGTAATGGACGAGGACGAAGGACTTGGAAGCTCATATGACAGGCATTCTTCAATTGGGATCTAGCTCTTTCTCTTCGGAGATGCCTTGAGGCGCTGTCGTTGCTGTAAAGCCACTGATGATAGTTGGCGCACCACCTAGGCATTGATCAAGTCCAACCATCAAGGCCTTCGTTTCGTGTAGTAGGACAAAATTATATATATGCGTATTCGTGCGGACCTGTATACACGCTGTTATTGTAGCCATGTGCACCCTTTGCAAGGAACGATCATATCGATGCAGGAAAATGGGTACGAATATGGATATGCCAGCGAGATGGCTGTCCAACAACCCGGGACGCCTCGGAGTCTATTTCTAGATTACTCATCAACCTCCCCGAGTTGCATGTCCGTGAAGTTCTCGTTCATTGGCCTTGAAGTCTCATGCATCTAGAGACATGGGAGTCCGAACTGACATCGTAATGAAATGATCTTCGACAGCCTCGGATGGAACCGAGTTAGCAGACACCGGCTTCCATCTCAATTGTTTCCCTCCCGGCCTTTGTGTGCTTGGTACTTCAAAATCACAGAACTGGAGCCACTTCTTTCTTTCTTTCTTTTACTTCAACTTATGTGCAATTAGGGTAGCGACTGTTCTATGTCTAGGCCCCTGGTATCATACCCCGGCCTCCTCCTCATTACGTCCGCGTCCTGCTTTCCACGCAGCAGGGCGCACGTTCAGGGTACAGGTCTTCCGTTGTCGACAACCATGTGCCGGATGGTTGTCGAGAATGGCGCCGTCCCATAACATACATTACGTCTATCATGGAGATATTTCCCATCACTGATATGTACCTCACCATTCCCCCTGATCGTTCCCTTTCTATGCAACTCCCGGCACCGATTAAAGCGAGAGTGTCCGCCACGAGGGCAGTGTGATTTGTCATGGTAAAGCGGCCGTTTCCCGTTCATCCGTGTCGCCCTTCGCCAGGAATGCTTTCCGATCGACCGTTGACAAACCGAACAAAAATCCACAATGACGCCATTGCTGTGCAAAAACATGCTGAAGCCCCAGATGCGATGTCGACAAGAACCGGAAAACACAGGCTCGTCGAGATTAAGCCGGTGAAAAAAAATAAGGGTAGCTGAGCGGAGAAAAGATGCGGGTGGGTATCGAGGGCCAGGCACCGGAAATCGACGTACATGCAATCGAAAGTCTCGGTAACTTGCAATTCGCCGGGGACGGATTCAGGGAACCCGTCGCGTAGACAAATATCGACGATTCGGTGGATCGCGTCGCGAAAGTGTGGTCCACGACTACCGGATCACGACCACTTCGCTCAAGTCGCCTTCTCTTGGTGGCACGCCACCATCCCACACCTGGCCGTGAGGTGTCATTTCCACCGAGAATATACTTTGCTGGTTCGACTCGTCAAGGGCGGCCGGGCTTGCAGTTCCGCTGCCGCTGCTACTCGAGACTGTCCTGAAGCTGGAGGAGCTGCCGATGGTCCACTCGTCGCTGTCGGCCGATTGCTTCCGCTGCATCAGTCCGAACCCGTACCGGCCGCCCAGCTCTTCATCCACCGTCTTCTTCTGCTCCCCAATCTCAACATAATCGTATTCCCACCTCGTGGCCTTGTCAGGCTGCTGCTGCGGCAAGTAACGAGCCTTGGCCACGTAGAAAAACGCTGTCGCCAAGAGGGCACCCCCGACGAGATCGATCGCGTAGTGATGATTCAGGTACATAGTAGCCCACCAAACCCAAACGACGTACGTAGCGAAGAGGGCCCGGAACCGCGGGAAGAAGAAGGCCATGAAAAGGGCTTCGAGGACCGCATCCGCAGCGTGGAGCGAGGGAAAGGCGCCAAAGGGAAGCGGGGCCGTCGTAAAGTTGGTCGTGTACAGGTCTAAGCCTAGAATCGCGTCGACACGGGCGAGGCCGGCAGGAGAACCCTGCATGCCATAAGCGGCAGGGGCGAGACCGTGCTCATTCTCGTACCAGGGCGGCGTGCACGGCAAGATGATCTGCATCGTGACGCCCAGCGCACTCAGCCACCCGAAGGCCTTGGCGAAAACGGGCAGTGACTTGGGCGCGGCGAAAAAGAAGATGAACACTGAACAGATGGCGGGTGCGGCGAAGTGGCCCAGGCCGTAGGGGATCCAGGCTATGATGTCGAGTACGGGATGCGTACGCGCGGAGAGAATGTTGGAAAGGTTGGCGCCGTAGAGGACGTTCTCGAGCGCGGGAAGCACGCGGACCCAGATGTGCGGTCGGTACTTGGCATCAATGAAGCTGCGGACCGGTTGTGAGTGGGAGTCAAATGAAAACGAAAATATAGGAACTACACCCCCACGAGAAAGAGGATGAGAATGCAAACTTACCGACTGCAGAAGAAGTACAGGAGATATGTCCATATGGGCAAGGACGGGAGAAAAAATTGCTGCGTCGCGGGCATCGTGACAACCAGGACAATACCCAAGACGGCGAGTGTCTTGATCAGTGGCGCGGATGGAGCGATAGCAAGGGAGAAGAGAATTAGGATGGCGAGCGCAAGGTATTGGATATCCATGAGGCGCCATTTGTGTTTCCTCAACTGGCGAAAGGTAGGAATCGGGTTGAACGAGGTCTGAAGGGCCGTGGCATCGTTCGCTCCAGGTGGGAAGTAGGGCGAAGAGCGCCTCTTCTGGTGACTCCTACTCCGGCCAGACCGGAATCGCCGAGGAATCGGATTCAGCTTCGCAAAGTTGAGCGTGCCGGGTGACACCAGGGGAAGCTTTGGTGGCTTCAGCTGCCAGAAGGAAGGGAGGTCCTGCATCGTCGGTGGTGGAGGGAGTGTCTCCCGTTCGATCCGAGTCGGTGGTGAGGCGGAGGTGACCGCGTAAAGGTTGTGGCAAAGACCGAGCCGTCGGAGAGGGAGAGGAAAGGGACGTTGGCTGGTTAACAGGGTCGGTGTTAGTTTTGCACGTGAATCCCAAGATAATAGCAGACTATAGAAAAAGAAAAAAAAATGCGGGTCGAGGGATGCGGTTAGGCGAAGAGTGAAGCCCAACAGCAAAAAGACTGACAGACAGATCCAAGCCGGGTCGGAGGAGCAACTCACCAGAAAGACGCGAAAAAAAGGAACGTGGGAAGATTTTAGGCCCAGTGGAGAGGTACTGTGAGGGTTAAGAGGAAACCCCAGCCGTGCCTTTTTTCTTTTTTTTTCTTTTCCCTGAAGCGCGATGTTCCGGTGGTGCCGTCACTTGTTGGTCTGGATAGGCCGACGAACGGGAGGCCGTCGAGAGAGCGGCTAAGGAGGAGTAGCGTGGGGATAGCGTCAGTACTTTCAGGATGCGATTCTCAGTTCCCCACAGTCATTAAGGTAAAGGTAGCGTAGAGAGAGGATGACGGAGATAGGTATTAGGTGAAGTCGGTCGCTCTTCCGTTCGACGTCATGTGGTTGTGATTATGGCAGACGGAGATCAACCACTGACAGTCGCTGAATAGGGTGAGATGAGAGATGGGAGAGTGACAGGAGAGGGAAAGGGGAAGAGGATAAAAGGAAGGGATGGGACGGCATGTTTGTAATACACCTAAGCTGTAATTAACAGCAAAAGCCAAGAGTTATTGCAGCGCGCCCAAAGGGAGGAGGATTGGACGTGCGAATTTTTCAAGTCCTCCGATTCAGAGGTCCCACCAATGTCACTCGATCGATGGTCAGTGAGCTGGTCAGTGCCCCCAAGGTACCCCGGTGAAAGAGGGCGGAAGGAGCGAAGGAGCCGTTGAGCTGCCAGATGCCGAGAGGCTTAACCGCATTGGGCCTTGCCAGAGTCACCCAGTCGTACTTTTGGCCAGTCACTTGCTTTACACAGCTTACATAACCCTGGGTACGTTGTACCTTAGGGTCTGTCTGGGTTTTCCTGTGATTCCCTTGGCGGTGAGTTTTGCCGCTATATTTGTCATATCACGGATATCACGGTAATTATGAGACCCCGAGACTTCCGAGACCCCAGAAGCCTTTTTGTTGCTTTTTCCTCCCCCTCGGCTCCTTACAGCGTACCTATTCCCACTTACAAAGTATTCATTTCTCAGCTCCATGCGCCAACACAACAAACAAAGTGAAAAAAAAAAAATGAGGAAGAAAAGGAAAAGGACAACTTTGCCCACAGTGTGTTCTTCACCACTCCTCGCCGATGGACTACTTTGACGACCTGCTCATGTGATCCCAATAGTCACGTCATCTCTCAACCTAGCTATGCAGAATGCAGACTACTTCAGCGCCGCGCTCTGTGCTCAACCATCTCAGTGGCTGCTGGATCGTTAGTGTAGGACGCCATTGGCTGTGGTCGCTGGATGCCGAATTTAGCGGACATTTCCTTACAACGTATTTGTTGTCCACGACGATACAGAGAGACCAGGAAAATACCACTGTTGCTCCTGCCTGGCACATCTGCTTCTATTGTCGTGCAGCTCACGAACTCCCCGTCGGACATCTACATACGAATACAAGGAGAACGTACCACCCACCTGCCAACTCACCGTCCCGTCCCCTCCCAACTTCACCGTCTTGTACTTTGTAGTTACCCGCCTGTCCACACGCGACACTGGATTTTGCTCGCGTGCCCTCGCTTTTCACCCTGGCAAGAGTCGCTTCTTTTTAATTTCCCCCACTTTCGCGCCAAGGCGCGAGGCCGCCCGGCTGTCCCATCACAACTTTTTCTAGCGAGCATCAAGGGGCCACCTGAAGGGAAAAGTACATGTACCTGCACCCTGACAGTGGCCTGAGCTTCATTCCGTTTCGTTTGACCAATGGTGATTCGAATCCATTTTTGACTCGGCGCCGAGCCATCGGCGCCGTTGGTTGGTTCCAGAGAAGACAAAACCCGTTCCGCGCCACCAGCCTCATTTCGGTGAAACGCTGGGCATCACCCCCAAGCCATTCGCGTTCGCGTTCTCTTCGTGCCTACGTTACTACGTGTACTCGTTGGTTTGGTGATCTGCGTTGCGGCATGGGCATGCACGACTTATGCATGCTCTCCCGGGGTTGTACCCTCTTTCTTTCTCTGTTGGCGGATTTGCTGGTATTTCTAGGTACATTAAGTAATCACCATACGAATATACCCACATCCTGCGCATCAGAGCACCGGTAGTGCAATGCACAAGGTAGGTAACTCAAAGAAATGAGTACAGTACCTGGTAGGTAAAGGCAGAATAGCCCTCGGGCATTTCTCAGGAAATACGGCGATGCTGTGAGACTAGACTAATCCTGAATGGTCGAAATATTCTCTTGGTACTAATCGCTAGCTAACTACTAGTTTCTTGGCGCTAAGGGTGATAATCATGGGCTGGAGATATTTGAACGTGATACCGGTAGC
Organism: Sodiomyces alcalophilus JCM 7366; assembly: GCF_042370955.1. Lineage (NCBI taxonomy): Eukaryota > Fungi > Ascomycota > Sordariomycetes > Glomerellales > Plectosphaerellaceae > Sodiomyces > Sodiomyces alcalophilus. Next base: position 675,469 of record NW_027263541.1, on the reverse strand, counting down.
GATCATTTTAGGTACAAATGTCGATGCGACGACTTTGATCCTTTCGTTCAGGAGCTTATAAACGCCGGGCAAGACCGATGGATAACCGAACCATGCGAAGTAGGATCATGTAACACTCACCCGCCGCTTCCTATTGCATCCCCCTTGGCGCTTAATGCTCTGATATACCTACATAGTCAGACGAAGCTGGCTATTTATCTGATCTTACACATGCATACCTGCCGACCTGTGTTCTTCCGTGGTTTTCGGGGGTCGTGCTTCTGTATGCGAAGGAAGCGGGGAGTTGTATGTATTATAGAATCTCAAGAACCGCAACAGAGACTCTGTCTCTCCTCGCCCGGGCCCACGTCCTCGTCTTGGCCTGTCGTGACGTATACCCAACTGGCTCGTACCTTTCTTGGCCTAGTGCTTGAATCAACACCAAATCGCTTCAAGCCGCACTTGGCCCGGCGAGCCCATATGTACGAATATTGTTTTGGGTATTCCAACCCACGCATCGGTGGTCCTTGCGGAGACACCCCGATCAACAAATGCCAATCATCATCGCGGCCGTCTCATGTCCAATAAGCGCCGTCCAGATGTTCGGAACGGTCGACGCCAGCTGATCATGAGATGGCTTGCTCGCCGGATTAGTTCCCACGCGCAGTTGAATTCGCACAGATACGTCACCACGTTGCCAATATAGCGTCCCTTCGCCCTTGCTTGACATTCACCCGGGTCTCTTCTTAAGATGGCGAGATATATCAGTTCGAGATTTTCGGAGTCACCCAACACCCTTGAATTGAATGTCGATGCACTAACACTGTCTGCTCTGGGTTCGGGGTGACAAAGGCGTAGATGAAATACTCGCCATGTAGTCTCGGAGGACCAGAATAGTATGAATTCTATGTGATATGACTGATACCATTGTCGAACCAGGTCAGTAAAAGAAACGGCGACGTCATATCCAGATTATTGGCGCCGCATCCAATTATCGGTAAGAACTTGAAGACGGCATCCCTCGAGCTCTTCGGGAAGTGAACTACTGACACAGTGAGAAACTACATACATAGGTATGGATGAAGCACTTTGTTGGAACCACTTATAAACGCACCCTCGGGATTCCCAAGTCTCGGGTATCAACAAGGTGTCAGTCAATCAAAGGATCCTCTTCGAGCCTGTTTCTTTGAACTGTGGTTTTTCTTCTGCTGCAGACGAGCCTTGTGAAATGTCTTTTCTCTGTGATTGACCGGCAGTGAGCGAGTTGCTTCCCCGATTGACTACCTATCCAGGTCAAGGTAAGGTACAGTACTTACGACTCAATGTACTTCTTACGTTTATCTGGTGACGATTCGTTGGGGACCCTCTCCTGGTATATCCTATGTACCTCTTCGACCAGCTTACGAAAATTCTCGTCCGTGTTCGCACTTCTCTGTCGATGAGTCTGCGCTTGGATTGTTAAAGAATCTGTCCTAGCCGTGTAATATTTGGATGCCCGGACGCCGGGGCGGAGAAGCTTCGGCAGGACGGCGAGTAAGTCTTTAGCGGGCCATGTGGTGATGGCCTTGGTTTCGGTCCTGCACGCATGAGCCGGTGTCCTCAAATGGCCTGGAACCCCCGACATACTTGTTGACATGTTGGCCTCCCGGGCCACTGGAGCGCGCAAAACTAGTCTGGCCTTTGGGCAGTCGAGTCTCGTCGAAACCTCGATACCAGGTTCTTGCCTCTTGGAGGTCGTCGGCGTCGAACGATGCATCAAATGCTTGAAAACGAGCGTGGCGGGTAAAGGCCAGGGGCGGTTGAATAACAGTACCTCCCGGTCGAAACCACGACCAGGGAGAAGCTCTTGTTGTCAACCTGTGTGCCATGCCGATGATATGAATAGACGACAGCCAGCGTAATGTGCGTGTGAATGCTCAGCAGGGCTGGCTTGTCCAAACATCAAACCTGATCCGCTTCCACTTGAACTGTTAGATCATGAATCACGCGTCGGCGCGGACATGTTCAGCAGCCATTCAAAGGAGGGTTGTCGAAATAATGAGCTGGAAATCTTTAGAACCTGTCGAATTACCAAACCGTCTTTAATAAGCGATCATCTCTAGATGATATTGAAGCTTTCCCTCACCTCCACCTGGGAGATTGGGCGATATAACCACTGGTTACTTTAAAAGTCAAGTCTATTTGTAAGTGCTTTTTCAACATGTGAGGAGAGTACAGGTACGAAGTATATGTATATCATATCAAATCACATGACCACGCGACATATGGTCGGCGACCTATTATTCCGCCTCCGTAATCTGCCCATTTTGGTACATTCTAAGTTCTTGGCTTCATTTTTCTTTTCTTCTTTTTTTTGCCCTTCCCCCAGCGTCCCTATAGCCCCTCTCTAAAAACCTCCTTCTCTCCAGGTTCGCGCTTTCGTCATAACAGGCCGTTCTTCTTTCCCATCTCCTTCATGCGCGCCACGACACCTTCTACGACGACATCGATCTGACGCGTTCCTGAGGACCTGACCACTTTTCTCATTACCAAGCCTGATCTGATCCTGCTGGTACTTTGTCCATTTTGACTGAGGCTGCTCGGCTTTTTGTCCACCGGCAGTTTGGTTTGGAAACTAACAGCCATCATCTCACCACCCCTCTCGGCGTGGCCCCAGGCAAAGCGATTGCCTATTGAACAATCCATCATCGCCTTCATAACCATTCCACAGTGAGCCTGAAGTCTGTCTACCTTGTCCAGGAGGCTACTGTCGTGTTGCCTGCTCGGATCCAATGAACCGTATCGCAAACCCATTTGCGCCCCAACATTGCAAATAGGTTTGCACTCTTTCTCCACCATTATTCATTGCAACCTTCGCCAGCATTCCGACACACAAGCCAACCAACTGGCTGCAAGTGCTTTACCTAAAACGGGTGCCCTTCGCCCGCGCATCAGTCCTCCCAGCTCTTCATGCCCGGAGCCAGTTCCACCCCCCCAATCCAGGCCACTGCCGACCTTTCGCCCTTAGCTCCGTCCCCTCTGCATTCCGTTGCCCCCACGGTGCTCCCGGCTCTCCAGGATACCGCCGACATTCTTGATGCCATGACGGAAATGCCCACAGAACACCAAGACCAAGTTGACGGGTCTGGCCCCGGGTGCTGGTGCGCCGAGCCAAGAGCAAACCACCGAGTACGACCCCGCTGCCGCTCCCATCGTCGCGGAAAGCAGCACAGCAGACGACGGTGGCCAGGCCGACAACCAAAGCAATGCCGACATTGATAGCCTGGACGATGCCTATGAAGAGAACAAAGAGCCCGTTCAAGCCGTGGAGGCTCAGCCGGAGGAGCCCGATGCAGTCGAAGATGAATACCTCAAGTCCTTCGACTCGCCCGCGCAAGATATGCAGGGCGATAGCACAATGCAGGATGATGTATCCCAGACACGAGAGTCCGTACCATCACAACCATCGCCAGAGACGTCCCAAAGCACACAAGTGGCCCCTAAACCTGTTGTTGAACCCGCTTCGACGCAGCCAAGTGTTGCGAGCCAGCCACCTGGTGGTGGTCACCCCACGGTCAACCCGCAAGTCGCCGGTCAGTCGGGTGTTGAGTCCAACCAGACGCAGCGTGGGGATCAGGGTCCTCCTGTAACTAATGACCAGCCGCGGTCTGGTGTTGCGCATGCCGATGACATCTCTCGTCTCGTGGCCGAGATGACGGGCAAGGCTACTACGGCTACCACAAGTCCCCACAACCAACCGGAACCCGGATCCTCTTCCCAGAAACAAGAGTCCACCCCTGCCTCCCGGATGCCCGCCACTTCCGCGTCGTCTTTGCCCCCGAGACCTCCTATGCCGCAAGAGGCGGCTTTTAGTTCTGCCCATGCTTTTGCATCTCGCCCCGCTGGTGTGTCCTCCCACCCGGAAGAGTCCCGCGCTTTCCAGCATCCCACTGCTGCGTCTATCCCTGCTTCTGTTCCGCCCACGTCCAGCGTGCATCCCCCGTCCGTTACCTCGTTGAATCCCATCCAGTCCTCCACTTATGTGGCGGCCGGGGCGCCTGGTACCTACACAAGGGCTGAAAACCTCCCTCCTCCCCCTGTTGCCCCTATCACAACTTCGGCAGGACCTTCTTACCCCAGTCTTGCTGGCGGCTCGGCCAGCCGACACGATGACGATGAGGCCGCTGAGCGCGAGAGGCTGTGGGGTCTCTTCAACGAAGACGAACGACGTTATATGAGCGAAGGACGATGGGATAGGTTCCCTGAGGGTTCGCGCATTTTTATTGGTAAGCAAGTCGTGAGATTCTTTTGCGGTCCTACGTCGCAACTGACATTTTTTTTTCTCCAGGGAACCTCTCCAGCGAACGTGTTTCCAAGCGAGACGTCTTTGATATCTTTTACCGCTATGGTCGGATTGCCCAGATTTCTCTCAAATCCGCCTATGGCTTTGTCCAGTATCACAACGTTGAGGATGCCCAGGCTGTCATGCAAAACCTACAAGGGATCGAAATCAAAGGCCGCAAGATTCGTAAGTACAGCTTCGCAGAATGCGCGCGGGCGCGGGGATGGGATTTGGAGTCTTACTAACAGACGCAAAAGACCTGGAGATTTCGCGAACGCAGAAGAAAAAAGGCGACGACGGCAGGCGCGATGCGGGGCAGAAATCAAGTGATCGCTCGGACGCGGGCCATGGTCGTCGACAGCGCGATGACAATCGCCATCACGGCCGTGGGCCTTCACCACGTCGCAACAGGGGCGACAGGTATGGACGCGAATGGGACCAGCACGAGCCGTCGCACAGCCAGTATCGAGGCCGCTCGCGGTCGCCGCCAGCTTACGGACGGCAGCAAGACTCGTACCGGCAGCGTAGCCCGAGCCCCGCGCACGGCTATGATGACCGACTCGAAATCCCTCGCAGATACGGCGACCAGGTGCCCGACGTCCAGTTCCTCCTCCTCCAAGAGGTTGGACGCGACTTTGTTGACTGGGTGCAACGTGCGTTCTTGGATCGGGGCCTCAAAGTGGACGTTATGTTCCTGAACCCGGGGTTCCCGCGAGCGGCGGTGCTCCAGAGACAAGTTGCCGAGGGCGTCCATGCGATTGTGGAGCTTGACATGCGCGCCCACAGCTACGGGAAGATTCCCCTTCAAGTCTTCGATCGATCCTCCGGCCTGAGTGCTCGGTTTGATGAGTATCAGGACCTCGAACCGGGCATCGCAGCTGAGCTTGTCCTGCGCGCGAAGAACCAAGCTCGCCAGACGCAGGCGTACAACAATAGCCACCATCACTATCCTCCGCAGCCGGCTTATGCAGCCGGCGGCTATGGGTACCAGCAGCCGCCGCCGCCGGCACAATACGGACAACACGCACCGCCACAGGCCTCGCCGCATGTGGCGTCTTTCCCCGCGGGCCAGAGGCCACAGGGATCACCGATTGCCCCGTCGAGCCAGAACCCCGCGGTGGATCTTGCGGGACTACTGGGCCAGTACGACAAGGCTGGGCTACAGCAGCTGCTGGCATCTGCTATGCAGCACCAACAGCAAGGCGGCGCGACAGGCCAGCCAGCGCATGGGGTCGGCGCACCACCTCCGCAAGCGGGCTCTCAACTGGACATTCAGGCACTTTTGGCGAGCCTGAACGCCGGATCGGCAGTGGTGGCGCAGCCTGCTCATTACGGAGGACAGGCTTACGCTCCTTCGCCTTCTGGGTCGTCCACCACCAACGGCCATGCAGGCCTTCATCACCATGAGAAGAACGGACCGTCTCCGGACTCGGCATCGCAGGTCCATGCGATCATGGCACAACTGGCCAAGTTCCGCCAACCATGAGCTTTGGCATGACGGTGTCCAGGGATGGACTATGACTTGGGCCGAGGGTGGCTCCATATATGTATCATTAGTACAGCAATGTCCGGGTGAGGTACACATGCCAAAAAAGGAAGGAACAAAAGGGGGAAAAGTATACCGATAACAGGCGGACATGATTTTTGCAACCAGAGAAAAGGGCAATGGTGCACGGTGGGATAGATAAGATGGGGTGATGCGACGGCACAAAGTGATTATGGGCAGTTTCCTGGAGGGATGGCTGTATTTCACCGGCTCCAGTTCCCTACTCATGATTCCCTAGAGAGCACTTTGTCAGTTTAGATTTAATTACGAAGTACGAAGAGAAGACATAATTAGGTGATAACATTGCCTGTTGTCGTCACTTTTCGCCTGCGATATCTATGTATATAATGCCGCCCTCATGACCGCTAGCACTATAGAACCCGCCAGGATGCCCGAGAGTGCCACTTGAGGGACACCTAGACTGCTGGGGGAATGTATGAGACGTCGTGGTGCTGTCTTCGTAGTATGGTCATTCAGCTTTGCAAGCACTTCACGCGGCCGAGCATGCAACGACCTGGAGCTTGTAGTGTTGTGAGTCGTAGTAACTTGCCCAGTTCTTCTTCTGTGTCTACTTTGAACATTATTTATCGAGTATTTTACCATCTGGTTTTTGACCGAAAGATACCTAACCAAGCCCGTCCTGAAAATGTTACATTGCCAAGTACCGATACCTGCTGTAATCTGTACTACAAGTCGTGCCAGTTATTCAGAACTCCGGGGATAATGATACTTATTGCGGTATACATTTTTGTAATTACGGTATGTAACACGGCATGAGATATTCATTTTGATGCATCATGGTATTATTGGAAGCAAAGCAGTGTTAGACGGAAAGTACGAATATGACGTTGTAAGAGGGTTGTGAATGTTAACGCCGGTAGCTTAATTAGTACATTTGAGTACATGTGGGTGAGGTAGTATTTCCGGCCACCTCATAACCCACGACTGTCCTCGGTGTCTCGTCCCTCCGTTATTCCTGGCCACGTTCCCTCTAGACAGCTCTCATAAACCGATGCGAGGACTCGATGGGGCGGTCGTTTGACACCAGATAACTTGCCCAATTTATCCCGCTCCAGTCGACGGCTCACTGAATTTACCATGGGCTGGCCGTACCAATTCCTGAGCCTCACCCGCGAACAGATCCAGCTTCGCCGGGAGTCCCTGGACTACTATGCCTTCTGGGCGCACTTGACGGGCTACATGCCCATTCTCGCGGCGCTCGCCTTTCGCGTCGGCAAACGCCTCCTGACTTCCTCTTGGGGCAGCGGGCTGAAGAATCGGCGACGAAGCGTAAAGGGAGATTGGCAGACGCAGGTGCGGAGGCTGCAATGGTGGTTAGACGATGATGTCTACCTGGGAGGCGAGAACGTGGGGAAGAGGCAGCAGTGGGTACTCGGCACCTTGTGGTTTCTCTGGCTGTTCGCCTTTTGCGTCATGGGGACAGGCAAAGGTGAGTGGGTTTGAAAGGACATGAGCCCGTCGCACACTCGTACTCGTACTCACATACCCGGACTCAGATTACATGCACTTCACCAAGCGCCTCGGCATGATCGCCGTCTCCCAGTTTCCCCTCCAGTACCTCCTCGCGCTCAAGTCATTCAGCCCCGTAGCATGGGCTCTCGGCTCCTCCCATGAGGCCCTCAACTCGTATCACCGCACGCTGGCGCAGGTCATCAACGCCCTCCTTTCCCTCCACGCCGTGTTTTACCTCAACTACTTTATCCAGGTTGGGATCCTGCGCCGCCGTCTTTTCGCCCCCATCGTCTTCGCCGGCGTCCTGGCTTTCCTGTGTCTCACCGCCATGTTGACCACCGCCAGCGCTTCCCTCCGCCGCCGGTCGTACCGCCTGTTCTTCCTCACCCACCTCTTCGCCGCCTTCACCATACCCGCCCTGATCTACTATCACGCGCCCTCCGCCCGGTCCTATGTCGTTGCTGGGCTTGGCGTCCTCCTCGTCGACCTTGCCGCTCGTCGCCTCCGTACCATCCCGGCCCGCGCCTCCCTGGAGACCATCTCCGGCACGAACCTCATCAAAATCGTTGCTGCCATCCCTCGTCGCCATCTCGCCGCCTTTCACGCTGGCCCGGCTTCCCACGTGTACCTCTCCATTCCGGCTGATACGCGCCCCAGTGCCGGCTCGCTCCTGTTTGAGTGCCTCTACAACCCTTTCACCGTTGCTGCCGTTACCGATGATGGCGCCGCCACCGTCGGAGTTACACTCGTGGCCCGACAGCGCAGCGGGCCCCTTACCAGGCACCTCGGCCAGCTCGCCTACCAGCACCGATTCCCGCAAGAGTCCTCACGATCCGCCATTCCCACCAGCGGCGGCAGCGACGGAACCGCCAAGGTCGCATTGTCCCTCGATGGCCCGTACGGCGTCATCTCCCGGAGATACGCCAACCTCCTCGACCCCGCGTCGCTCGACCGTATCCTCCTCGTCGCAGGCGGCGTGGGCGCCACGTTCTGCGTCCCGCTCTATCGCGCATTCCGCGCCGACCACCCGGGCGTCCAGGTCGACCTCGTCTGGGCCCTGCGCGGGGCGGGAGACGCGACCTGGGCTGTCTCCCATGATGCGGCCGGCGAGGAGAAACCCAGCATCCTAGATGACCAAAACGTGCACATTTACCTTACTGGCGAGACCAGTGCGGACTCGGCCCGACTTGACGCGAGCGCCGCCGCCCGCCGAACGAACGTCGCATCGTCTTCCGAATTGGGGTCCGCGGCGTCCTCCCGGGAGGCGGTGGAGATGAACGCGCTGCGCCGTGACAGGAGGCGGGACGGGCAGTCCGCGGCCTCGCATCACCGCAAGAGGCCTGACCTCCGCAAGATTGTGGATGATTTGTTCCGCCACGACGACGGGGAGCGGGTGGCCGTGTTTGTTTGTGGGCCTGAGGAGATGGCACGAGAGCTGCGAGAGCACGTGGGCCCATGGGTACGGAAGGGTCGGCATGTGTTGTGGCATAACGAAGGGTTTGACTGGTAGGAGATGGTTATATCATGAGCAGGACACCAATTGAGACTTTCCCCCAGTATTTTCTCCGTCCCTTTCGTGCCATTCTTTGACGTCAGGAGATATCACGAGAGACATACCGTGTAAGATGATGCGCGCGATCATGCACGATCCTCATCCATTCAACTCAAGCACCGGACCACGTTGGACTGTACAGGTGATTCCACCATGCAAGCTTGATATTATATTGTACACTGACGGTCAAGAGACCTTCCGCTTTTCTCACTATGTCCCCTCGCACTAAAGTGGTATCCTGCATCTAACATCATCTCGCGACAACCCTGTTCCATCCTGTGTCGAGATAGAACGAGCGAAAGAGAAGGGAGAACCGAGCAACAGAACCACGCCAAAGTCAAAGCCGCTAAACGTATTTCAATCGTACGCCCAAGAATAATCATCAAAGCTCAGAATCATCCTTCATGTCCATAGTCTCACCAATGGGAATCCCAGAGTACACCACCCTTATGGGTGACATGAGCAGGTGAATCCCTCTCCGGAAGGGTAACTGAACATCAAACGTGACCAGGCCATGGGCCGGGCGGGATCAATCATTCCGCTTCGCATCTCCAATGTCCCCCGAAACGGCATCACTCGACTTGGCCTTTCCCTTGGCCAGCGCCGCGCCGTCCTCGTCAGCCTGGCCATCGTCCCAGTCATCGACGGCGTTCTCATCCCAGTTATCGACCTCCTCTTCCAGCGTGCGGCCCACCCTGTCCGGCCCGTCAGTGACGCCCTCCTCGTGACCGGCGGCGACGCCGACCGCCGAGTCGCCGAGCTCAATGTCGGTTTCGCCCTCGCCGGGCACTGCCCCGTAGCCCCTCCGGGCGCGGCGGCGTTCGAGCATGCGCTTGTGGTACCAGGTGCAGAGGCCGACGCCGGCGAGGGAGCCGACGACGTTGGCGGCGACGTCCCAGATGTCGAAGGAGCGGCCGTTGGGGAGGATGGCCTGGAGGACCTCGGAGCCGAGGCTGAGGCCGGCGGTGCACACGAGGAGGGTGAGGTGGAGGGTGCGGCGGCGCGTGGTGTCGACGATCCAGTAGAAGACCAGGGTCAGGAAGAAGAAGGTTAGGAAGTGGAGGACTTTGTCGTTGATGTAGGTTTCCAGGTGGAGGGGGCTGAGGCCGGCGTACGCGGCTATGAGGAGGAGGACGAAGAAGGTCCCTGGGACACGAGGTGGTTAGTGATGGACGGGGTAGTTGGTCGGAGCGGAAGCTGCGTGGCGTCTGAGATGGTTTGGGTTTGCATACCTGCAAAGGGGAGTCGTATCCTCATTGTGGAGGTTTGATTTGGCTAGAAGGCGAGGTGCTGTCGATGGCGATTTTTTTATTATACCGTTGTTCAACAAGGATGCATAATCGAAGTTGGTGATATCTTGGGAAAGGTGCAAGGTGAATGTTCAGTGGGCTATGGTTCGAGACTCGTAGTTGGACTGAGCTGACAGAGGCTAGACAAGTAGAAGTTTATTCGTAGTCGATGTGCCTGGATCCTAATCAGTCGCTCATGAAGTCTGACATTGTCGCCCATCATGGCAGGCCCAGCTCTCTACGACGCCTGGTCACGTGGACCGCGACTTGGTCCGTGCACATACTCGAGGGATCCTACTCGAGATGGCGATGCGAAAGGATGAACTTGCTGTGCGGCATCGTGCTCCACGGAGAGATTACCTCAGGAAGAGGCCTGAACATGAACCGTGAAGCCGTGAGCCGTGATTTGGCTATTTGTAGGAGCACCGAAGTATTGACTCGAAGGTCCAGTTGTTGATGAATCTAGGAAGCGATGCCGTCCAAGAGAACGATTCACCAGCATGCATCAAGACGGCGCCTGTGTTTTGCACTTTCACTTATCCATAATGCACTTCTTCTTCTTCTTCTTCAGAGCTCAAATCATAGTAATCGGCCTCCCAACATGCTACCTACATACTACACATTCGAACGATGTGCTGCACTGCTAATACACAAACGGATATCGCCCATGTCCAGTCTCCCTCCAACTCCCCTCCAGCTACCTAGATTATTGCACTCTTTCTCGATTTGATTTCTCTCCTGACCATAACATCTCTTATTTCGTACATCCCCTCAGTCTTCCTCTGTCCTTCTATACCAAATCTCATGATCGTGACAATAAACTCACGTGATTTGATTTGATATACATATGGGGAAAGTGGAGATTCAGGGACTTGATAGCGCTAGGAACGTCTCTGGGGAAAGGTCCTGTACATCGTAGTGTACATACGCCCTCCGGACCATCCATGCATTCGGACATTGAATCAACTGAATGCCTCGTCAAGGGGCTTTCAGAATGATGTAGCTTGTTCTCCCATGTCAAAACTGCCTTTTCCTCGCGTCTAAATGTGAGCTGAGTAGTTTTAGTCGGTTCCAAGTGTTGGCACTGGTAAAAGTCACTTCGTACCTAGAGCACTTGGTACAAAGACCGTCGCCCCCAGTCGTCCAGTGACCGCGCCAGGGAAACCCACCCCGGGATGCAAGTCTCTCCGAACCCTCAACCTCAACTCGTGGAAACACGCGAAGACCGTCCCTCTACGAACCATCAAAACTCCACCATTCCATCCCTTCACGCCTCCCAACCCGGGCACCCATCTCTATCAATGTCGCGCTTTCATCCGATGCTATCGTAACCTACTCAATCCGCCCGAGCCTGGCTACAATCGAGCTCACATTCTCGCGCCTGGCGACGGGCGCCCGCCTCTCGCTGCCATCCACCCCCCTCCCCCCGGCCGCACCATGTCTCTCCCCAATGGCCACAACGCCTGGCAGCCTTCCGCCCCGAACCATTCCGTCACCAACAAGTTCCCGGCCGCTCTTGACGATGGCCCGCCGCGGAATGGGACCCCTATCGACAACTCCACCACTTCGCTGCCTGAGGCAGCCCACGATGTAGAGGAGGACAGGCGACGCTCCCATTTCAGGGATATCTTCCGCGAGAGCGAATCCAAGATTGCTATCCTCTTTGACGATGATGGATCCTATAACCGTCCCGCCATCAATGCGCTGAGGCGCCAACCCACTCCCTCGGCGACCACCCTCCCGCCGCCGACCACCGACCATACTCCGATACAAGAACCTCCCTTGAAGAAAGCCAAACGAGTCATCGATGAAGACGATTATGGGGACGACGACGAGGATGAAGACGGTGAAGACGACGGGGGCAGCGAGAAGGCAGCAGCACAGGAGTCGAATGCGCCCAAAGCGAAAAGTGCCTCCACCACCGCCGCCGTCGCCCCCGGCATGCTCCCCAGCCCTACCAAATCAGGCAGTTCGCCGGTCCGTTCCATCAGTTCCCCCGGCAAGTTACCGGCCGATAAACAAAGACAGCCGGACGGGTCACAAGAGAAAGACAAGACGAGCGAAGATGCGCGCAAGGAGCTCGAGGACGCGCGCAATGCGACCGAGGAGGCGGCGCGTCGTAGCTTCTACACCCTCTTCTACACATTAGAGAACGATAAAACGGCCATGTTAGAGCAGCAACAGCTCGAGGAATCGGAACAGCAGCTGCAAGCCGAAATGGCCAATAATGCCAACCAGAACAACGCCAATGGCGGCCAGTCCGGGAACCATGGGTCCCTGAGCAACGCCAACCTGGGCGCCTCCAGCCTGACGTTGAAGCACCTGATTGCGCGCATCGATTTGAAGCGCGACCAAGTACGGGCCTCGGACGCCGAGCTGCGGTCCCTGATGAACGAGGTCCGCAAAAACAGGAGTAAATGGGCCAGCGAAGAGAACGTCAACCAAGAAGAGTTGTACGAGGCTCTCGACAAGGTCCTCACAGAACTAAAGGCACATACCGAGTACTCCACGCCTTTTTTGCAGCGGGTGAACAAACGGGATGCGCCGGACTATTATCACTGTAAGCCCGACAACAACCTCCCATCCGTAGTGCTTGTATGCTTTTGCTAACCTTACCAGACATCAAGGAACCCATGGACATGGGCACCATGACCAAGAAGCTCAAGCTGCTCAACTACAAATCCAAAGCCGACTTTGTCTACGACCTTAATCTGATATGGGACAACTGTCTCAAGTACAACCAGGAAGCCTCGCATCCCCTCCGCCGCATGGCGAATGGCATGAGAAAAGAGGCGGAGAAGCTCATCCCTCTGATCCCCGACGTCGTGATTCGGCCGCGTGCCGAGGTGGAAGCCGAAGAGCGCCGCAAGCAGAATGGCGGCGAAGAGGACGGCGGCGAAGACTCGGATGACGAGCCCATCATGTCGTCCCGCGGCCGCACCGCCGGCACCAAGGGCGCAGCCAAGTCACGCAAACAGCACTCGGGCCGGAAAGAAGACACCCCGAACGTGGACCAGAAGCCCGTCATCCATCTGAACGGCGTGCTGGCAAAGCAGAGAGAAGGATCCGAGGCCATGGACGGTAGTAACGGCTTCGCCACGCCGCCCGTCGGCGGCGGCGGTCGCTCTGTCACGCCCAGCGTCGCCAACGCGCAGTCGGGAGGGGCCAGCAACGTCGACGCCATGGATATCGACGGTCCGTCCTTGAACGGCATGGCCCTTGGGCAGGCCATCAACGAGGCGGCCGAGCAGGTGTACGAAGACGACGAGTACAAGATCTGGAAACAAGTCTCTAAGAAGGACCGAGCCCTCATTGCCAAGGAACGGTATATTCTCTTCAAGGACAACAAGCTCAACGTGGACGCTCCCGCCCTCCTGCGTACCAGGGCCGGTATACGGCGCTACTTGCGAGGCCAAAAGGAGGCGGCGGCTCACGGTATCATTAGGCCGTCCCAGGCGGATCTATCTGCTCTCGCCACGAAGGATGGCCCCAACCAGGCCGAAACGCTTGCCGAGGGCATGGAGGGCGACGAGGAGAGGGTGGTCCCCGATTATTACGAGCCGCTGACCGTCATTCCCGACATCCATCCCAAGCTCCAGTGGATTGAAGACGGCGAAGGCCATGTCATCAACCAACATGAGGAGTTTCTCCGTTTGATCCCCGAAGGGCAGTTTGTTGCCCCGAAAAGCAAACTGACTGCCAAGCTCGATGCCAATATTCGACAAATCCAAGAGACGAGGAAACTGGCGAGTAGGATTGCCGTCATTAAGCAGATGCAAACCCAAACCCAGGTACGTGTTGTGGATGGGCCCCGGAGTGGCAACGAGCGAAAGGCTTCGTTTTTCTAACAACCCCTTTTCCTCTTGAAAGGTGTACACCAATCAGTTTCCCAAGTCGACTTTCGAGTCGTTCGTCGAGCAGGATATCGAGCCCTCGTTCATCTCGGATGACGGACCGGTCATTGCACCCGAGACGTGCCATAACGCGCTCCAACGTTCGGTGGCCAAGATTCTCTATCACAACGGATTCGAGGAGCTACAGCCGTCGGCCGTCGACGCCCTGACAAGCGTCGCGGCAGACTACTTCCACAAGCTTCTCCGGACCTTCAACGTTTTCCGGGAAGCGGAAAAGAAGGAGGTGGTGGGCCCGCGCACCGACGGCGGCTCTCGGTTCCAGCTGCGATTCAGTCCCGAGGAAGTCATCCTGCACACGCTGGACGAGAACGGCTGCGATATCGCGAGTCTGGAATCCTACGCCAAGGACGAGCTAGACAGGTTGAGCTCGAAGCTGGGCGGCATCCACGAACGGATGAAGCTCCACCTTACCGACCTGCTCCGTCCGGCGCTCACGCAGGACGCCGGGCAAGACGGCGCCGGGGCGTTCAACGACGGCAGCGAGCAGTTCATCAGCGGCGACTTTGCCGAGGACCTCGGCGAAGATTTCTTCGGGTTCAAGTCGCTCGGCCTGGACCGCGAGCTGGGCCTCGACATGCTCTCGGTGCCCCTCCACCTGCTCCAGGCGCGCGTGCGGAACCAGTACCAGATGCAGACGCAGGCGGTGGGGACGGCGGCGGCAGACCTCTTCGAGCCGCTGCAGGGCCTCGACGCCGTCACCAAGGAGAACATCCAGGACCAGATCGGGCTCGTCAAGAACTTCTTCCTCGCCAAGCTGCACGCCAACGGCGACGCGCCGCTGGTCGAGGACGAGGACCTCCCCGTCAAGCAGCGGAGGCCCAGGCCGCGGCTGGGGGCCACGGGGAAGATTGTCTCGCCGCCCAAGAGGCCGCCCAGGGAGCAGATTGCGCTGGCCAAGAAGAGGAAGAAGCTCGAGTCGGGCCTCGCGCAGGCTACCGATGGCAAGGGCGCCACTGCGTCCCCGTCCAAGAGGAAGAGCATGTCGACGGCGGCGAGCACCGGTCCGAACACGGCGGGCCGGTCGGTTGCGCCGAGCATGGAGCGCCTGGGGAGCATGCAGAGCATGGGCAACGCCAGCCAGGCGACGGACAAGGATGATGGCGGCTCGGAAGGTCTGGAGAAGTAGGGTCTGTTCTCTTTCGTCGCCATCCCCCGTTCTGGTCGCGGGTAGGGGAGTAGCCAGCGCCGGGCTCTCACGATGGCTTGTCGGCGATGACCGGCATCACGGCTCGAAAGATTTTCTTCGCCATCCCCGCTACCATCAGCATATATATCCTGCGAAGCGTCTTCACCCTCTTCTTGTGTCGGTGACACCGCGCATCATGGCCACTTTATTCCGGTCATGTGGCGAGTGCCTTTCTTTTTGGACTTTCTTTTCATTTATTTATTTCTTTATTCTCTTTGCGTCAGAGGAACCGTATCTGGCTCCACGCATGCAAAACGTACTCTGGGCGGCGTTGGGGAGCTCAACTTTTGTCCGGCGTCATGAAATACTGGGCCAGGGATGGGAATTTTTATACCCCCTTGCGGGATGGACCGGCTCACTCTGGTATATGGGATACCCCAAGCACATGCAGCTCCATGGCCACCCCGTATCGTGCATCTTGACCATGCTTCTCTGGTCCTGGGCTGGTCAAGTTTCAAGTTGGAGTGTCTTCATTTTTGGCCGCCAAAAGAACTGGGCAACTTGGCAAGGAGTCGGCATTTATCTTCGGGGCGGTTTGGTCTTGGTCTCTTGAGTTTATACCCAAGGGTCTCCGGCTTCCTTTGTTATTTTGTTCCTCTAGGAGCCTTTCAACTTTCTACATCGTCGAATTCTCGGGTCGACTTTCTCGAGTCCGATTGATTCAAGTGTGCAAGGCTGCTTCTACTCGACCAGCGCAGGAAGGGAAAGCGAAGCATGGGGAACATGTATTTGAAAGATGCAACTCGGCGTGCAGGCGGCAGAGGCCTGCATGTTTAATGTCACGGGAAAGGGGGACAGGGATATCATTATATTGGAAAAAAAGGGGTGGCTGTTGAGGTCGAAATCTTTCAGGGTCGAAGTCTGCACCCTTTTCGAGGTGGAACAAAAGTGGTCGACGTCGAAGCACCGTGGTAGTCTCCCGTCTGGGACGTGTTCCTGGACCATGCCGCCCTACAAGAGCTTCCGAGTTCAGCTCGGTTCGACATCCCTTTCGAAGCCAATGTTTTGGTGCAGCGGTCTCTTTCGTCACGGAACAGTGGTTGGGTTGGATGACAACATGATGGAGAACGGGATGGGTCGATGATAGACGTTAGAGGACAAAGGCAGACATGTATGTATTTGCAGTGGTGTTGTATAGGAATCGGCGATTCAGTGGTTGTTGACCATCTTCTGCAGTGCTGTGGCTCTTCCAGGGGAGATGTCTTGTCCTGTTTTCACCCCTTTTTGTTCCTACTGAATGGGACAAACTGGGCATAGAGCTTCGGTATGGGTGCTTGACTTGCAAACACTTGTTTGCGATTCTTCGCTGGACTGTGTAGGACCAGCCAGCAAGCTCATGCAAGTCGTATGTAAAGCCAGACGACGATGGTGGCTCGCAGTTCGTCACTCACGTTACTGTGCCTCAGTTCGAATAGCCATGGCGCAGTCTAGGGGTAGAGTCAGGCCAACTGTTTCTATTCTCCTATTCTAGAACAGTAGTCAGAGAGACCCTATCTAGGAAATGGCCGCCTACCTTTGAGCAAGCCAGGCATTCTATATGTTCAAGTGTCGACAACAGCCTTCACTAGGTAATCCCGACCCTACAAGAGAATGAGGAAGCAAAGGGACAATTAAAACTACCGACCTGGTCCTATATCAGGACATGGCCGTCCTTCGCTGAACTAGACGAGCGACGACAGCCCCTACTATATCAGACGTACTCTATACACATCGGTATCCCCGTTCCCACGACCCCCTAATGCGCGCCCTACTTTTCCCTCATTTGGACGTTGAGACACAAAAAGAACCGTTAACGATGAGCCCGCCTTGCCTGCCCTGCTATCCCCAACCTTTACAAAAACTCCGGTAAACGTTCGAATAAAGGACGCGGCGTCCCACGCAGCGCCTCGACCCAGACGGCTGGGTCCTCCCCTCCCTTTGTCGATGTTACTAAGTGATCACAAGACAACTGCGTTCTATATCATCGGATAGCTTCCAAGACCTGAGAGCACTCTGGTGGGTTCCTCCACTGCGGTCCCACGTCCTCTAGAAATTGTGCCACCTCGGTGTCCATACTGACTGGCACTAGACAGGCCAAGGTTATTCCAGGAACGACGACAACGATGCACATCAGCTTTGGCTGCACTACTGTGGCTGCTGCGGCAGTTGCGCCGACTGCTGCACCTGCGGTGCTGTGGTGATTCTGCTCAGGCAGACGGGTCGGGTGGAGCCTGTTGCTGCATGTGCACACTGGGAGTGTCGTGGAACCCGGGCGGAGCAAAGTTGCTAGGATTCACCACACCCGGGGGTATCATCCCCGCCACGGGCACCACGTTCATTCGCTGTCCCGCGTACTGCGAGGCGTCGTAATTGCCGACCCCACCTGCCACGGGACCCCCCTGGGAGAGCTTATCGCCAAAGGACGCGCTGTTCTGCTGCGCCGCGGCCCGTGCCCGCGCCTGCGCTTGTTCCATGAGTCGCTGCTGGTCATATGGTGTCGGACCTTGCGCGTGATTGCCAGACGGGGTCTGGTGCCCTCCATTAGTGGCGTACTGCTGGCGATGGATAGGCGTGCCGTACTGCCGCTGGTGCTGCGGTTGCATCTGGGGATGTTGTTGGTGGTGCGGATGGGGATGGGGGTGCTGCGCGTGCTGGACGGGGCGTGCGTGCTGCGACAGCGGCGGCGACGGGCTGTACTGGCCGGCCCGTACTTGCGGAGACATGGGCCTGGGCTGGATGTTCGACGTGCCGTTGGCGTACCCGCCGTAATTGGCCGGGGTCGGCGTACCTGGTTGCGGCTGATACGCCTGACCGTACCCCGGCTGCTGGTAGCGCGGCGCGGGCGAGTTGTGCTGCGGGGTGTTGGGCCCGTAGGTGTTGTGGAACTGTTGAGGGCGCTGTTGGGCCGCATACTGCGGCGCACCGTGGTGGCCGTAAGGCGTCTGGGACTTGGCCAGCTGCGGGACATAGTGGTTGGCATACCCGTTGGCCGGTCGGTGTGGTTGACCGAGCGGTTGCCGGTAGGGTTGTGGTGCGATGGCGTGCGGGGCGCCGGGACGTGGGTGCGGCTGCTGTATTGGCGTTTGCCCTTGTCGGTAAAAGTTTTGCTGCGGCATTGGCGGCCGGGTCGGCGTTCCGTACTGGTTCGTGGGGGCAAACTGGGCCGCGTATGTGGGTGCACCCGGGGTCCGGTGGCCGGATGATCGGCCGGCGTTTGCCGCCGTGACCGCCGCCGCCTGTTGCTGGTGGCGCGCTCGGGCCTGGGTGGCGCTGTCGTCCTCCAGCAGACCCTTGGATTGCTCCGTGTGAATCTCTATCTTGGTGTCCACGAGCAGCTCGTTCAGCTGGTCGCCGTCCAGCTTGGCGACGGCATAGGGTGGGAGGGTCTTGACGATGAGCGCCAGCTGGGCCTTGAGGACTTGGTACGCCGCCTCCTCGTCCTCGGAGGGGGTGGGACCCGTACTGTTGGTCAACATGTCGGCGTTGGCGGGATCTCCCGAGTACCGGCTTTGGGAGGATGGAAGGGTGAGATGACGAATCCGTTGGTGCGACGCAAGGGTCACAATCATGTCGGACACTTCATCGAGTAGCTCATCCACCTCCTTATCCTCGTCGCTCTTTGCTTTGCCCATGACGTTGCTGAGGGCTGGGTCGACCAGTGCCGGGTCCCAGTTCTTGATGACATCCTCGATGATGTCCTCGTCGACCTCCATGGTCTCCGGGGCGGGGGTCTTTTCCGGCTCGCCCTGGGTCTCTCGTCCCACTTCCTCGACCAACCGGCTAAAGTCGCGTTGACCGACCTTGTACCAATGCACCCGGCTCGCCAGGCTGGCCGGCACCACAGCGCCGGCGTCGTTCCTGCAGGGAGCAAAGCTGGAGAAAGCGCCGCGGAAAAGGCTCTCCATCTCGGCGACTTCCTGTTCCGACGTGGACGGCTTGTGCCCGGCCAGGTCCTGCGCCCTCTCGTGCTGCTGCACTGTCGCTCTCGTGGTGGACGACGCCGTGTTGCTGTAGTCAATATAGTAACCGACGGATAATCTTTGGCTAAAGTATGACGGTGAGCGATAGCTAGATCTCTCGACCAGTTGGGGTTGGCTGAACCCGAGAACGTTGCCTTTTGTCAGCGGTTTGGGTTGCTTGGGTGGTTGTAGAGGCAGGAGGGGTCGTGTCGGGCCGAAGACTTCACCCAGGGTGCGACTCCGCTCCAGTTGGCGTGTGGGAACCAGGCGTGTTGTCTTGATGATGGAGGGTAGTATGAATTCCGAGGGGTGTTTGAGGTCGGGGTGTTTCTCGTCTGGGTGCGTCACGGATTTTGGCAAGCTGGAGAAGAGCGGTCTCCCCTGGGGCGTCTTCCCAAACACGGTCAAGATGGTGCTGCCGCGGTTGGCCGAACCGGCAGCAGCTGTGTCGTAGGACATTCTCTGCATGGGGTCGAAGGCTGTACGGGGATATATCATCTCCCTCCTCAGGATCTCCAGGGCTTTTTCTCTGAACCGATTGGTCGCCGCGATGGCGTCTTGGGATTTCTTGTTCGGCCTGGCACCGTCCATCCGAGCGGCGGCGTGGAGGTCTTTCAGTTGCTCTTGGACCACGGCATCGATGTCTATCGCCAGATCGTCCAGCAGCGTATACTGATCTTGGGCGGCTTTCTGTGCGATGCATGGTGCGGTGGAGGAGCTGGTAGATTTCTGTCGTTTGGCGTCTGGTTCATCGTCGGACTCGGGCTCGCGGAGCGGCCGCTGGAGTAGAGACGGTGCGGTGTCGTAGCTGGTGATTTGCAGTCAGCATCTGATGATGGCGATTGAGGAGGACGGGGAGATGGAGAAAAGAAGAAAGAAAACTCTGAGATGAAATGGAAAAATGGAAGGGGAATGGGAAGGGGCTGATGTGTGGAATGGTCTATGGAAAATTGAGGGTTGAACGAAAAGAAGAAGGCAGTGAATTCTGCGCAGAGTGACGAACTTTGTCAATATGTCTACAATGTCGCGGATCAGTGTTGGCGAGTCCTGGAGCGGTGGTGGTGTGGTATCGGTATCCATCTTGGAATCATCGTGACCAAGCGAATTCGCATCGACGTCATCCTCGCGTTTCCTTTTGGCGGGCACGACGGCCTGGCTCGAGTCGGGGTTACTACTGGGCGTCACGGCAGCATCGACAGTTGCAGGTGCTGGCGAGGCAACGCCGTTGGGTTCGACCGACGACGCCGTGGGCTGCGCCATTTTGAGGGCGCGATGCGTTGGTGTCGTGGGGGGGACGCGGCGGGCAATTGCTCGAGTGGTGGTGAAGTACTGCGGTGCTAGGGTGTGCGTTGCGCCGATAGCAAACCCCTGGTGTCGATGGGGATTTTTCGGGGGGTGGATGTCGCGACCGGGACGCGCACTGAGGTTCGTTCGCTTTGGGGGGGACTCTTTGGTGGAACTCCAAAACCTGTCGGTTCAAGCGTCGAGGGACTGGACAGGTGGGCGGTCGGAGGCACTATGATCCGAACCGAGGAACTGTGTAGGTACATGTACTTAGGTACTCAAGTCGATATATTGATGTGACTGGAAGGAGTAGAGCCCAAGTCAAGAATAAAATTATAAAAATTATACGAATGGCATTACCGGGGAATGGAATGAAAAGAGGGAGAAGGAATTGGCGGAGGGTGGGCCCAAGTCCACTGCTCGTTTTCCAAGGTACGGTCAGAATTGATACTGCAACTTGCGACAGAAACTGGGAGTGACGCTATCCCTATTCCGTACATTCAGTAGTCGTCCAAGACATCACCGACACAGGCGTTTGATAGGAAGTACGTGAACTCGTGGGCGACCATAGCCTCGTCGATAGTTTTTCCCTATTCATTTATATACGAAAAGAGTCTCAACTCAGACATTATGGAAAAAGTGGAAGTATTGATTACATATGGCTAAGTAATTATCCGTCCGTGGTGGAATTACACAAGTTCATGGAGCTGAAGTCTGTCAATTGCTGGCACCTGGGCCAAGAGCCTCACTTGGACCCTTCACTCGTGCGATTTCAACTTTGTAGTTGGGCCTGGCAAGGATTGGCGAATTGCGACAGGTTGAATAGCTCAAACATGACAGCGGAGAGTCTGGCGCAGCGATTCTTATATACACCAGGGAATAGGAATTCGGAATAAACGATGGATGTGAAGAAGACGAGATACAAACTGGTTTGGATGTATTGAACGCTGCTAGCTTAATCTTTATGCTGATCTAATCCAGGTGCTATAAGCAGCTACAGTAACTTCGTACATACCATACCAGACGTTTTCTTGTCTACGATGTACAGTCCTTACCTGTAGAGAGCGCTACTTTACAGTTATGGCTTTACATGGACAGTCGATAACCTCTCTAAGACAGAAATCAAGAGGTTACTAGCTATAATCAGGTCTCTTTTCAGATATGAACGCATCAAAGAATGGATTCGTAAATTCGTAGACCGATGCAAACCCGGCTAATTCCAGAATACCACATCTCTGATATACCGTCAATCTATTACTAAGCATGCGGTCTATCCTAATGGGGGTCAGCCTCCCCAGACCGAACTCCGAATCGGAGCTGACCTCGCCCTCGCCGCCCTCCATTGACGGGACCCGCCAATCATTCGGTGCCCCTCATACACCCCCACCCGTGCCCCTCACACGTTCCGACTCATACCTACACACTACGGTCCGGCTTTGAACCCCTCCACCCCTCCACCACTATCCAAATTTTTCTTTTTGCGCCCCTCGTCTAAAGCTGCCCCGACTTTTTTTCTTCCCTCTCCATCTCCTTCTTGCAGCAACTTCTTTAAAAGGGCCCCCTGATTTTCTGCCGTTCCGGACCCTCAACTTACCGCCCCTTCACCTATCATCCCCTTTTAGATCAACATCACAATGGCTTCCACTGATGCCTCCTACGCTCTCAGCAGCTCCCACAAGGAGGTTGGTCGCGCCCATTGTATGCCACGTTGGAAACAACTCCTTTATACTGACTCACTTGCCAGATGCTCGAGAAGTCCCTTCGCGACTCCGACCCGGAGGTCGCCGAGATTATGGTTGGTCAACCTCCTTCCAGCTGTTGTTGCAATATCCTACTAACATGACAATTCCCATTCCAGAAAGATGAGATTCAACGCCAGCGCGAGTCCATCATCCTCATCGCCTCCGAGAACGTGACTTCTCGCGCCGTCTTCGACGCTCTGGGCTCTCCCATGTCCAACAAGTACTCCGAGGGCTACCCTGGCGCTCGTTACTACGGCGGCAGCCAGCACATTGACCGGATCGAGACCCTCTGCCAGAGACGTGCCCTCGAGACCTTCAACCTCGACCCGGAAAAGTGGGGTGTCAATGTCCAGTGCCTCAGCGGTAGCCCTGCCAACCTGCAGGTCTACCAGGCCATCATGCCCGTCCACGGACGTCTCATGGGCCTCGACCTCCCCCACGGCGGCCACTTGAGCCACGGCTACCAGACGCCGCAACGCAAGTAAGCAAATCTCTCCAAGGCGTTCCGCAATTCGCATGCTAATCAAGACAGGATTTCCACCATCTCCACCTACTTTGAGACCATGCCCTACCGCGTGAACCTCGACACCGGCATCATTGACTATGACATGCTCGCCAAGAACGCCATCCTCTTCCGGCCCAAGGTTCTTGTCGCCGGCACCTCCGCCTACTGCCGTCTGATCGACTACGCTCGCATGCGCGAGATTGCCGACTCGGTCGGCGCCTACCTCGTCGTCGACATGGCCCACATCTCCGGTCTCATCGCCGCCGGCGTCATCCCCTCGCCCTTTGAGCACGCCGACATTGTCACCACCACCACCCACAAGTCGCTCCGTGGACCCCGCGGCGCCATGATCTTCTTCCGCAAGGGCGTCCGCTCCGTCGACCCCAAGACCGGCAAGGAGACCCTGTACGACCTCGAGAACCCCATCAACTTCTCCGTCTTCCCCGGCCACCAGGGCGGCCCCCACAACCACACCATCACCGCCCTGGCCGTCGCCCTCAAGCAGGCCTCTTCGCCCGAGTTCAAGGCCTACCAGCAAAAGGTCGTCGACAACGCCAAGACGCTCGAGAACAAGTTCAAGGCCCTCGGCCACAAGCTCGTCTCCGACGGCACCGACAGCCACATGGTCCTGCTCGACCTCCGCCAGCACAGCCTGGACGGCGCCCGCGTCGAGGCTGTCCTCGAGCAGATCAACATTGCCTGCAACAAGAACTCCATCCCCGGCGACAAGAGCGCCATGACCCCCTGCGGCATCCGCATCGGCACCCCGGCCATGACCTCCCGCGGCTTCGGCGAGACCGACTTTGAGCGCGTCGCCGACTACATCGACGAGAGCATCAAGATTTGCAAGGATGTCCAGGCCTCGCTCCCCAAGGAGGCCAACAAGCTCAAGGACTTCCGCGCCAAGGTCTCCAGCGGCGAGGTTGCCCGGATCAACGAGCTCCGCAAGGAGATTTCCGACTGGTGCAAGGGCTTCCCCCTGCCCGTTGAGGGCTGGCGGATGGATGCTGGCCTATAAATGTCAGCAAGAAACACTCTTAGGTCCCGGTTCGCAACTGGACGGGACACATTTCAACATACCCTGAAATAGCATGGATGGCTCAGAAGAGACCTTTAACACGAGTCACGAACGGAAAACGGTATAAGAGAGAGGAGAGGAGGGAAAATAAAAAATAACAATGCATACATCCTCCAGGCGTTGCAAAGTTGGTTTCCTTTCGCGGACGGGAGTTTTGGGTGGCGTTTTTCAACTCGGCACTTTAGGCACATGGCTGCCGCTTCAACGTGGCAGAGAAGTTCTCAACGCAGTCTTTTGATTTCATGTCTTCTCGCAATCACCCAGAGGCCTTAAGAATGTGATCGCATCGTGCATCCACCAATCACTGTGATGTTCCTGCCGACCCTAGGCTATGCTGAGCTGTCCAAGACAAGCCGCTGACCGCTGACATGCCTATAACACTGACCACAAGCCTCAATACACCTAGAATGGATCCAGCTTACTCTGGTAATATAGGTCGATCGGCGTGGAAACCGTGGAGACGCAATGTAGAACTGAGCATGTCATCAACAGTCCTCATCTCTATTTTACATCCGTCTTGATTTGCGTCTAAAGCGTCGATATAATACGTACACGTAACCGAGTTCCAAGACTCCAGGCCCTATATCTGTCCCTGTTCACTTGGCAGTTCTGTCCAACTCAGACCCCAAGGCCCCATCCAGGTCGAATGCGTCTCATTCACCCACTGCCCCTTCGGCCTGGCGCGGTCCTTCCAACCACTCCCCTGGCCCGCCGGGTCCATCGCCTCCCAGCTCCCGCGCGCCGCCTCGGCCGCCGACGTCTCTTTCCTTGTCCGCGGCGCAACCCCCGTCCCCCCGCCGTTCCCATCGCGCTGTTTCCGCACGAGCGCCAACAGCGTCTTGAGGTCGCGGAGGTGGCCGCGCGTATCGCTGCCCGTGTACTGTCCGACCTCGTCGACGGTGGGCCAGTGCACGCGGAAGGCGTCGTCGCAGGTGCTGCTCTGCACTTGGCGCTGCAGGTCGTTTTGGAGCCGGGCCGCGACGTCCGGGTGCAGCATCGGCTCGGCGAATGTCCGGAACGCACATAGCGCCCGTGAGACGTACTTGGCGTCTCGGCTGGGGTCGCCCAGGGTCGACAGCGTTGGGACGTGGTGTATTGTTTGTTGCGCCAGCTGGGCCATGGCTTGAAAGTCTCCCAAGAAGGCAAGGGTTCGCATGTGATTGTTGATGGAAGTGGATTTCAAGGTTCGGGGGCTCATCGCCAACTCCATCGGTGCGAGGGTCGCCCAGGCGGCTTTTAGTTTGTCCTGGGCTCGTTTAATGAGCGAACAGGGCGTTTGGTGCGCATTGCTATCAGGTAGCCAATCGTGGAAAACGGCTTGACCTATCTGTGGTGTCCGTTGTTGCGAGACCTCTCTGAAGAGTGATAGTATTTCCCTATCGGCAGCGCTGAGATCGGAACCGCTGGAAAGACCGCTGATCAAGCCAGGAAGCCTGGTCTCCACGGCCTTTTGGATAACACGTCCGAAAGACTCGATCATTGGCAAGGACAAACCGCAATGTGCTTCCGCTTCTCGCATGATCTGCCCGCCTATCTTGATCAGTTCGAGACTGTTCTCCGGCGCGGATAGGTTGCTAATCATGATGTTCGGTCTCGCCAAGGTCTTCATGATCGTTTCCCAGGGCACGGCACTGCGATCGCCAATGGACACCCAGGCCGAGCGAGTGATCTGAAGTGCTCTGTGGATTTTTCCCAGCTCAGTAGTATCATAACTCCGGGTATTCTTCGTCCGATTCGGTTGCAACCGGCAGCACAGCTCAACGACGGCATGGAGTGTTGTGCGAGGAATATCTCTCACCAGAGCGGGAGACATGTCGGTGCCTTGTATGAATCCTTCCAGGCGCTGCCGGTGCATGTCCTGTAGAGAACTGCGCCGGATATAAGAGATGGCTTCCCTGGCATTCTCCGCGTGGCGAAGGAGCAGGTCCAGACATCGACGGCCGAGAGGAACACCCTTGCGGACCATCCAGTCTGTTAGAGTGGCCACACTGGGTGGCCTGAGTCGGGCTTTCTCGAATTCGCTAAGATTCGAGTCGTCAAAGGGGAACGTCTCTCTCCCCTCGCCGGGGAGATTATCATGATGAGGACTGGAGGTCTTGGCCAGTAGTTTGGCCATCAGCTCCCAATACACTTCCTCATTCGGATTCAGCTTGGAGCTCGGTGGATGTTGAAAGGCCTGCCAGGCTTCTTGTGCGTTCCGCGTTGCTCGAACTTGTGCGGCCCAGACGGAATGCATAGAGGCACCCAGGGCGCGGTGGGTGCTTCGCGTGTGGATCGTGGGAGAGCCGTCGGGCGAGAGACCTCCCAGCACGTCTGTCACTATATCGCGAAGTGTTGGCGCGTAACCGGATTCCTGCATCATGAAACCGGCTTTCACCGTCCTGCTATAGTATTCTTCGATGGGCAGTGCCTCTTCCATACCGTTCCTGAGAACACGATACGGTGGCCAGGTGGTCTTCAGCGCCGTTGCCGTCTCCCTTTCCGCATCCGACTTGCGGATCGCCAGAAGGACTTGGCGAATGGCCTGGTAGCTCTGCTTCTTGGTGACTAGCGCCTTCTTCAACCCCGACGAGTACGTGAGCAGTTTCACAATGGCCTGCCAGTTGAAGCTAAGGTTGACGTATGGGTTCTGCACGGGCGGGATGCAGAGCTGCTGCAGTGTGTAGTTGAAGGTAGAGCACACGGAGACGTAGCGGCTACTTTCGCACGAGCTCCGTGATGTCGCAGAGACGGCCTCCATGTGCGCAATCGCGAGATGGGCAATATCTAAAACGGCCCCCGGGTGAGTCCGTCGCGAGAGGACAAAGAGTCGACCAAGGATCATGTGTGCCACGGCATCTGGCCAGTTGCGGTCGAGGTGGTCCGAAGACAGCTGACCACGGTTCGCATACCATGTCTTGCAGTACTCGATTAATGATTCCAGTGACTTGGGGGTCATCAGCCTCTTGCCGTGGTTGTACTTGTCGTTGAGTATGTGGTTCAGGAGGAAAGCCGGCCTGTATCGTGGCGAGGACAGTAATCTCTGGACTTTCTCCTCCTGTGTCTCGGCAACAAGAATATGCGCCCAGTCGACCACATCTTCTCGGCGAAAGCCTCGCGCATCGAGTTTCGAGAGCCTCGCGTCCCATTCAGAGTCTTTCGGGAGGCATTGTCTAAGGTCGGAATCCAAATCGGGGGCACAATGGAGAACCATCTGGGCCGTTACAATGGCAAGGCGCGGATCCCGTAGAGTCGCCAGGAACCTTGCCGTCTCCCATTGTGTTGAATCGACGTCGCTTGGCGATGTATGGAAAATGCGGACTGCCGTTTCTAACAATAAACTTGGCTGGTAGTTCCTCCGGGGCACGGCCCGGGATTTCTGGACGGGAAACTCGCGGAATATGGGGGGTCTTTGACAAGAATTCGAGGCGACTGTGTATGGCTCGGGGGGTAGATGATCTGTCCGGAGGATTGATGCAGTCGCGGCGTCGGTCGATTGTAGGCGGTCAAGTGCCTTTCCTACCACTAACGGCTTGGAGGCCTGTAATTTCACAGCTTAGAACGCCACGTCGTCCTTCAATGGGATGGTTTGCTCACTCACCCTTGGTCTCAGCGGATTCCTGATGACCTGCGGACACCCTGCCAGGGCCGGATAAGAAGGTCTGGAAAAGGGCAACCGCCACATTGCCCATTGCAATTGAAAAGAGCCGCTTACGAGGCCATTTGCAGTCCGCAATCGTCTTTCATTGGCCGTGTTGGGATGCTTGGAGCCGCGAGTTGGTCGACAAGAAATTTGTCCCTTTTCTAAGGTGGGACATGGAGAAGAACATCTTGGGGACGCGAAGCGGAGAATTTCCGTCGGCGCATGGTCACGTGGAGATAAGATAACCGGCCCGAGAATCCAAAAACATGCGGAAGGTGCGGCGGTGGAACGCGACTCTTTTCCACCACACGCAAGTCAACTTGAATTCCTCGGATGAAGCATGTTTTCGCCCTTCACCAGTCTTTGCGTTGGTCAATTACACCGGACTTGAAGCTCTCCCATGGCTTCGGGACTATCAAGATGCGGCTTGGCCAGCAACGTATAGCCTCGGCACTTTGCCGCAACATCCACACGGTTCGCCTTGTCCCTCGCCCACGGCGATCGTTCCATCTCACAACGGCCACTCGGCTGCCGCGGAAACGGACCTTTTTCACTTCCAATATCTACTTGTCTCAGAATGGCGAACCGCCAGCGGAACCGACGACGGCAAATGGAAAGGCCACGCAAAAACCATCGCCCACACCGCCCCCTCCCAAGCGGAGGGGCAACCGTGCCGTCAGCGCGAAGAACTCGCTTCGCCGAGTGGCCATCATTGCACAGCGTCCGGCTCAACGGTCCCCAGACGCCCGTGCGGTAATCGACACCCCAGCAGACGAAGACTCGTCGGTACACAATATGATTTCCGCCGTTTGTGTCTCCGAGGCGTTTGACATGGCTACGGTCCTGGATATCCTAGTGGCCCACGGGTTCGACATTGACCCGGACAAAACTGGGTTCGAGGCATCGGAGGTGGTACACGCGCGCGGGGTCAACGGCGGCGACATTTTCGTCTTTCCATCCGGCACGATCGTGACGTGGTCGCTGCCGCTGGACGTGGTGACGAGACAGCTGCTCCGGGCGGCCGAGGTACCGCTGGCGGAGCCCCTGCGCGAGGTGGAAGACCTAGAGTACACGGCGGACAGCAACCGGGACACGAGCGGCATGAAGGGCGACATTGTGGTGCTGGGCACCAAGCGGGAAGAGCGGGACGGCGACCGGCTGGACACGACGCTGGCCAAGATTGCCTTCTCGTCCGGGCTGGCGCGGAGCACCAAGCTGGCGGTGCTGGAGAGCGCGCTGACGGCGTACTTTGAGAGCACGCGCAACATCCCGGACCTGCTGTCGCGGGGGTCCGGGGTGCCGATGAGCCGGCGGTTCATCCTGCAGAAGACGGGCGAGCTGCTGAGCCTGCGGGCGCGGCTGAACCACTACTCGGAGCTGACCGACTCGCTGCCCGACATCTTCTGGGACAGCCGGTCGGAGCTGGGGCTGGAAGGGTACTATGACCAGGTCGGGCGGGCGCTGGACGTGAACGTGCGGATCCGGACGCTGAACCAGAAGATGGACTATGCGCAGGAGATTGCGTCGGTCCTGCGGGAGATGTCGAGCGAGCAGCACAGCACGCGGCTGGAGCTGATTATCATTATACTCATTGCGGTGGAGGTCATCTTTGAGCTGCGTCGGATCGTGCTGGAGCGCATGATGGAGAAGGAGGAGGCAGGGAAGGTGGTAGAGGGGAGCGTGTAACGGCCCGGGTCTTTTGTGTATGAAACTAGATCTGGAAGATTGCACGCCGCCAGTGGCATCGATGCAGCTTTTTCGCATTAAGATACCCAACTCTGTTCTATTGAGCTGTCGGAATCCAAGCCGACTCTACATGGATGCTTCTTGTCTGATCTGATATCTGAGGATAGGAATATAGAGTCGACGAGTCACGCTTGCTGTCGCTGCTTCGACCGGAGACGATCTTGGTCCCAACGTCATTGGGACAATAAAAATATCCTCGATAGCAATCCGAATATCATCGACGATATGACTGGACTTACGAACTACTTCCGACAGACTAATTCAGTGTCCATTGTCGCCGCCGCTGGGGCTTTAGAATAAAGAGTATCATCGTAGAATATAACAAGTCGCTCGAGGTGGCGGTGATTTCGTTTGTCCTTGGAGGGCCAGAAGTCAAGTTGGTCCGCCGCCACCGCCTGCATCCCCTCTGTGTTGTTATTCTGCATTGGGAGTTTAGTTCCCCGCATCAAACGCCGGAACCAACATTACTTTCATTCCTTCACCCTCTTGCATCAATGGCAGACCTCATGGACCACACCGACGCCAACCCAGAGGAGGCCAGCGGGTCTTTTGGCCAAAGCTACATCTTACAGCCTCAGTCCGAGCACACCCACACGGCCATCGTGTTACATGGGCGTGGCAGTTGCGGCGAGGAGTTTGCCGAGGACTTCCTCGCATCGACACTGTCGGATGGCCGCAACCTCAGGGACAAAATGCCCGGTTGGCGGTGGGTATTCCCTTCTTCGAGAGAGCTGTGGAGTAGTGCGTTTCGCCAACGCATGCCGGCTTGGTTCGAAGCACACTCCTTGACCGACCCCACGGCGCGGCAGAACTTGCAAGTCGACGGGCTCCGGGAATCGGTGGGCTATGTCTTGGAAATTATGGAAGAGGAGAGCAAGCGACTTGGCGGAAACCCACAAAGACTGGTCCTGGGGGGCATCAGCCAGGGTGGTGCCGTGGGGATGTGGGCTCTGCTCTGCCAGCGAGATGCGACAATGGGACTGGGAGGCTTCTTTGCAGCCAGCACTTGGCTGCCATTCGCAGCTGACGTTGAAGATTTCCTGGTACAGAAGACTTGGCCTACAAAGGGACCTGAGAACACGGAACCAAAGGATGCGGTTCTTCGCATGGTGTCAACCGAGACTCGACTCGGGCGCCCAGGTTCTTTTCAACAGACCCCCGTCTTCATGGGCCACGGCACTGACGACGCATACGTGGATGTGGAATTGGGTCGACAGGCCGCGCATATCCTGGCGCAAGGGGGATGGAAGGTGGAATGGAACGAGTACGTAGGGGCCGAGGAGGAGGGGCACTGGTTCAAGGTGCCGGATGAGATGGATGCTATCTGTGAGTTTCTCGTCCAGGGGGCGTCGAATGAGTAGGTTGTGACCTAGTTCTACCCAGCGAGCTCAATGTAGGAGTGATAAAGGGGAATGCCTGGGCCTGCATCTTCATGATACTGTCACTGCACATAATTACGAAGTAGATGCCAGTTTGAGCCTACTTCGGAACATGGTTATTCCGTGCCATTCCTAATATACACTAGTACCTAGGTACTTCGTACCGTCCAAGTTCATCTCCTGAATTGGACTCTCTGATTGGACACATCGACCCACTCCCCCGCGTCTGCTCCAACAGTTCGCTGCCGCTTTCCGCGACCGGCCCTAGCAAAGACGCGCGACGACGCGACAATGGGAAAGAGGAAGGAAGGGGCCCGACTTCGACCGCATGCCCCACGATTCAAACCTCGTCACCGCCAACTACACTCAATTGGCTCAATTGACGGGTGCTCTCGTCGCGCAACACTTGCACAGAGCTCGCTGAGCATTATAGACGTGCGTTTTTTGGGGGGTGGGGTATTTTTACAACTTGCTCTTTCGCCAGGCGCATTTTTTCAATTCTGGAATTGTTCGCTTCTGTGGCATCACAAATTCCTCAACTCTTCCTTCGTTCATGGCCCAATCTTTTGCATTTTAAGTCCTTCAAGAACGACTAGACACCTTCCAAGTCTGGGAGGCAAGAGGTATGTGTTTCCCTTCTCAAATCCTTCCCAGCCTCTTTTCCCTTGCCCATCCGTGGTCCTAACTCCCGCCCACACTAGGTAGGCACTATGCTACCCCTTGTGGACCAACTGGGGGACGACGCGGAAGCTATACAGCTTGACTACGAAATCGTCAAGACGGACATTCTTGATGCCGAATGGATGCCTCCTTCCGAGCGAAGAAAGTCCAAGAACCGCAGTCCTGCCACCCGTCGCAATACCGGCTCGACCGTTTCGCCCTCTCCCCCGGAAGACTCCATAGTCGATGACACCGGCGAACTCGTTGGCTCGCTGCGACCCGCCTCGCACGAGTCGGCACCCCCATCTGCTTCCGTATCTGTCGATATCCCCGACAGCACGCTCGTCGTGCCGCGCTCTCGATATGAAGGCTTCGAGCCGCCGGCCCCCGAACTGTCCGAGGCGAAGGCCGTGGAGGAGCTGCTCAAGCTCTGCGGCCCGGAGGACCAGGACGTTGAGTTTCAACTCGACATGTTCTCCATCTGCATCGACTCGGAAAAGTACCCATACGAGATGCGCCCATTGCAGCATCTATCCACAAAGGACGTCCACAACGTCATGTATGCCGATGGCGTGCTATCCCACAAAGACGTCAAATTCTTCGTCCGCGGTATAACGTTCGATGAACTCCCCATCGGCAACTACGGTCTGGACCAACACACCGTCGGCGATCAGATCTGGATTCGTTCGCGCGTCTGTGCCGCCAAGGCAGACCGCGGTCGTGGGCATGACATCTACTACAAGCTCGGAAAGCCGTCAACCGAGTATCGTCGTTACTATTCGCCCTTCCTCTGGATCGCCGATCTCGCCAAGCACGTCGTGGACTACCTCGAAGATGCCGGCAACAAGAACCGCCGCGTCGGGTTCCGAGATTTCAAGTCGCGTTTTCACAACTTCCTCCTGCGCCACCATAAAGGTCGTCTCGCCTTCCGCCGGTGGTTTGACCAATATGGCCGGACCGACTTTCGCGTTGCCGTCCACGCGTATGACAACTTTATCTACAAGGAAGCATATGGCGTATTGGGGCATAAAAGAACTCGTTTCCATACCCTGTGGAAGGAAATCATTGATTACACCGCATACACGCCAGCTCCCGGTGCCGCCTCAGACAATGACACGCACAAGGGCATCCCTCTCACGGTCGTGACTCCGTATGTTCATGACTGCTTCAGCCATCTACCCTGCGGCATCATGATGGAGCCTGTCACCCCCAGCGCTGCCACGGAACGACTCCGCACCAAATTGATCCAGAGACAGCATCTCGAGCTGCCATCACACATCCACAACGAAGCCAAAGATATCAAGAGCGTATCGGATGCTCGAGCCGAGGGTCTCAAGAGGGAAGTGCGCGTGGGCGACGTCATCTCCTGCCCGCGCGACGCCCAAGATACCGACTGGCGAAGGCACACGGCCGTGGGCTTTGACGACGTGGATCGGTGGTTCGGCCTGGTCCAGAAGGTCCACGTCAACAAGTCGGGCCGCTCGCTCGACGTCACCTGGATGTACCGCCCCGTCGACACGCTCTGCGGCCAGATGCGGTATCCGTGGAACAACGAGCTCTTCCTGTCCGACCACTGCTCCTGCGACGACGGACGGGAGTATCAGAAACTCAGCGAGAGCGAAGTCCTCGCCATCCACCGCATCGACTGGGGCGGCTCTTCCACGACGAGCGCCGAGTTCTTCTGCCGACAGACGTACATCTCTTCCGAGCGCCGCTGGATCACCTTCAGGCAGGACCATCTCATCTGCTCCCACCGCAAGGAGCCCGTCTTGAACTCCGAACACTACCGCACGGGGGATACCGTCCTGGTGCAGCTCAAGGCGAACAGCAACAGGCTCGAACCGTGCGAGCTACTCGAGCCCCCGGGTGCCCCTGGCCACCTTATTCGGTTCCGCCAACTCCTGCGGAGGAACGAGGTCGATCCCAAGGCGACCTGCCGGCCTAATGAACTTGTATACTCGGAGCCACGAATAATCGAAGCAGGTGCGGATAGGATACACGGGCGATGCATTGTACGGCACTTTGCCTCCGCCAACAAGGTCAAGACGCCCTATGATCGCGACGGCGTGGGTAACGCATTTTACATTCTGACTCGGTTAGCTGAGACCGACGGCGATGTGTCCCGCTGTGTTCCTTTCGATGACAGCTTTCCCTTCCCCCCGACTTTCCGACAGGGCATGGACCCCGACGAGCCGTTCCCGAAACTCAAGGGCTTCGATTTATTCTGTGGCGGCGGGAATTTCGGACGAGGCCTGGAGGAGTCGGGCGTGATCGAGATGAAGTGGGCAAACGACATCAGCATCCGCGCTATTCACACCTACATGGCCAACGTCGACGCCGACAACCAAGTTCACCCGTTCGCCGGCTCCATTGACAATTTACAAAGACGAGCCCTGGAGGGGAAGTTCTCGGACAATGTGCCTCCCATCGGTGAAGTCGGCTTCGTTTCTGGCGGCAGTCCCTGCCCCGGGTTCAGTCGCCTCACCCACGACAAGACAACTCCCGAGCAGCGGAAAAACCAGTCGCTTGTGGCTTCGTTTGCCTCCTTCATCGACATCTACCGACCGAGATTCGGCCTCCTCGAGAACGTCGTCGAGATCATAGAGAGCGCAAAGGCCAGCCAGCAGGACATCTTCCTTCAGCTGATATGCGCCATCGTGGGACTGGGCTACCAGACGCACTTCTTCATGCTCGACGCGTGGACGTTTGGTTCGTGCCAGAGCCGCAGTCGCGTCTTCTTGGCTTTCGCAGCGCCCGGCCACCGGCTGCCCGAGATGCCCCTGCAATCTCACCAGGCGAACGATCCGAAAAACAAAAGCCTGGGCAGACTGTCCAACAACGAGCCCATGTTCCAGCGGTTGATCATGCCGACGGCGTTTGGGCCGGTGAGCGCCGCGCAAACCTTTGCCGACCTGCCGGATATCATGGACAGCAAAGCCGATGCCTGCATCAAGTTCCCCGACCATCGCCAGTCGTACGGCATAACCCCTACCGTGCGGACCCGCCTCTGCACCATACCGACCCGGCCATGGGGCGTCAACCTGCGGAGCGCATATAAGAACGGCTCCGTAACCCAGGCCGAAATGGACCGGTTCGCTACGGGGAAGACCATTGGTGTTTCGAATGCCTACGGCCGCGTGATCCCGAACAAGCTGGTAGCGACGGTGACGACAAGGCCGTCGCCGGCCGACCGGTTCACAGGGCGCATCCTGCATTGGTACCAGAACCGGATCCTCTCGGTCATGGAGGTCCGGCGCGCCCAGGGCTTCCGCGACCACGAGGTCATCCTCGGCGAACCGAGGGAGCAGTATTTCACCGTCGGCAACAGCGTTTCGCGCGAGGTGTCGGTCGCCCTGGGGCTCTCGTTCCGTGAGGCCTGGCTGGGTTCTCTCGTTAAAGGCGACGAGAACATCCCCAAGCTGGGCTACGGGGTACGGTCGACGTCGACGAACGGCACCACGAAGCAGAACGGGCAGGAGGAAGTGCGGGACGAGCAAGACGAGGAAGAGCCGGCGCTGGAAGACGAACTGGCTCCCGAGGACGAACCTCTTCCCTTTGACTGGCGTGGCCGCAGGGTCCCTAACGAGGACTATGTGCCCTCGGACGAAGACACGGAGGACGTCGTATCCTGCACCGCCAACGGTCCGCTCGATAGGGGGGCACCGCTATTGCCGACCCCGAGCGACTCGACACCTGCACGGAGCGTGGCGGGCCTGAGAATGGCCGAGTCGACGGCGAGCTTGAAGAAGAGACGGCTCTCGAATTCGATTATCGTCGAACTTTTCTCCGCCAAGGTGTCCAAATCGGAACATGAGGCCAGTTACCGACAGAAGCGGATCAGGGTGGAAAAGCAGCTTTAACCTCGCCCTTTTCTTGATGTTGCTTCGGCCCTGGCTCTGGTTTATATGCCGGGCGTCATTTTTATCTCTCATTTGTATAAATCAGGCGCTGCGTTGCCTACGTGCATTGCACTCGACATGCATAGATGATGCCGCCCTGCCACCGCGTCGCTCAACAAAGGCGTTATGTGATGTGCCCTGGAAGAAGAACCATGGAAGAAGAAAAAGAGATTGGGCCATCAACATCACTGCGCTTGAATTGCTCAGTTCGGTATAGATCACCCATAGACTATGCCTTCATGTAGAGAGCATGATGGATAGCGTTTTCATTGCGCTACAAGGACTATATATATCTTCAGCCCTCGTTCCCGTCCTTATTCTCACGATGACCAGTTTCCTGTGCCGGCGTCCATGGCACCTCTAGCCAGTCAGCCATCTCTTTGGTGTGACAGACTGACAACTCCCAGTCTAAGAGAGGATGACACCGGGCATCGAGCGAACCACATCCAGCAACGACAGCGACGGTCTGCTGCTCTCACCCAGGAATACACGTATCCATACCCATGGCTCCCATTGATTCGGACAGGCGAATGAGACAGTGACGAGTCCACAAGCCAACGTTGATTTCGTCTTCGTCTTTCGGCTGCTTTTGCCTAGATTATCTGTCACTCTGGCTTCAACTTCGAAACACCATCGCTATGCTCTATACGCTTAATAACTACTTAATGACCAATTTACATCTTCGATTAGGCCCAACGGGGTTCATATACTCCAAGCATCCCTTTGAAGTAACAATGTTTTTCAGGTTTTCTTTTACTCATCTTCTCCCCCCTGGCTGAACCAGTGATCACGCAGCAGCAACAGTCGCAGTGACAGTGACAGTCTCCCGCTCGATAATCCTCTCCCGCTCCGTAACGGTCAAAATGAGCATCTGGGTCACCGTGTGAGCCACATCCGGGCTGTTCCCATCTTCGCCAGCCGCAGGTCCAGGTGTTGGTTCCGGGCTGGGGCTCCCATTGCGACCCTGGCCCTGTTCCTCGTTTTGCTCCCCGACCGCGCTGGGGAAGATTGTCGTTGTCAGGAATGTGGTGGGTACGACGAGGCCGTCATCCTCTCCGATGGGCAAAGGTAGTGACGTCGGGAAAGGACTAGGGCTGGGTTGGCTTTCTTTCGCATCATCCGCCGTAGGAATTGGAAGTGAAGGTGAGGCTGGAGTCGGCTCGACGACGGACGGGAACGGAGGCACCTTGAGCTCCACAGTCTCTTGGGGTGGAGAAGGCGGTTCTTCGATAACCTTGGAGGGAGAGGATGGCTGGGCGGTCACAGTGACAGTGACAAGGAGGGTCGTTCCAGGAACAGGCTCGGGTTCGGGCTCCGGGGTCACGGTCACGAAAACTGTAGACGTCAAAGTCCCGCGCACAGTTGTTGTTTCCTCCACGACCTCGTCAGACATTGTCACGGTGGAAACAACCTCGGTGATGGTCGGCGTGATCGTCTCTGTGACGATGGGGTCGTTCTCTGGAACCTCCGGCGGGTTCTCTGGGGTCTCTTCCGGTGGATTCTCTGGAGCCTCTTCCGGCGGGCTCTCTGGAGCCTCGTCTGGTGGGCTCTCTGGAATCTCTTCCGGCGGGCTCTCTGGAGTCTCCTCTGGCGGGCTCTCTGGAGTCTCCTCTGGTGGGCTGTCTGGCGCCGCCTCCGGTGGGCTCTCTGGAGACTCCTCCGGCGGGCTCTCTGGGCCCTCTTCTGGTGGCGTCTCTGGGGCTTCTTCCGGCGGGTTCTCTGGAACCTCCTCCGGTGGGCTGTCTGGAATCTCTTCCGGCGGGCTCTCTGGGGCTTCTTCCGGCGGGTTCTCTGGAACTTCCTCCGGTGGGCTGTCTGGAATCTCTTCCGGCGGGTTCTCTGGAATCTCTTCCGGCGGGCTGTCTGGAGCCTCCGGTGGAGGAGTCGGAGCAGGGCCGGACAATTCGAGGATGCGGGACGCCACAACATCGTCAAAACAATCGAGAACCACGCCGGCTGAATGGTTCAGCGGCAAGGGGAAACAGCTGGTGCCCGGGCGGGTGCAGTCGCGAAGATCGAAAAAGCCTTGGTCGTTGCAGGTCCCAATACTCCCCATGACGCAGCCAAGCTGACCTGGCCCGCAAGCGGATAGCTCGGTAAGGGTTCGGAAGTCGCGGAAATATTGCTTGGCTTCTGCCAGGTTCGCCGCCGCTTGTTCCGGACTGATGGTCGCGCTCGAGTCTGGGGGCGGAGGGCCATTGTTGGTGGGTATGGCAGGGTTAAGCGCCCTGGTTGGGACGACGGGGGAGGCAGAGGTGGGTGTAGGCTGGTTGTCGGTGCTGGTGGGTGAATCCCCATTTGGACGAGACGGCACTTCGGAATGGTTCGAAGGGAGGGGCTCCTCATCCGGAGGCGGAAGGGGTAACTCGGATGTTGGAGTTTCACTGGACGCCGGGAGGGCGGGTTCGGAAGTGGGATCGAAGTCCGGAGGTACTTCCGGCGAGCTGGTTGGCGCAGGCGGCTCGGAACCAGGGGGGGTCTCAGAAGTCTCTGGAGACGAAAATGGTGGCAACGAGGTTTCAATTCCGTCTGAAGGTTCAGGAAACGGCGAGACGATCGAGGACTGGGATGATATGGTGTCCTCGGTCGACTTCGGAATCGCGGACGAGCTCATGTCGGAAGGAAGCAAGTGGCTGGTTTCCTCTGGCGCCAGGAGACTCTCTGTCGGGATTTCCGAAAACGCCGAGGACAAGAGAGTGGTGGGCTCGACGTGGCCAAGAGACGACGAGGCGAGAGGGGCCGTCGACGATGCTACAGGCAACTGACTCGTCGGCTCTTCCGGTTGAGAGTCTGAAGACGACTGAGGAAGAGAGATGGTGCTGGAAATGGGTGGCAGGCGAATTTCCTCGTCGGTGGATGAAGGATGAGGTACTGGTTTTCTTGTCTCGATCAGGCTCGACTCGGCAGGGACGTCGGTCGCCTGACCTTCCGTGGTTGGTAATGGATCTGGCTCCACGGTGGAGAAAATGGGAGTCGGTGTGATTTCATCATGGTCTTGCTGCGAGACGAGGGCCGCGTCGAGTTGACTGGACAGGTGTGAGATGGATATCGAGTGGGAACTTGCAGAAGAGCTAGCATACCTTGAGGACGAGGTGGGAACGACGGACGCGGTTCGGTGGGTATCAATGCTAGAATCGTGGACCAAGTCGGACCGTGGTATCCTCCTCCAGCGACTTACGGGACCAGCCTGCGTTGTGGAGGATACCAGGATGAGAAGTAAGGCGTGCGAAAGGGGACGCATTCTGAGAGAAAGGAGATGTAAAGAGCGATCGCTGGCCGGGCCAGGTCGAAGGGTAGATTATGAGGCCAGTGACGAACCAGTTGAGGTTATACCCCGGTTCAGGAAGAAAGGAGAGGAAGTTGAGAGAAAGATCAAAGGATTAAGACGATGGCTTGGAATATCAACGGCTGAGTTCGAACAAAGTAGGTAGACTTGACGGTCAAAGAAGGCAAAGAGAGTAACAAGAAAATGAAAGACTCGAGAAGAGATGATTTGGAACAGATGCTCGGACAGGAATAAGGAGAAAGATGGAATGACAGAAAGAGAGAGACAGAGAACGTGATTGTTGAAAGACGGAGAGAATGCGAGAGAATAAAGAAGGACAGTCAAGGGTGTGACAAGGTCCAGAACATCAAAAGGTCGAGCCAGGAGAAAGTCATGGAGCGAGGATGGCGCAGGGGTTTTGTACGACTTGATACGAGATGCGGGCCGCATGAAGGGCCCAGGGCGGCCAGACAGCTGCTGGGCGTGAGTTCCAGAGTCAGGGCGCGATGGGCCGGCTAGATGGTCTACGAGACGGGGCTGGTCTCCAGTGACGGGACATTTCCTGGTTCCGCGGAGTACGCCGGCAATGTTTACTGTCAAGTGTAAAGTATGGCGTACGTATGGGCTCGATGCGACCTGTCCTGAGCTAGGAGCCATGGGAGCTTTCATCCAATGCCGTAGACGTAGACGTCGGTAGAGAGGTTCCTTGGGAAGCACATAACGGTAGCCTTACCGGAGGTCCAGACCCCGGAATCAGAATAGGAATCAGAATACACACAATGGCATTGTATGGATGGTGGTGGCTGTTAAGCGCCGGTCGGTTTGATGAAGGGTTTGCAAAGAGACGAAGAGACGTTGGCATTGACGATGAGTTGTGGAGTTTGTTTCTAATAAGGTCGAAAATAGACGCGCGGTAGGATATTACTGGTACGTTGTACCTGGCGCCAGGGTGGGTCAACTGTCCGGACACTGTGAGCCAATCACTGGGAGTAAAGTCGCGTAACCTGCGGCCAGTGACAAGGTGACAAAGCTACAATTTACAAGTGACAAAGTGACATGTTCTGTGACGCTTTGTGACGCTTTACAAAGTATTCTTATCCAATTGCTTCTTCCTTTCTTGACATTCCCACCCTCCTTTTTCTTTTGTTCTTTATCTTTCTCAAACAATCACATCGCCTAAGAGGCGCCCGATACCGCACGAGACTATGGAAGACGTTGCACCTAAAGCCGGCCGTACGCTGTAAATCCTACTACTTCGTACACTATAGTCCTTTTTCTCGGCACCAGATGTCGGCTCCTTGGCTCTCCGTCCGCTCTGCTGGGACCGTCTAGAGAGGCAGTATATCTGGCTGGTGGCCGTAGATTGGGGTTCCGTTGGCATTTGCCAAATTCGGGCATTATAATATCGACAATTCCACGAGCCTACCCTCGAAGGTAGGGATGCCATTGCTGGTCCAGGACGAGAGAACCATGTGTGACGACTCGGCAAGATTTAACAATACGCTTGAATGCCAATGTGCCTTTTTCCAACTTGTGGATGGAATCAACACCATCGATGTCTATCACTGACGTGGTGCTCCCGTTTGTCCATGTTCATCTGAATTCATTGGCAGGCTCATGAGAGCTGGTATCCAAACCCGACAAATGCACCTTGTATGAGAGAGAAAGCCTAGAAACACCAACATACGCCCGCCCGTGTGCCGATTCCCAAACCCAATTCCGTCCACCAGAACCATGATCCTGCCGTGACCTACTCCGTCTCCCAATGGTGATGATAACCAATGCCACTTCCCCCTCAACGCCTCCGCCGGAACCTGCTATTGTGCCCCGGTCCTCCCTTGGCCCCATAGTTCTTCAGCTTCAGCCTCCGGAAATTGGCATGCGCCAACTGGTTGACCTTCCGCACGGCCTTCTTGACCGGACCCTCCTTGGCAGCCTTCTTCTCCGACGTCGTCTTTCCTTCCTCTCCGCCCTCCCCATCGACATCCGAAGGTACAAAGTCGTCCAGATCGGACGGCACGCCGTCATCATCCCCCGCCACCGGCCCTCCTTCCCCGACAGGAACCGCGGTCCTCCGCTTGATAAACACGGGCTTCATGTTCGACCTCCTCGTCGTCCTCTTCTGGCCCTTCTTCTTGTATACCCTCAGCGGCTGGCCGTTCCGGTCGAGCTGCTCCTCCTCCACGGGGCTGTCGTACATCGCCTCGTCGTCGAACCCGCCCAGCGGGAGATTCCTGACCTGGCTGTCGGCGGCGAGGATGTCCGCCTCTTCCTTTTCGCGCATCGATCCGGCCTGCTGCGGCTTCCCTGGGCCATCGGGTGGCGGGGCCTCACCGGACTCCATCTCCATCTCGCGGAGGGCCTCCATGTCCTCCTCGTGGGTCTCCTCTTCCTCGATCTTGCGCAGGCTGGCGACGATAGCGCTGAGTCCGCGGCCGTGGGGTTTCCGCGGCAGTCTCAAGGGCGGTGGGGATGGCACGGGTCCGTTCTCGTCGTCGAGGGGCGCCCGGCTGTGCCGTTTGAGGAAGGCCGGGGTGCTGAACTGCAGCTTGGAGACGGACATGGGCGTCCTCGCTGCTTGCGCGTTGGCGTCCTTGGATTTGAGCGGCGTCATGAAGCTGTCGAGGAGCTGTCTCTTGCTTGTTGACATGGGGGTTCGCCCTGGTTTCGCGTCGTTGTCGTCTTCCATCTCGGCGGCTTTCCGTTTGCTTGGCGTCGTTTGGGACGAAGGAGCTTCGCATACCGCGGTCACGCCGGCCCCTCGAGACGGGGTTCCCAGTTCCCTCTCTACCATGAGGTCAAACAGGCCCAGGACACGACCATCTCTTTGTGGAGTGGGACCGATGGATCGAGGTGGCGCGGGGCTGAAGAGGGTTCTGGAGATGGACGGTGTTGCGGCGGATGTCGGGTTATGAGGGGACGGACGAGTTTTGGAGGGTGTCTCAAAATGTTTTTGTCTTTTGGATGGTGTCTGGGTTTTGAACTCGGCGGGGGATCTGCGCTTCTTCGGTTCGACGTGGGGCTTGGGAGGAGGGGCCACCTTGCCGGACAAGATGTCGCGAAGTTTGTTGTACTGTTTGTATTTTCGGGCTGGTGGGATTCCTGTTAGCTTGAGGATAGAAGGGAAGAAAGAATGGTCACAGCGTACCGATATCAGGGTTGTCCTTGATGTCACCTCGACCGGGCTTCCGTCCATCATGGCTCTTGGCCCAGGCAGACTCCCAACTCTTGAGTTCGGCCCGGAGTTCTAGAGACTGCGACTCGAGAGCAGCTTTCTGTTGGTCATCCATCGCCTGACGATGATCGTAGTCGAATACTATTGAATCGTGTGAAATATCGTCGAGCAAGACGCAGGAGTTGTGGGGAGCGACTAGCAAGATACTCAAACTGACTGAAGTAGGTATTTCGTATGGACTGGGGAAGTCTGGAATAGGTAATTAATGGGAACGCGAAGACAACGCGAAGTGGAACCTGGGTGATATCATTGTCAATTCAACGCGTGAAATTTCGCGTTAGACGAGCGGGGGTGGACTACGCCACAATCGTCTGTGGCGAATTTGTGGCTAGGATATACCTAGGTACGAATACATCTAGACCCTTTGACTTTGAGAGTTTCCCCCCTTCCAACTGTCAACCTCTCGCCGACAACGGTCATGCCAACAACGGGTACGGAAATTGCCCCAAGTTTTCGAGATGTCAAGTCTACCGTTCTAAAGACCACATTAAAGGGTATATCGTCCCAGCCCATCGCCAGCGATGACTGCTGCGTCATCTGCCTCTCGGATCTCTCCGAACCCTCCGAGGCCCAGCCCTGCGGTCACAGGCATTTTGACTATCTGTGTCTCATAACCTGGCTGCAACAGCAAGCAGCTTGCCCTCTTTGCAAGACTGAGATTCACCAGGTCCGATACGAGTTTTCCGACGACCGCAAACAATGGAAGACGTACACCGTGCCACGGAAGACCGAGAGTGCCCGGCACCGAGTGTCTGCCGATGCAGATAGACGGACGGCGACACACGCATCGTCCAGCGAGCCGAGATATTACCGTTTTGAGGGGACCAATTCCCGCCGACACCACCGCGCCGACCGTGCTGGAAACAGACCATACCCATCCGCAAACGCCGGGGGAGGCCGGCACGACCGCCACGATCCCCTCGCGCGGCGCCGCTTCGTATACCGCAACCAGCTCTATTCGCTGCACGTCGGGTCCAACCGCATGTCTCGCTACCGCGAGCTGACGCCCCAAATGTTCAACGCGGACCCGGAACTCGTGTCGCGCGCTCGCATGTTCTTACGCCGCGAACTGCGGGTGTTTGCTTTTCTTACGAGGGACGACGACGACGATGGCGACAGCGACATTGCGGGGTCGTCCAACCGACACGAAATCGACAACCCCGTGCGCCGGCGCCGAGCCAACAATCTCGAGTTTCTCCTCGAATACATCGTCGCCATCCTCAAGACGGTCGACATGATGGGTAGCATGGGTGTGGCGGAGGAGCTCATCCGGGACTTTATCGGTCGTGAGAATACCCCGTTGCTGCTGCATGAGCTGCGCGCTTGGCTGCGAAGCCCGTATACTTCGCTCGACAACTGGGACCGCGCGGTGCAGTATCCTCCTTTGGAGAGGAGGAGGGAGGAGCGGGAACCACGAACGCGAAGTCGGAGCCCGCCGTCTGGGAAGGAGGTGACATATCCTTCCACGTGGAGGCCGGGGGATGCATAGATTACCGGACCAAGCGGTTCACCATCATCCATCTTGAGCATTTATAGTAATGGCGGGAGTTGATGCGACCATGTTAGGATAGAGCTTAGATATCAATGATACCCTTTTGGCTTCTGTTTCAACCCTTTTCTGACAAGTTGAGGTTACTGTTGCAGGTTACTGTTGCTCCGTGATAATCTGTTTCTGGGTCTGATAACATTTAGCTTCTCCGAGGCTGGTCACTGAGGATCAGTGCAGTGCACCTCAATATCGCCAAGTAGTGTACCTACTTCGTACAAGATTCCGCTGCGACAAGATCCGCTTGTTCGGGCCCAGCTACTTCGGCTCCGGAGTGGGCCATCCGTGCGTACGTTGTAAGGCTTCCGGCTGTCCCGCTGTACTCCGTGGAAACTGCCAGTTCCCACTATCCTTAAACTGGTTTCTAATTCTCTCGTGTAACGATTATTTGAGCGCGACCTAATTACACCATCGAAAACTCTCGAGGGACCTTATCGCATTCCTCTTCTTCAACCGCGTGCTTGGCACGGAAGCTATCCGGCCTCGGAATTCCGCCGCGTCGACCTTGACGGCATTGCGACTATGCTGACAAATACTCCCAGAGTCTGAGATATAACAGCCATGGAGGAATGGCCCCATCTCATCCCGACCTCATGTTACCAATAACGATTCACTATTAGTTCTTAAGTGTCAAGTCGACTTTTCTGTATAGAATCACTACATAGTTCACTATCCAGCCCATTCTCCTCCAAGATGACCAACTTCAACATCCGAATCATCTCGGACAACGTTTGTCCTTGGGTATGTTCACCCTCCCCGCCATCACTGGCGCAAACTAATCAACAGTAAACCCCAGTGCTACATCGGCAAGGCCCGTCTGGACAAGGCCATAGCCCTCTACCAACGCACCCACCCCGGCGCCAAAGACGACACCTTCACCGTAACCTGGTCCCCCTTCTACCTGGACCCCACCGCGCCGAAGAAAGGGATCCCCCTGCTGGAGCGCATCGCCTCCCGGTTCGGTCCCGACCGCATCGAGGGCCTGCAGGCGCATCTCCGCCAGGTGGGCCAGGCCGAGGGGATCAACTTCAAATTCGACAGCTTCACCGGCAACACGCGCGACTCGCACCGCGTCGCCGAGCTCGCCAGGACGAAAGGCGTCGAGACCCAGAACCGCGTCGTCGCCGAGATTATGCGCTCCTACTTTGAGGGCTCCGGCGACATCACCTCGTGGGATCACC
The DNA here is from genome assembly GCF_042370955.1 of Sodiomyces alcalophilus JCM 7366. NCBI lineage: Eukaryota > Fungi > Ascomycota > Sordariomycetes > Glomerellales > Plectosphaerellaceae > Sodiomyces > Sodiomyces alcalophilus. The sequence goes on along the minus strand of NW_027263541.1, from coordinate 631,129 downwards.
TCGTCGCCGCGGCCGAGCGGGGCGGCCTCGACGGCCAGGAGGTGAGGAGCTGGCTCGCTGAGGGGAAGGGCGGCGAGGAAGTCGACCGCGAGGTGCGCGAGGCTGTCGCGTTGGGGGTGTCGGGCGTGCCGCATTTCATTATCCAGGGGGAACATAGCGTCGGCGGCGCGCAGGAGCCCGAGACGTTCCTGAAGACGTTTATTGCCATCAAGGAGAAGCAGGGATGAGCGTCAGCGGCTTTCTAATTTGCCTTTTATTCTTCTAGGCTTTGCTTTACACCGCTGACCATAGACAGTCATCGATGCGTGTCTAACAAAGAAAAAAAATCATCTCAAAGTCTCCAATGGGTATCATCCTCATAATCATCATACATACTGCAGTTCGGCTCACTTCGTCCCGCCGACAGTCTCCCGTCGTTATCACGCATCACATATGCAAGAGTCCCCCCAGATCCTTCTCCATCGCCCGCAACCTCTCCTGCAACTCCCTCTTCTTCCTATCCAGCTCCCTTACCTCCTCCTCTTCAGCACGTAGCTCCTCCTCCGTCATGCCATCATCCCCTTCCTCCCAACCGCCCCCCTCCTCCTCCCGTTCTTCCCCCCTCTCGGCCTCATCCATCCAATGACCCCGGTTCAGCGCCTCCAACGCTTCCGTCTGCTCCGCAACCCGCGCCTCGTAGTACGCCAACGTGCCCCCGCTCCTCGCCCACCTCCCCCGCAGGGCCGAAACCCTCTCCAGAGCCCCGGGCGGCGCGTATACCCTGCACAGCTTCTCCGCGCCCCGTAGGAGAATATCCACGTCTACATCATGCTTAGCCCCTCCCCTCGCGTCTCCACTGCCGCTGCTCCCATACGGCCGCCGGGCGATCTTGTCGTGCAGCTCCCCACCCAGGACGGAAGCGACTGCAGTATTGCGGTGCGCCGGACGGCCGGTGATCCCTCCGCCCGTTGTGACCTCCCCCGACGAGACGGCGAAGACCGTCTTGCGACGGTTACGGTCGCCCTCTGGCTTGGCGGTCGAGGACTGGACGGCTGACGGGGGCGGTGGTGGCACGGAGAATAGGGCTCGCTCGTGCGGCTCGGTGTCTCGGATCAAGGAGGTGATGTCGTCGTTATGGAGGAGCGCGTTGGTGAAAATCTTGGGACGTGGGAACCTGGCCGGGCGGGTTAGGTTGGGAGGGTCAAAAAGGTACGTCGAGCGTCATGGTGAGCGGAATGAGACGTACGGAAGAGAATCGATTCCTTGACAGGAGAGCGCGATTTGCTCGAGGTGGACGTTGAGTAAGGACATGGTGGGTGGTTAGAGGGTTTAAGAGGCAGCGTGGTGGTGTCGTCTGTCGTCCGATGATACGCACCACCTGAAGCGGTGGCCGGCGGTACCAATGCTACAATGCGAGGAAGCCTGTTCAAGGCTTGCGCGTACTGTTTTCAACACTGGATGTCGCAGTATACCTTGACATTAAGGTGATTGGAAATGGAGGTGTACTTGATGCGCTTCTGCCGAAATGTAGTGACCCAAGGTAGTAATGGAAACCCCACTACAGTGTGCCAACCGCAATCCTCACAGTGGGGTAACTCGGTCATGCTTATATAATCGGACCTACATGGCTCATTGTCATGCTTGCGAGCCTTCACGTTTCCCGTCTTCACCATTGCCTCAAGCCATGAACGACACCGTAATGCTCTTGATAAAGGTCCCAGTATATTATAGACCGCAAAGCCAACGTGTCCGCCAAGTATCAAACTGGGAGATACCGAACCCGGGCCGCCCTAGGGACACGGATATTCCACTTTTTCACATTTCACTGGAAGAGAAGCAAAAAGCCATGCCAAAAGCCACAATCTCATTAGAGCCTTGAGGCCCTTCCACTGCAACGGTCTATGGGGACGTAAAAACAAGGCGCAAAAGACTGGGCAAGTGGGAAGGGGTCAAGGGAGAAGGGAGAGATCAAATCAGGCAACGCTGTTCCATTTCCGTCTCATTTCCATGCCATCCATCGCTGAATGTTCCCGATGCTGCAAATCAAGGTCTATGGTTGAGGTATCTAAGAAATGAGAAACATGGTGGGTGACGTGACGGGGCAAAAGGGAAAGGGAAGACAGACAGTAAAAAAGGAGACGTAAAAATGAAATGAAACAGACAAGAAAAATGCAAAGAAAGTAGATAATCCTCCGTCTACGATGGTCGTACCGCTCGTATACCTCGTATTATCTTTTCGCTTTTCCTTTCCACCCAATGGGTTAATAATTCCTCATGTATCGCGTATCGTCGAAAGGCGTCGCAGAACGTAACGAGATGGGGGCATCGCACATCATCAAAACCCCGTTTCCCAAACCCGCTTGTCCCCGTATCCCCCGTTTTTTTCTTTTTTATCCTTCGTCTCGTCTCGTCGTCATCGTTATCATGGCCATCGTCGTTTCGTGAAAATATCCAGTCCCATCATTTTTTAACCCACATCCCCGAAAAGACGCCTGAAATTCCACCCTAAATGTCCTCGTCGATTTCCATGGCGTAGTAGGGGAGCTCCCGCGCCAGCGCTTCGCCATCGCCAAACAGCATGCCGAATCCTCGCGTCATGCGCAGCCGCGCAGCATATTCCTCGCCGCTCGACGGCTCCTCGAGCTCTTCGATGCGCTCTGGCGGTGGGTCTTGAAACTGCAGGCTGCGCCGGTCGCCCACACGGCGCCGCAACCGCCGCGCACTGGCGCCCACGGCATCCCAGGCGATTGTGTCTTCTCCGAACGACATGAGGTCTTCCAGGCCGTCGCTGTCGCTGCGCTCCGAGTGCGTGCGTTTGCCGATCGAGCTACCGTGGGACCGACGCTTTCGCATCTTGATCTCGCGTTGCATGCGGGCAAACTCTTTCAGAGCAGCGTCGTCGGCGGGATCGAAAAAGTCGTCCTCTTCGTCGTGGTCGTCAATGTCGCAAGGATGGGACGCTCTGGGAACTGCTTCCGGGGATGCCTCGGGCGATAGGTCCCGAGAAGCCTCCGAGGCGCTGCAGTTCAGATTTCGAAGGTCGGACATCATGTTGCGGTCGAGTTCGGAGCGGCGGGGTCGATGCGTTAGGTTGGCATAGGCGAGAGACTGGTGGTAGTGACGGCGGCTACTGGAATCGCTATCGCTATCGTTATCGCTTGCCGAGCTGTCAGAGCCGCGCGATGGAGGGCGGGACTGTTCCGTATCGGGATACTCGATGCTAGTGGGGCCGATGACGCCGGCACGCTCCTTATCCATGGGGTCAAAATCGGACAATTCTTCAACGACAAAGTTCGCGGCGGTTGTGGATCGGCTAGCGCGCACGGGTGCGGGGCTTAGCACGGTTGGCTGGTCTTGACCCATATCATCTTCCTCGTCGTCGTCGTCGTCGTCGTCGTCGTCGTCGTCGTCGTCATCGTCTTCCTCATCGTCATCTTCATCATCTTCATCGTCGTCATCTTCATCGTCATCTTCTTCATCATCGTCGTCTCCACTGGTAGGACTTTGGGCGCGTCGCATATTTCGTACATTGGTGCCGGCCTTGACGCGGTCGCCGATATTATACTTGTCGACATTCCGGGCTTTGATGCCGTTGTTGATGTCGTCGTCGTCGTCCTCGTCCTCCTCCTCGTCGTCATCGTCATCCTCGTCATCTTCTTCTTCTTCTCCCTCGTCGCTTGATGATCGAGGCAGGTCCGTCCCTGACGATTCGGCATCGGATGATTCCCGATCGTCATCCTCATCCCCTTCATCATCTCCCTCTTCGTCATCATCGTCGTCATCGTCATCGTCGTCCTCCGAGCTGCTCTGTGGTGACAATTGCGCAAAACGGTTGGAACGGGAGTAGCTGAATTGGTGACCATGGCCAGTGGGCTGGATGTTGGATTTTCGCGACACTGCTGGGCGGGTCACGTTGTGGTAAGGTGGTAGGTGACGGGAGGCTTTGCTCGCCGCCATTTTGTGAGTGAATAGAGGTGAGACGGAAGTTGGGGTGTGAGGCGGTGAAGCCGGATCCATTCCCCCGCCACGGCCACTACTGTCACCGACGAATTTTAGAGTCGGGGTCGTGGGCCGCTTGTTTCTAGAGGGGACGGGTAGTCCGCGTGGTCTAGTATCGGGTATTGCGGGTGCGCCCATGAAAGGTACGTAATGTAAAAAACGTGTATAATTGGTTTGTTAATCCGGTAGATCGTGGCCAGAGTTTGTATTCGTCTTCTCCAATTTGGCGATCTCTGGATCGACGAGTCGATTCTTGTCCTTTTTTTTGGGTTTCTTTTTTTTTTCTTTTTCCTTTTTTTCTTTTTCGTCGACTCAGGGACTATTTCTTAGTGTGGGGTAATGTGTTGGCGGGGAGGGGGGGAAAGACCTGACCTGTGACTCTTGCAGGTTCCACCACAGAGACAGGGCAGGATCGGGGGAAAAAAGGGAAAAAATAAGAAAACAAAGTGAAAAAAAAAATAAGATTCCCAGGATATGTGAATGTCAAGATGTGTGCAGGATAAACTGGCCAGAGAGAAGCCAGCTAGGATTTTGTTTCAAGGCGTCAATACCCAGAGAAGAAACCTCCGACAAGGAGAAGAGAATATCCGGTTGCGGCTGTTAGTTGTCATGATAGTCCTTGGGTTGAAGGATCCAAACTCGAGCGGGACGCTGACGAGGAGGCGAGGCGGCGAGATGGAAGCAGAGAATTTGAGCTCAAACTACCCTAAGACGTACAGCGCAGCAAGAGATCCCAGTCGGTAAAATACGTGTTGCACAAACAACAGGCCGAGTACGTCAGGGTGAGGTAGATGAATAGATGAAATATATGTTGGCAGCCGGGCCACAGGATTTCTCACTCGTCAGCCGTCGCTAGTGGTCTCGGCTCGAAGGGAACGGGTGCCGACCGCAGACGTGGTGGTTATGATTCGTGAATTGAGACGGGAGAATGGGAGGACAGTGGGTGATTCCGTGAGAGATGGGGAGTATGGGCGAACAGGGGATGACCTGGTCTGGTGTCGTGGTGTTGGAAATACGATGGTAGGTAGGTAGGATGTTTCCCTTGTTGTGTCTTAGCTCGGTCACAGTTTGGCTGGACTCGCCCAGCGAAAGGCCACAGACCCAGTGCTGTGCAGTCCGCGGGTGCTCACAGGACGGGCACCGAGTGCGCGTTTGACCCGGGAGAGCAGAGATTCGCCAAGCGGAATTGGAGACGAAGCAGAGTGGGTGCAAAAAAGGGGGGCCGGGCAATTGAGGCACCGAAGAAGGCAATTGAAGGATGCTCTGCAGGCTGGGTAGATAAACCCGACAGAGAACGGGAGAGGATGGGAGTGAGAAGGGGAGGAAGAGGGAGAGAGGGATAGAAAAAGAAGAAGAAAATACAAGATGCAGGAGTAGGGACTTTGGGAGGAAGTACGGAAGCAATAATAAGGCTAGAGGGGTGGGGGTGCATGCTGGGAGCGGTGGATGATACGAATAGGTACAAGTCGGTACGCTGTAGGGTCGTGAAACAGGGGGATGGTGTCGCTGTCACGGCTTGCAAGACCTGTACTCGGTACTTGGTAACTTCCAGTTAAGGCTGGCAGTGGCCGTGTTGTGGCGCGGTTTCGCTTCTTCGAGTCAGACGTGGCTTGAAGTTTTGGACAATACAACTACGAAGTATTTGTAGGGATGTCATCTTCAGTCCACTCGCGGAGCGTAGCATGTTTTCCGACGTGTACCAAACCAGGCTAAGAGAAACATACATACAAAGTAATTACGCATTGGCGGTGATGAGGAAGCGGGAGACAAAGTGTTGGGCTGATACTTGGAAGAGCAGTCACCGTCGGTGTTTGTTAGCCAGCGGTGGATGTACGAATACTAGACGACTATCACGAGTATCCAGTGGCCATCCAAGTTGCGCTGTTCCGCTACCGAGTCGCCTCTCCGTTTTATCATTTGGCCGATGTCGCTCGGTCTGTGCCACCGTTTCTGTCGTGGGCTAGGGCATTCATCATGCCTTTGGGCACCAATGCTCCGGACTCCCTGGTCACCAGCTTTCGCGAAGAGGGGCACGGAACTACGAATACATCGAATACAGCATTTTCTTTGTTTTCCCCCTTTACTCTACTTCTCCAGTCACTTCTGTTGCTGCACGAAATTTCACTCCGTGCATGCCGTACCCAGGTATCTGGACGCTCACATGCACATAATCATTCCCTTTCCATCTCCGGTTGGACGCTTTGCAACGCTGTCGCGACACTAAGAATCTGCGCGGGTCATGATTGCCATGCTCCCTGCCATCCACACCACCAAATCCCGCGTCCTAGCACGTAGAGGTGACAAGGTGACCCAGAGAGGGACGGAGGTCTACTACGGTGGTCAGAATACAATGCTTAAAGTCACTGGCTAGCTGGTTGGTCGCCTGGACTTCATTACACGGTTCGTTTTCATTTTCATATCCACAAAAGATAAGGTACCGTGAACCCAATGATTCCTGCCCGGTTGGGCATGCTCAAACGTTGCTCGACTTGTGGTTCAGAAAAGGGAGGACACTGCTACCAGGAAGAAATGCTGGAGACTTGCATAGAGGAGTCGAGGGAATCACCATCCATAACTAAACATACCAAAGTTATTTAGAGAGATATGGATGATACCTAAGCAAGTCCGATTCATCTTCATCGGTTGATCCCGCCAGCCACCAGGGTAACTGCAGGCGTCAACGGAGAATACCATGTAGTCATCATGCCCACTTGAATCTTTGTCCATGAATCCTTAACACGGCCGCCGCAATGAGTATAGACGCCCAATGAGGCACTGCAGGAGACACACTCGGGCCATCGCGTAACAAAATGTCTAACCGGCGTCCACATAGCTCGATCAAGGGCAGTCACGACAAACTGACCAAAGACCAACAACATGCCGATGAACTGCGTTCACGAGAGCCATTTGATGACCTAAACTAAAACGGATATGCTGAGCTCACAGATGGCGGACAATAAAGCCCATCTCTCATTTCATGGAGACTTACTTGCCCGACTCCTCTGCGCCGCTCTTGGGTCCAGCGAACCTTTACCTTGCCGAAACGCCTTTTACATCTCCCCAACTCCCTATCATGTTCGTCAAACCCTGCCGCCAAAGTGTACCGGTAAACAATATCGAAAAGCAAAATAATTAAAGAAAGGTGAAAAAAAAAGGTCCGAAAAAAAGAGTGCGTCAAAGCATTTCAACCACAAGCCGGGGCCGGGAGCCGGGGCGCGACTCAGCCGTCTGGTTGTCCACCGAGTCCCCTCGTAATCCCTGTGACTGCTGCGGCCCGCTGGCGGTGGACTCCGACTGTTCATGACCTCGCGTCTCATTTTGCGCGGATCCCTGTGCCTTTCCCTGCCCGGAAACCTCCGTCTGCGCTCCGACGAGGGCCTTATCCTGACGAGGCTTGCGAGATTTCTGTCTCTTAGGCGGCAGAGGCGAATTCTATTCGGTCTTGCCAGAAGTGACCTTCGCAGCTTGGATGGCGCTCATCTTGGTGATCCACGCAGGCGCCGGCTGCACCTTCCGGACCGTACGTAGCTCGTCCGACGAGTAGCCCGGCACCCGGATATTGTACGTGCGTTCGAGCACGAGCTGGATGTCGCGGATCTCCAGCACCTTGGAGCCGCGCTCCTTCGCAAGGCGGCAGGCAGCATTGAGAACATTGTCGACGAAGCTGTCCGCCATAGTAAGAACGCTCTGCACATAAGAGCCACCATTGGTCAGCAATGCTCGGCACGTCGTATCGCGGGCTACTCCTTGGGACGAAGCACTTACCTCTTCGACTTCAGGACTCAGTAAATTGCCCTCCTGTCCCTCGGCTGTACCGCCGCACACTTGGCGAACGAGCTCATCAAGCTTCTTCTTGCTAAGAACATGGTCGCCCTCCGCCTCGTGCGAGTACATCGGGATCTTCTGCATTGCCGGCTGGCCCGTAACACCTCCGGCGATGCCGTTCCCGCCGGTGTATGTGGGTCGACCCGCTCCCGCGCCGCCGGTCATGTTGACTGGCTGAGGGGGCTGGGTCGCTTTTTCGTGCAGCTGTTTGGGGATCGGAAGTTTGGGATGGAGGGTTTGTGGTGGCTGCGAAGGCTGCACTGGGTGGAGGTGGGGATGGCCCTGCTGGGAGTTGTTGCTGCTGACAGCACCGGAGCCCATGACGCCCTGGCCCATGTGGCCGGGTCCGCCAGGCGGACCAGGTGTGCCCATACCGGCCTGGCCCGGCATGTTCGTGGGCATCTGTGGATTGATGCGCTGGTTGGCTCGGGAGACGGCAGCCGAGTGGGTGAGTGCTTGACCGCTGGCGCCCGGCAGTCCGGTTTGTGGTGTCTGGGTCCGCGCGGAATTCTGCTGCCCAGGAGTTGATGCCGACGGTGCTGCGACGTTAGCCTGCCCAGGCGTATTTATTCCTTGGTGGCCTTGGTTGGAAGGAACGCCAGGTTGCGGTACTGGCTGTTGTGCGGTCCCGACTGATGCCTGCTGCGCCATTATCTGAGGTTGTGCTTGAGGTTGATGTTGTGGGGCACCGGCCATTCCGCCTCTGGCCTGTGTTGCTGCTCCTGCCTGCTGAATCCTCGCGCCCTCGGCAAGAGCAGGTGCCTGCTGGTGTTGCATGTTCTGGCCTCCGGGCCCAAGTGTGTGACTGCCAGTCTGGGGCACATTGGCCTGACCGACGGGCTGCGCAGGCTGCAAACCTTGCCCAGAGGCCGCCATGGTATTCTGTTGGTGGGGCCGCGTGGCTCCCGCCACATTTTGCGCATTGGCTTTGGTCAGTTCCTGAGCTTTTCTAAAGCTGTGAACGAACTGCTGCGCATCCTGATATAGCTTCTGATTGTGATCCCTTCTGATCTGAAGCTGCTTCAATTCTTCCGGACTTGGTGGGTTTCCTTTATCTTGACGCTCCTTGATGGCGCTACTAATCTTTCGCATCTGATGCCCGGCATGCTCCATCTGCATGAGAGACCGCACGTAACGATTCCGCATTTCGTTGGACCACTTTAAGGCAGCATCCTGGCCCTTCTCAACGATCTGAGGGGGGGCGTTGAACGTCATGGACCGTACGTGGTTCAGGATATGCTCAGGGATCGGGTTCGTCGGCTGCTGAGGCGGCTGTTGGGGTGCTTGTTGAAGCGGCTGCTGAGGCGGCTGGAGAACCTGTTGCTGAGGTACAGTTGGACCTGCGGATGCGGGACCAGGGGCCGCAGTTGCCGCCGGCGCCGGCTCGCCCACGGCCCCGGGAGTACCAGCGGGCTTCGACGATGGGTTTCCCCCTGTCGCTTCCATCTTGACTGTAGCTTCTTGGGGCGCGGGAGTGCCCTCAGCAACAGCGGGCTGCGCCAGGGCCGCGTTGGCTTGCGGCTGGGCGGGAAGTTGGTTCTGTTGCACATTCTGCTGGGGCTGCTGGTTTTTCTGAGCCTGTTGATTCTGTTGGGCCTGCTGAAGCTGTTGCTGCTGTAGCTGTTGCTGCTGCTGCTGTAACCTACGTGCCTGCAGCTTCCCCATGAGCATCTTTGTGAAATCTTGGATCTTCTTTTTGGCGTCCTGATGCTGCGGCGAATCCTCGGCGTTGCCTTCCATGGTAGTCCACAGCGCTCTCAAACCACGTTCGTATTTAACTTTCTCGTCGTCGTTGAGGATGGGGAGGTTTCGCATCATCTCCGGTCGATACATTGATCGCTGAGACGCCGCAGCTGGATGGCCTACCGAACCTTGCTGGGCAGCCATGGCATTCGGCTGCCCCTGGACAGGCTGGCCCTGGGGGTTCATCGTACTCGCGGCGTCAAGTCACGGCAGTTCGGATGGACGGGCAGCCGAGAGGTTGTACGGCAGATCGACAGCTTTGGTAAAGGTTGAGCAGGCTGGTGATGGGTGGTTGGCGTTCAGGAAGAACGTGGTCGAGGTAGTACGTCGCGCCTCTTCTGTACAGCGTCGCGCCTCCATACTACAAGGGTACTACTCAGTACGGAGCGACAGTGACCAATCACCAATCACCAATCGCGTAAGGTTCGTACCAAGCCAGTCCCCACATATATCGTCAGCCTTGTTGGAGGTGAGAATCCGATAGCCTCGTGAACTGAGTCAGCAAATATGCGAAGCCGATGGCCCAATCCAAGACTAAAAAGGCTCACTATAAGCACCTATATGATATCGCATGTAAGCCGCCTAATAATGCTGCCAACATATCCAGGTGGCGTTCATCTAAAGCAAACTAAATGGTTCCGAGCCGTATGCCCTCTGACCGATCACTCGACTGCAACCCGAGCTTTCCTGTACCAGGAATTCATAGGAATCCGCAACATATCTGAAGACGGAATATGATTACATCGTACTTCATAAGGCTTGATTCAAGAAGTCGCAGTCACACCCCAACGTAGGCTAGCACACACGCTCCGCCATGGCAGCTTACATACGAGCCGCTTCGTCGGGACTTCTCAAGACCGGAACTAGCAGTGGCTACGGAATCTGGGATGTTCATGCTTCAAGGGTGGAATCTCGCATCAGGAAGACCGGCCACCGAAATATCCAGCCTTGGAACCGAACTTATCTTTGGTTAGCAGAGCGTTCCGTGGCTCCGTTTGGTGGCATACGAGAAGACAGGTGGCGAGCTGTTGAGTAACAACGGTTACTGTCTTCTAGATTCACTGATTGGTCTGGGGATGCTGGGCGTCAGAGTACGGATGTATTGGATCGCTTTATACGCATCCGTCCTGGCAGCCATTGTTTTGGTGACATGCGACCTTTTCCTTACTCAGCCTGATGGCCGCAAACTGCAAATCCAGCTTGCGTTGGTAGGGTAGACGCGACGTACATGTACGAAGTACTGTACGAGCTGAGCCATTTGCACCAAGATGATGATTAGCTAAGCAAATGCAACCCTTCTCAGGCAACATCGACAACGTCACCATGAGCTGTGTGCCTGCCTAATAAGCTGCGAAGTACACGTGTACCGGGGTCCCATTGCAGCAATTTCTTGAACCAGTGACCAGAAAGTACTTGGTACTTCTCCTACCCGCGAACCTCCACACAATCTCAAGTACCTTAGGATTAACATTGGTCCTTGCTGCGCTGGCCTGTGCACCAGATCTTTGAAGCTCCCGGTCACGCTCCATCGAACCTTCTTGCATCACAAGACAACACAACGACAACAACGGCCACACCACCATCACCTGTCAGCGACAGTGGCCTATCCACCAATTTACCATCCTGATTTTCGCTTGTATACCACTGCATCCGGATATTCACCTCTTTCTTGGGGCTCATTATTCCACTTTCCCAACAGCTAGGCACAATCTGTTCCTGTTGTTCTCCCCTGCTCGCGCTCGCCTCTTTCAACCTATACGAACATCCTCGTGCCCTAATCAACACCGGCACCTCATCCTAACGGTCGCACTCCCTCTCTTCTCCGCTCTCCGCCGCCATGCCGGGCAAGACACCCAGTCGCAACGGGAATGAGCCGCTCGAAAACGGTGTCAGGAACGACCAAGATGTTGAAATGAAGGACGCGAAGTCCAAGGGTAAGAAGGGCGCCAAGGACGGCGACGAGGAGATGACGGTTGTTGTGCCGCCCTCGAAAGGCTCCAAAAACTCGTCTGGCGGTCCAACGCCCGATACCGATGACGATATTGCCATGGACGAAGATAAGGCCGATGACGGGGCCGTCAAGGTTGACCCAGTTGCCCAGACGGTAGCCGGTGGGTGCATCGCAAACTTCAATCTCGACCCCTTGCCTGGGGGCTTCATGTCGGGCCCAAATGCTAACTTGTAGTGGCGGGGGATAGAAATCAAGGGCAACTTCGCCCTGCTGGACCGAGCCGTTGCCTTGTTTGATGCTCGATTCTCGCTCCGAGCACTGCGGTCCATCTCGCTGATCCGCAAACGCCTCGACCCGGATATCATCGCCCAGGCCATCGTGGATACTTTCCCTGCGACTGTCACATCCGGGAATGCGGCCAAACAGCTTCTCATCGCCATCGGCCGCGAAAGCATGCCATTGGGTCGCTCTGGCAGCTCCGAGATGGAAGTCGACAGTGACTCGTCCGTAAAGACACCCGCCAAGAACGGAGCTAAGAAGGAGGTCAAGGAAATCATCCCGGAGATTGACATCTTCCTCGGTATCCTCATACAAGTTTATCTGTTCGACTCGAAGCAGTTCCAGCGCGGTGCCGAGTTTTCGAAGTACCTTGCCGACCGCGTTCAGTCTCTCAACCGCCGGACATTAGATTCCCTCTCCGCCAAGCTGTACTTCTACTACTCACTCTTCTGCGAGCAGCTCGCGCCCCAGCCTCCGTCTCCTCAGTCGCCCGTCGTTTCGATCCGTCCAACTCTCCTGGCGGCTCTGCGCACCGCCGTGCTTCGGAAGGACATTGACACGCAGGCTTCCGTCATCGTTCTCCTGCTGCGCAACTACTTGTCGACCTCCCACATCACCCAGGCTGATCTTCTGGTTTCTCACACCCAGTTTCCCGAGAACGCTGTCAACAACCAGGTCGCCCGGTTCCTGTACTATCTGGGACGGATTCGCGCCATCCAGCTGCGCTACACCGAGGCACACGAGCACTTGACGGCTGCCACCAGGAAAGCCCCATCGAGCGCCTGCGCTGCGGGTTTCTCCGCCACGGCCACCAAACTTCTGCTCGTTGTCGAGCTGCTGATGGGCGACATTCCCGAGCGATCCACCTTCCGGCAACCGACTCTCGAACAGGCCCTCGAACCCTACTTCCTGCTAGTCCAGGCTGTGCGTATCGGTAACCTGGGCGATTTCGAGACCATCATCGCGGACCATGCCGACACCTTCCGGCGCGATAGCACGTATACCCTCATCTTGCGCTTGCGGCAGAACGTGATCAAGACGGGCATCCGCATGATGTCTCTGTCTTACTCGCGCATCTCGCTACGTGACATCTGCATTCGTTTGCACCTCGGCAGCGAAGAGTCTGCCGAGTACATCGTGGCCAAGGCTATCCGTGACGGTGTCATCGAGGCTACTCTTGACCGGGAGAGGGGTTTTATGAAGAGCAAGGAGATCGGAGATGTATACGCGACACGGGAGCCTGGTGAGGCTTTCCACGACAGAATCCGCGCCTGCCTGGATCTACACGATGAAAGTGTCAAGGTATGTTTATGCACTTTCTTCCAACCCACCCGCCTTTTGCAAAGTACTGACGATTTTTCTTTCCTCGCCAGGCCATGCGCTTCCCCATGAACCAACATCGCCTCGAGCTTAAGAATGCCCAAGAGGCCCGGGAACGGGAACGAGAGATGGCCAAGGAGATTCAAGAGGGTGATCTCGACGAAGACGACCTGGGCGGCGACTTTGAGGGGATGTAAATGGCGTCCCCGTCCCTTGTTGTGTTATCAACCTATTCGTCCAACCCGGCCCGGACAAGCAGGCCGGCAGGTCTACTGGTGACAGCGCATGGTTCTTTTCGCCCGTAATATATGCGTTTGGTTGGGGTAAAGGGAAAGGATCGTTTCGTTTCGTTTCTTTCCTCGGATCGTGGACCACTTGAGGTGCAAGCAGGCCGGTACAAGGTCGTTCTCCTGTCGAGCTGATGGCAGTGAAGGGAGATGGCCCGGTGGGGAAGGGAGACCGAGGTAGCGGAGATGCTTTCTTACAAGCACGTGTAGCATGTAACATGAGCTGCATGGGTGCGCTCGATTGTACTAGATAAGGCAAAGACAACGGGATGCATATTGGCCATTGCTATCATCATTACACGTCTTACTCTTTCTGGCTGCTGAGCTTGTCATTTAACTGAGAAACGCGGATTTCTCGCGGAACCGGACCCCTAAAGGTTCTGTCGTGACCGAGGTGCTGCAAAGATGGATAGATAGTCGGCCTAGGTTGTGTCATTGGACTCCTATAGGTGTTAATACTGCCTCGAGTTTCTGAACGCGGTGGGAAAGGGGGAAGAACAAGGTATCAAAAGAACTGTTTAAGACATTTCATTAACTATCATCTGCATTTACTTCTACGCAATCTACTGCCGAGCTCTCGTCCGTCCCCCCGTCCCGGGACCCGTTGGATACCGCCGCCCGTTGGCGATGACGGGGATCTGCTGCACCGCAGGTGTCGGGGATGGTGCCGTCACGGCCGCCCACATCTCGCGGATACTCGCCCGCCTCGCTGGGAGCATGCTATATTGCAGGCTGTACAGCTTCTTACGGTTGATGGGCGGGACGAATTTGCCTGTCAAGAGACAGAGAAGCACGCCGGGCGAGAGGTAGTGCTTGCGGATGCGGTTTCCCATCTGGAAATATTGATGGAACATGGCTCGAAAGGTGAGGGGAATGGACTACGAGGGGTTAGCTGCTGGCGACAGCGGAGGAAATTGGCCGAGGGAAATTGGTTACCTTGAGGTAGATGACGGATGTCGGCGGGCCGTTGGGGGGATCGGAATTCAGCTTATAGTCCTGTGTATCTCTGAGTTCAAAACGGATACCGCCTATCGGTCGTCAGCCCTGGTAATCTTGACAAGGGGAAGAATAGCGCGCAGCATACCTGGGAGCCGCCGTGGGTCCTTGACGCGCAGCATGAGGGCAAACAGGGGAAAGTGGTTCAGACAGGAAAGCAGCGTATCGAAAACGGCCTTGAGGCTGATGATGACCATGCGGGCAATGGCGAAATTGAGGTAAAAGACGACGACGGTCGGTAGGAGGAAGAAGAGGAGCGTGAAGAGGATGGTGCCGACGAGCAGCTGGTCGAGGTCGTAGTCGCACGAGTCAATACGGTTACGGAGGACGTTATGCTTCTTACCACGGAAGAGGTGGAAGAGCGAGATGAGGATTGTCAGCTGCCAGTGGTATATGCGAGCGGAGGCGAGGTAGAAGGAGTGGATATGGATGGTCAGGCTGGACAGCAGATCGGAGAACATGGCAATGGGCATGCTTGCGCCGGCGAAGCTGGAGAAGCCGATGAACCAGACGATGTGCGGCAGGGCCGGCTGTAAGGTCTCGATGCAGCCTTTTAAAGAGATCAGCGGTCTCGAGTCAAATCAACAATTCGAGGAGGGATTTAGACAAAACTTACTCGACCAGTATTCAATGACCCAGAGGAAAAGGTCACCCAGAAACAGCGCCAGCTCGCTGTTCAACTTCAAGCCGGCTGGCCAGCCCATCAGCCATGATATGCTCCGCTGCAAAGCCTTGACGGCATAGGTTCTCAGGAGGTGGCCCATCGCATTGGCAACCCAGTCGGCGTTGTCGATGATGTAGGAGCCGAGAGCTATGCCGATGATGACATCGTTGGCCACCAGCCAAAGACTGTTATAGAACCGAATGTACTCCGGATGGCTCGTCGTGATACTTCCCCAGTTGTTCTTCCGCCGCCGCAGAGTGATGTACTGGAGCGGCCAGTAGCAGAACTGTTGCAGCCTGATCTCTACCTGTTGTGCCGTCGCTGAGATATCTTTCAGGGCAGCATATCGCGGACGTGCTCTCCACTCGAGTACCTGGAGGAGCATCTCTGCGAGCACCCTATGGGTCATCAGGAGATATACGAAGCTCCATTGCATAATGGGAAAGACGTAGAGCAGGATCATATCCCAGACGTAGTCCCGCATTGTTGCGGCATGCTCGACAACACGTTCCGAGACGCTCAGTGTCCTCCTAGGGCGCGTCCCGATCAACGATGCGTTCTTCTGCAGCAACTGCTCCACTTCCCAGGCCCAGTTTATCTGGTTGACAATCTTGGGGAGGGCTTTCTCCTTGGCGGATGGGGAGCGCTGGATGATGCTGTGCAACTTGATCTTCTCCACCAGTTTCCTTTTCTGCTCCTTCTTCTCATCCTCCTGCAGCTCATACTCGAGCTCCGTCTCAGTCTCGGGGGCACCGTGGGTGCTGCCGTGGTTGTCTAACGCTAATGCGATGGGGTTCAGAGATATGCACTGCATCCGTTCTGGCAATGGTCTGTCGTAGAGTATGACTTGAATGCTGGTGGCCTGGGCGCAGGTAATGCGCGGGACCTTCATGGAGCCGGTCGTGGTGGCAAGGAAGAGGTAGGGATCCAGAACCACGGCGTCGCCGGCATTGGTGAGACCCAACACGTTCATTGACGAGTGTCCGCATCGTTCGTATACGATATTGACAGGGTATGGAGAATTCTTGAAGAGGGTACCGACTTTCAAGGCGAACTCGACGTGGCCGGCCTAGGCGATCGTCAGCTGGATGGGGAAAAAAGTCGCGAGCCGATAAGCAGACAAAGCAGGCGGAGAGTTACGACTAACATCGACATGATCAAGGACGGCCACAACAAAGACATCCAGCAGCGAGTTTCTCCATCCCACGACGACACCGGGAGACTCGGAGCGTTGGATGTCTGTGGGCCAGAATATTCTCATCAAGCCATTGCTCTCTGGCATGGCCGGAGGGTGCGTCGAGGTGCAGCACGATCAAAAGGAGCCCCGCCGCCGTAGTTGTTCTCGAGCTGAAACGCCGGGACCGAGTTGAGGGTGCTGCGCAAAAAAGCCAACGTCAGCCAAGAGTCCCGCCAAGGTATAGGCGCCAGAGTTTCACATGAAGAGCCCCGGTGGGAAGGGGCGAAAGTCAGCCGCGGTCGACAAGACAATGTCGGGTCGACACGAGGGTAGAAAGGGCGGGGAAAGTGTGGGAGGACAAGTCGTACCAAGCGTGCCTCTCTTTCTGCTAGGCGTTCCACGGGAATGACGATAAGGCAGAACACCAAGGTCAGGACGGCGAAACCTTTTGCGGCGCGAGTCTAGAGCCCATTGCGCAAGAAAATGTCAGGACTAGTGTAATGACCAATGGGAAAAGAAAGCAGGCCGGAACTATGAGGAGGGTGGTGTGCATGTGTGCTTACAACGACTCCGTGATCCCAGGCGAAGATGGCAAGTTCATAGAGGCGAGTGACGAGGTCCCATCGAGCGGTGGTGTAGCCGGCAACGAAGATGGCAAGGCTGAGGATCGAGAGGGGGTGCATAGAATCGTTGCTATTCTGGGCACCGCATGCCGAGCCTGGGGAGACGATGCCAAGGCAGGGAAAACGAGGGTTCGGTGACGGGGTATGGAAGGTGCGCGGCGTAGACTAGGGAGGCGACAAGCGTGCGGCGTCACAAGGCGTGAATCGCGAGAACGAAACGTGTGAGGCTCAAGGTTCGGTTCAAGGTGAAAGTGATTGATGATCCGTCGGTAATTTTCGAGATCTCCTATGTTGCGGGTACTCTTGGTAGGCGACGGTCTAGGCGGGTAATCAGAGGTTGTTTAGTGGAAGGCTGGGCTAGGCTGGGCTGTTGCTTGTCTGTAAATTCGGATCGGCGCGATGGATGGGTGGGACTCGGGAATCGGGGTTGCTGTTATTTTGAGGTTTGCTAATGGGTCGACGGCGCAACGGATCGTGTTTATCGTTCGAAATAGAGAACTACAGGCGGTTGTTTCACAAGTGATCTTCAGCTTGGACGGTTGGATAAAATTGATGCGTTTGGCAGAAGGAGACAAGCGGATAAGGTAGCATGAAGCTCATCCTCCCGCGTAAAGGGGCATCGAAACGGGATCGTGGAGCTGAGCTTGATGGGTAGGACTTGGCATGTCCGTGTGAAGATGTGTCTTGGAGGACGTGCCAGGTACACCCGGGATCCACTCCTTACTTTTTTCCGAGCTTAGACGAATTGGGATACTCACCAGCCACAGTGGCTAAATGTGGCGGGACTATCGACGACGTGCGGAAGGCCTCTAAAAGAGCCATAAGATGGCTTATGGAAAACGGACAAAGCGCACGAGTTTATATTCATAGGTAAGTAATCAGAGTTGAGATGCGTTCTATGATTATATGTTTTATGATGTACAAAAGTAAAACGCTCCATAGTCCCAAATGGTGATCCAAGTCTCGCCCTCCCAAAGCCGTTCCGTAACTCCCATTGAATGATTACAATCCTGCCATGAGCCGTTGGCGCTTTGGAATCCTGTGGTGTCCTATTAGTTTACAGAATATACAGATCTGCTGTGGGCGCCAGACTCACATTTGCGATTCATGTGTATAGCGTCATTCTCCTTTTGGTCTTCCCGCGCCTCGTCGACCAACTTGTCGATTCCTCGTTCTCTAATAGCCGCCTACACTCCTCTGTGAGCCGTGCCCCTAGTGGGATAGCAATAAAAGGCAACATACCGTCAAGCATTTTTGGTAGTTCTTGAACAAGTCGGCGCATTCATTATTGTCACTGCCAACACCTCGGAGGTACTCTGTATCGTTGGTTAGCCTCTGGATTTTCCTCTAAAGAAAAAGAGCAGAAGTGGATCGCAAATCAACATGCTTTCGCTGTACCACTTCAAAAAACATGTATCGTAGCGCCTAGACAATGGTCAATCTGGTAAGCCGTCTTCACTATGATTGAGGTGGCATCGGACCTACTCCTTCACCTCGTTACACTCTGGCGCAAGTGAGGCAGACATCTTGGGCGCTCGACGGTCTGGTCCGAGACAGAAAACTGGACGATAAAGTGAAACGGAAAAGTGGCGGAGATGTGTGATGGAACAAAAGATGAAGCTGTAGACGTCCCGGCGAGTAAGGTACTTTACTTTGAAGAAAGTGACATGAAAGTTGGAATTGTCAAGTTGATGCGAAGCAAGAGACGTTCACGTTCAGTGACAGCCCAAACATGATTCGTCGTAACTTTGCCAAGACTCCCGGTGTAAGCTCCCGGCTCCCGTCAGTTGCAGCTACATGTACCTCGAAATCCAGAAGGAAGGAACAACGAACGAACGATGCATTATCTTCCAATATTACCAGGTGAATATCCAATTCACTCATATTAAAGAGTTCCAGTTACGTCTGTCGAACTTTGCCAACAGAAGACCGAGGCAGGTACGATAGAGTGGGCCAATATGCTTGTACACTAATTCAGGTACCTACAGGTACTTGTACCTTATCAACGAACAGACGGCTTATCTTATCGCCACTACTTGCAGAAGCATTGAAGGAAATTTTGGCGACAAGGAACCAATCCTCGAGCCGGGACTGAACATCGCCGTCGCATCGCCAACCTAGCCTGCAGGGCCCATCGTCGTCATGGCATCTCAGGAAGGTTTCAAGGCCCTCCAAGAAAAGGTGCAGTCGGCCCTGGTCACCACCACCCGGTCGGCCAACCGACTCGCCGCCGAGGACCTCGCCTTCCAGCGAACCGTCCACCCGTCCGTCGCCGACGAGCTCGACGACAGGACCACGCGCCTCCTCGACCTCTCGTCCAAGCTTCTCAACTCGGCCGCTGTCGTCTGTGGGCAGGACAAGCTGCCGCCGCTGGAGGACGCGGATGACGTGGATCTGCAATGGCGGAAGATTGTCGATGTTCTCGACACGGTGCTGGAGAAGGCGGATCGTACCCTGGACGAGTTCACCGGCGTGCTGAAGAGAAAAGATGCACCCGCTGCGGATAATGTGAGTTTTCGGAAAGCGACGCCAATATGAGAGGCGGATAGAGACGTTTATTGACCCTGCCATGAAGCAGACCCAGCAGGCAAAGAAGCCCAAGACTCCGCTCGCCTATAGCATGCGAAATTCCAACATGGCCAAGCCCCAGCTTCAATTTGAGAGACCGGTCGACAATAACGCGCAGTGGAAACCCGTTCTTACCAAGAAACCTCACGCTACGGTTGGGTTGGACCAGAGTATTGTGGCGACCCCAAGCGATTCAGGCATGGTTCAGTACGGCAGTTCTCTCTTCCTACCTCATCTTCCCAAAGTTGCCCCTTGGCCGAAATCGCGATTGATAAACCCGTCGATACCGGTGTGTGAAGCTATACGTAATACTAACGGAACAACAGGTACAAACACCCCTACGAGACCGAAATCCTACAGGCAAAATACCCTCCCCAAGTTTACCAATACGCCGACCCCATTCTATACAAGCCGGTGGATAGCACCAAGGCCATATGGGTGGACAGTTATGAAGGGGTGCTGAACATGCTGGAGGAACTCAAAAAGGCAAAGGAGATTGCCATAGATCTGGAGCATCATGACTTCAGGACATATGCCGGTCTCCTCTCCCTGATGCAGATCAGCACGCGCGACCAGGACTGGATCATCGATACTCTTAAGCCGTGGCGCCACCGGCTCGAAGTGCTCAACGAGGTCTTTGCAGACCCCAGCATTCTCAAGGTAAGATGGCTTCCCCGAGCCGCCGTTTCCCGTCAAAGTGCTGATGCAATGGTCAGGTTTTCCACGGCGCCTACATGGACATCATGTGGCTGCAGAGGGATCTTGGTCTGTACATCAACGGCCTCTTCGACACATACTTTGGTGCGGTTGTCCTTGGCTACCCGACACGGAGCTTGGCCTATCTCTTAAAACGATTCGTGGACTTTGACGCGGACAAGAAATACCAAATGGCCGACTGGCGGATTCGGTGAGTTGGACGGCGAACTATGTCAATGTACCCTATAGTGCTAACCCAAAATCCAGGCCACTCCCTGAGGAGATGTTTTATTACGCTCGGTCCGATACCCACTACCTGCTGTATATCTACGACATGGTCCGGAATGACGTCCTCAAGGCTTCGGATCGGAGCAAACCTGAGACCGACTTTATTGAACAAGTGGTCCAGAAATCCAGGGAATTGTCGCTGAGCCGGTACGAGGGCGTGGGCTTCGACGCCGAGACGGGTCAGGGGCCCAAAGGCTGGTTCAACGTTCTCCTCAAGAACCCGCTCCCCTTTTTCGGCACGCAATTTGCCGTCTACAGGGCACTCTGGCAATGGAGAGATGAGAAGGCCCGGACCCTCGACGAGAGCACCGGATACGTGCTCCCCAACGCTACAATTGTGGATATTGCTCGGTACATGCCGCCTGATGCGAAGGCCCTGCACAGCTTGATCCCCAATCACGCCGTGATTGCCAAACGGGCTGTCAACGAGATTTGGGCCCTGTTTCAGGAAGCTCGGACTCGGGGGGCTAACGAGCCGTCGCTGCTCGCGTTCCTCCAAGGCAAAAATATTGACTCGGGTCCCCGACGGAGCCCGACAGCGGATGCTGTGAAAGCGACGTCAGACGTGGTGGAAGAAGCTCAGTGTGGGGTAATGGAACGTTCCCAGCTCTACGGGGATGTGCCACCGAGCACCTTGTGGGAGGAGTCGAAGACACCGGCCAAGAAGGACAACGACTACGTTCTATTGCCGTGGCAGAGGTTGGTACAAGGAGCAGCAGCGAACGGAGCGATCACCACCGCCACGGTCGACGTGGAGATGGTCGATAAAGATGCCACGACCGAATCTGGTGCGACTCCACCTAAGCCGAGTCCGGAGACCCAAGAGAAGGAGGAATCTGCAGACGAGGAATTCACACTCAGGGCCGGGGTCAAGCGAAAGAAGCCCACGGAGGACGAGGAGGAGGACACGAGTTCCGAGGAAGAGTCCGACTCGGACGCTGATGAAGAGGGTGCGGGGGGCAAACTCGACGAAGCATCTGGGGAAGAAGAAAAGGGACAGGAAGAGGAATCCGACGTGCAAGAGGAGATCGAACTCGAAGACGAGGAGGCCCAACGGGCGAAAGAGAAGGCGGAGCGCAAGGCTGCCAAGGCGCAGAGGAGAGCGGCGAGGCAAGCAGCGAAGAAAGCACAGCCAGAGAAGGAGACGGTCAATAATGCCGCGGGAGCTCCCCCGGCGCGTGACGTCGAGTTTAAGGGGATCTCAAAGTCGAAGAAGAGGCAGCTGAGGAGGGAGAAGAGGGCGAAGATGGAGGCAGAGGCGGCATGGAAGGCTGCGGCGGCCGGTGGCCAGGCGGAGGAGAAGCCAGCGCCTTTCGACTACGGCAAGGCCAGCTCCGTGCTGCACGCGAACCGCAACACGGTCAAGGCGCAGCACGGCAAGAGGTTCGACCCCTATTCCAAGTCGGGCGAGGAGGGTCCCAAGGGGGCGAGGAAGGCGCCGCCGCTGCATGGGGGGAGGAGTGCGACGTTTAAGAAATAGATGTAGATGGTCGGGCGGGGGGAACTTGGGTCCAGGGAGTTTGCGGGCGTATGGGCTGGCTGTATGTTTCTTTGCTGAGTGCAGGCTCGGGATACCTGACTTATAGGAATACTACTGCATTGCAGGTTCCATTGCATGTTCCGAGCATGGCATGGGAAGGGTCGTCGCCGTTTGATGGCCGATGAGACTATAGCAAGATATCGTCTGCATATACTCTATACTTCCAGGGGTGTATATGCAGTTGGTGCGCCCTGTGACGGACATCCTGCATGTGCTCCTCCTGAGCTACACGTGTATGTACTACTCCCCAAACCCCGCATTGGGGTCGGATAAGGTGGGGATGATGCCGGTACCAGGTATCGTGGGGGACAACGCCGTGAATTCTGAGATGAGATGGTACATTTACGTCGTAGCAACGACAGTGAAGTTTCGTCCGTTCAAAGCAAACGACGCAAGTACTATACATGCTAAGGCAGGTCACGTCGTACAAGTACATTGGAAGCTGACTCCTTTTGTAGCAGCCCTACTGTACAGCTCGTTCAACGTCATCTGTATAAATATAAAAATATTCATGATGCTCTGTCCATCACCTCCTGGAGATTTGTCCAAGTACCTACATCGCATGTTTCCATGAGAGAGTACGAAAATCAAGGGCACGCGAGCTTGAGACGACAGTCGGTAGGATCAGACCAACACATCACACGAGCCATGGCGGATGGACCTCCAGAACCATCCGAGAGCGATGTGAGGCACCCAAGGAAGCTCCCAGACTCGACCCATCACGTCCTCGTCAAGCTGGAAGCTATCCATGTTGACATGCCCGGCGTCGACGTGTTACCGTTCACGTACGAAATCATCGAATACGAGTATACACCATCCGAGAATACAGACCTAGTGGCTGGCCGAATACGGGACGCGAGCATCGTCATCACCACTACCACGCCTATCAATGCGGTCACATTGGGCGAGGCCCGTTATCTGTGAGCATCCTCTTGATTTAGGGAGAAGGGATCCTCTTGAGGTTGAAGAGGCGGTCTCTACTAAAGCCTATCCGTCCGTTGAGAGTAAATCATGCTGAGTTTTCATCCTCCTGGCCAGCTCATGTGTCATCACTGAATCCACAGGGACGGACCACATTGATCTGGAAGAATGTCGACGCCGCGGTATCACCGTCATGCGTTCACCCAATGCGACCGTGGAAGCTGTCTCGGAGCATGCCCTTGCCATGGTGTGTCATGACCTGTCTCGATTCGCCCGTTTTCCCTCTTCCATTACCTACCTGGTCCATCCCATCCCCTACTGGCAATAACTTCGACTGACCGGTGACAACCACTCGGCAGTATTTCGCGACAAGACGGAGATTAACAGTTCTGCACGATGCCATGCTGGATTACGACGCCACACGACCCAACCTCTGGAAGGAGAAGGGCAGCATGTCATCCATGCTTCGTGACTCGGAGGACCGTCCCCCCAGGACATGCCAGAACGAGACGGTCGGTATCATCGGCTATGGGCCCATCGGTGCGTGCAAGTCCCATTCACCTCTCTCCTGAACACAGCCGCCCGAAAGCTCGGAAACTAACCGAACCGCCTTCTTGTAGGCCAACGCATAGCGAGCCTCTGCCGCTCCCTGGACATGCAAGTCCTCGTAGCCGCCCGGAAACCCTACGACTACCTCCCCGACGACGTCCCCGCGGGCCGCACCCCATCGCTGACGGTGATCCGGCGCGCGACGGTCATCTTCGTCGTCCTCCCGCTGAACCCACAGACGCGCCGCATCATCGGCCCCGCCGAACTCGACGCCGCGAGGTCGGACTGCGTCATCGTCAACGTCGGCCGCGGGGGCACCGTCGACGAGCGCGCCTTGCTGGCGGCGGTGCGCGAGCGGCGCATCTACGGCGCCGCGACGGACGTGTTCGAGACGGAGCCGGCGGGCAGTGACGCTGACTCGGTCCTTCTGGGTCGCGAGGTGAAGAGGGAAGGACTCAACTTGGTGCTCACGCCTCACTTGGCCTGGTGTGCGGATGCCACGCGGATGAATATTCGGCGGGTGGTGGGTGAGAATATTAGGACGTTTGTGGATGGAGGGTTGACCAACGTGGTTCTAGATGCGCGGACGTAGAGGAGATATGTGGCTGGGGCTACGAAGCAGGGGGGATGATCTGGCTGTGTATTTCTCTACCTGCACCGAGACCATGTTGGATTAGCGAAACCCTGTTATATAGAAGGATTCGAGACATGGTCTGTAGCCAGGGGCTTTAGGAAGTCCAAGGACCATTTCCAGAACGAGATTTAACCAGTGCTGCGTCTCTGATAATTCCAGCTATAAAGGTCGCTATTAACAGAAAATACCTACCCCACCCAGATGTCAATCTATAATAGAAACGAAGTAAATGATATTGGTCCCACCCCCTTGAAGACTGGTTCAGCAACTTTATTGACGTCGTGTCGTCCCGTGGGTCATGATTATAGTCTCAGGGGCAGTGTTGATGATGTGAAGCTGCTAACAGAGCCATACCTCGACAGTGGCCGATAGTTACGAAACATGGTGTAAAAACAAAGCCAATGAGCACGGCAGATCGCGGTTAAGAGAGTTGAGGATATAGCGGCGTCGATAGACAGGCTGTGTCATGTCAATCTTTCTGTTATAGAGATGCCGTCTGTCGTCGAGTCCACATGAGCCACCCCACTCAGATTCGCATCGAGATGACGACTGAGAGAGACGGCCAGGAATAGAAGACTACGAAACTTGGTCTGAGGAAGCACAAATATAAATAAAGATGGCACTGTATTCATCCGGTTTCCATAGCTCATGATCGTTAGCCCTCTGACAACGTGCGGGACTGATATCCATACGAAGTGCCGGAATCAGCCACAAGAATCAGCCTCAATTCCTCCATGTCCTGTAACAGTCGGATTATCCTAATTCCTTGTGAATGGGTCTGCACAATACAAAGCCACCTTGGTATTGTGCAAAAGCGGTTGGAATAGGTATCGCGCCGTTTGTGCAGAAACGGAGACAACTCCAAAACCGAGCTTACGTACAAGTTAATTCGTGCTTATATAACGCCAAGGTTGGTAGTGTCCAGTGGACTCTAACGGTAGGAGTGCAACACTCTTCCGTTTCATTCCGTTTGGTTCCTCAAACGCTCATCAACTGCTTTGGAACGTCAATTGTCAAACGGTTGAACAACGGGCCGATAATCGCCAATTCCCACCCAGCGAGACGGATTCCTCCCAATGTCATTCAAAGCTTTCTTTACCCTACGTGGGTATTTTACCTGGGTATTCAATGGCACAATAGAGCTACGATTGACAATAGAAATTCCATGAATGAGTGCAGTACACCTGTGCTTTCATCCACAGCTTCCATGAGACAAACAGTGTGCTGAGAAAAATGAAAACGGTAGGGGGAAAAAAAACAAAAAAGGAACGGTGGACTGATGTCCCGTGTGGAACCTGCAGCCACAGGCTGGATCTGAGATTGGGGCGCCAGGATCTTGGATTCTGTGCAAGGATGCGTCATTTTACGCATAAGCCGAAGAGCCTCAGGCAACTACAATGTATGTACTGTACATATTTGAACGGAAAAACTGAAAAAGAAAATAGTCTAGTCGTGTCCCTTGCTCGACGCGTTTTTTCTTTATTTCTTCGCTGCGCTTCTTGTTTCCAGCCGAGACAAGACCCACCGTCTAATTTCATTGCACCGTAGTTTCAACCAGCAAAAGACCTCGGGTTTCGGTTGAGTACCAGCCAGCTTTGTAGCCACCACTGTAGCCACGGCCATCCCTTCTACCCCAACGCCATAACAATACGTTGTAGATCGGAGAAAGGAGGCTGGCTGAACAAGTGTGCCTCGAGTAGAACTGTCCCAAAGTCGGTATAGGCGTCGTTCGCTGTACGTTGTACGTAACACCCGAAATGCGAGGCAGCAAGGGGGCCTTGTCAAGGTGCAGATGCCACGACACCACCTCTTCAGTGCGAGCGCACACCACCGCCAGACCGCCGTCGAAGGGTTCCTCGAGTAGTTGGACAGGACATTAGGACATTCAAACGGTTGAGCCGAGGGGAATTATCCCCTGGGTAACCACGGCGGCATCGTCTCCCTTTTTATTATCCCTCGAACAACCACACCACACGAGCAAACGGACCCTCGACACCGTTTTCGCTGCCGTCACCGCCTAATCGGTTATCGCAAACAGGGGCCCACCCACGTGCTAGGGTCACCATCGAAAACCGGACGCATGATTGGGTCCCAGTCGCCTCAAAGTGGGGGCGCACAAGATCCTCGGCCACTTACACAGTGGGGGGTTCGGTCGCAACGGTGTGTCCGGAACTTCATCATCACCGGGGGACGCCAGATACGGACGGACTTTTTGGGGCCCAGCCGTTTTTCCCACTAATTAACCAGGCGGTCCTGAGGCATCCTCGCTGCTGATAACAGGCCGTCTGGCGCCCAGTTCACACTGCAATGAATGCCTGAGACATTCAATTCCTTTTGCAGAGGGAGAAAAGTTTTTTTCGTCCCCCTTTTTGGGTCGTCCCAAGACGTCATGTCATGCATCCCGTAGCCTCGACATTGTGTCACGCGAGGATGACCGCTCATGAAAAGTCCGCATCGAGTGAGAGTCAAAAGTAGAATAGATGAAATGGATGAAAAATAAATGGTAGCAAAAAGATGGAGGACTCACTGTTCGAAACGGTCTCCCTCGGTCAAGCACAGGGAACCTAATTCCGTAAAGCTCCAGCCCACTTTCATGATTCGTGTCGCCAGCCAAGAGTTCCAATTCATCGCCCTGGGGTTTCTCATCACCGGCCTGCTTGCTGCTTTGCAAGCAGACGCAGCAGACCAGACCGTCCGTCCCGGTATTGTCCGAGCCCAAGCTGAGTCGTTCTGACCGTACGGATTCCATGGCGCTCGTCCTCCCAAACCCACTTTGTGGATGCCTCATCAGGCCCTCCCGCCATCAAATCTCCATGATTAGTCGGTCCATACCAACTGTGCTCCACCCCATTATGTTATGGACCGGCAAAGCAAAAATGTCGCTTCGCTCTCCTGCCTGGCCCGAGCCAGCCTATGAGAGGCCCTCCTTTGTTCTTCCGTCCCCGTCGTCCGGGGCCACCCCCCTACCAGCCGAGCTCCTGTGCTTTTCCTCCTGACTCTGAGCTTTTCTCTTTTCTACCTCTTCCACCTTTTTTCCCTCAAATCCAATCCACTCGAGACAGAGCCTTCTCTCACCTCTCTCACGCTCATCCATCCGTCCATCCATCCATCCATCATCCATCCTTCCAACCCATCCATCCATCAACACACCTCCATCAGTCACAATGGCCTCTACTCGTGTCCTCGCCTCTAGGCTGGCCTCTTCCATGGCCAGCAAGGCCGCTCGCCCTGCTGCCCGTGCCGCTCCTTTCCAGGTCGCCTCCAAGCGCACCATCACTGGTGAGTAAAGAAAAAAAGAATTCAGCGGAAAACAGAATTTTCTCTCCACCCGCACCGTCGACGAGAAGCCGTGGAACGGCCAATTGGATGTCCCAGCGACACCCAATGGCTCCAAAACATCAAAATCTCAACCAATTGACCGATATTCTGACATTTGCCGTCTCCGGAAAGGCTTCACCGCCCGCCCCCAGGTTTCCCTCAAGGCCAATGCCAGCCGCATGTTCCAGAACGCCAACGCCAAGCGTGCCTACTCCTCCGAGATGGCTCAGGCCCTCGTTGAGGCCTCGAGGAACATTGGTATGGGTAACGCCGCCATCGGTCTGACTGGTGCCGGTATCGGTATCGGTCTCGTCTTCGCCGCCCTCCTCAACGCCGTTGCCCGCAACCCTGCCCTCCGTGGTCAGCTCTTCTCGTATGCCATTCTTGGTTTCGCCTTCGTCGAGGCCATTGGTCTCTTCGACCTCATGATTGCCCTCATGGCCAAGTTCGTACGTCAAACCCTCTCGATTCGCCGACGCCCCGACTCCGGGACCTCCGGGACATTTCAGCTGACAGCTTGTGCTAGACTTAAACTTCCTTCATCCATTCGGGATAAGAGAAGTGGCAGCGCGGGCACCGGTCTAGTACCGGGGAATCGAATTCGACGACAGTGGCCGTGGCCCGCCTGCCAGCCTCCATCACAAAGGGGACTTGTGTCCAGTGCGGCGGATGATAGAGTAATAGACGGGTTAGACGACGGGAGGGAGGGTAGGTTGTGTCGCCTGGGTCGAGCCAAGGCCGGAGGGGAAACGCCCCTGATGTATAGATGGATGATGGGATCATGGATAAGAGGGAAATCGAGTACAAAGGGCCCGATCGGGAGGGACAGCTCGGCGGTTTTGTTTTCACTTGCCCTCTCGATTCGCGGCACCCTCATCAACTTTCCAGCGTTTCTCTGCGATTGTAGCCAGAGACTGGGAACCTCCTGTACAAATACGAAAAAAACACTCATCCTTACCTTGCGGCGCTTCCTTTGTCGGCTCACCGTACCAAGCTTATCGAATATTTTTTCCTTTGTCTCAACCTTTTGACCGTCGCGTTTGAAGCTTTCCACTTTCGCATGAAATGTTCAAAAAGCCAATTGATCCTCGTGATTGGTGTTCTTTGCCATTGAAACGGTCAGGACCTCATTGGGAGCCAGCAGTGTTGACCTAGGCAAATTGGGCCATGGGTCTTTTTTTGTGTGGGTGGAACACGCTTGGACAGGGCTCTAAGGGCTCCGTTGCCGCGCCGTACCGTAACGATTCCAACTTGACGTCTTGCCAGCCTTGCGTAGTAATCGTTCATGCCCACCTGTGGCTGTGCTTGATAATGGCCTTCACTGAGACTTTGCCATTCTTTGCTGTCAAGCAGAAAAAGCGGGCGTGCATTGTGGTGCCGCTGACCTCCGTACCGTTTTTGAGTAGGGACATTACCGTACTCGTCGCGAGCAAAGCAGGCCAAAGACGATGGATGCGTACGGGGATAAATCAATGGCGAATGAGAAGAAGCCCAAGGAGTCACTGGCATGGCTGCATACTGCAGTGATGATAACCGTAACGACTTCGTGGGCCTTGTATGGACCATCGTGGCCCTCAACCAGCATGTCGGACATCTGAGAACCAGTTCGAAGCATGGGGCAATTGGGCAAGGCGACCAAACAACGTCATGCGTCCATCAGTCACGACGTGCCTGCCCAATTGCCTCAACATTAGAGGGCTCTCCCGTCCGGTCCCTCGGATTCTTAATTTCACATTGGGAGGATCCCATGGGGCCCCGACATTGAGAAACGCGCTCTCCGCCGTTCTCTCCGCCGTTCCAGAAGGTGAAGCTCACCCAAACGCCCTTTCTGTCCTAGCCCGGTTCTTTCTGGCGGGTCTAACGGTCCCACAGCGAATTACCGTACGAAGTAAGTAGTGTACGAAGTAGGCCTTCCGTTCCGCGTCTCTCCTGGCGTTTCTCCCGCCTCTTAGTCCGTTTTCTTATTTTCGCGCCGTTTTCTGGTTGTCGAAGTAGATTGGACTGGCGCTCGCTCTATTCCGTGAGATGGTGTCGTCGCGTGAATGATGATAATTCCATGACGACCATGATTCTGATGATGGAATGTCGTCCTCGAACGATGACTTGTCGTTGGAAAGATTAGATAATTGTTTATTTGGTTTTCGTATTTTTCCTGTGCGGAGTTACAGCATCTTTGTACTACCTTCCTCTTGGTTGTTCCTGCAGGAAGCGGCGTTCTGGCCGGGGAGCTGTTTCCCTCACCGGTCTGGCCGAATACCAGGATTTCTAATCGCGTCCGTCTAACGGAGTGAAAACGTACTTCGTAGCTAATCTGTCCCAGAACAGCAAAAAGTCACAAAGGATCAATTCTATCCGATGCAACAAAAAAAAAAAAAAAAAAAAAAAAAAAAAAAAAAAAAAAAGACGAAAGAAGAAAAAAAGAAATCGAATCGCCTTTGAATTGCCTCGTACTGGAATCGAACCAGTGATCTCCTCATTACTAGTGAGGCGCTTTACCACTGAGCCAACGAGGCTGCTTTTCGCAGGTGCTTCCTATTAGGTAAGCCCTACCTGACCCTTCATATGGGACGGGATGACACCAGTGTCTTTCAGCCGTGATAGCGTACTCGGTATCAAAAATATACGTGAGCTCTCAATAAAACGCATTACCAGCCAGGTCTCAATGTAAATCTCAGACTATATTTCCATCCGGGGTATCATATAATACGAACTCACAGCAAGTGGCCAAAAGAAAACACCCACGGCACTGGTCCTCGGCGGGCAGAAGCTCATGTTTCTCCCTCGCTCGCCTGGTCCGGCTTGATGCCGTAGCCTTCGAGGAACCCGTTCGGATCGCATACCCTCTCCAGGCTGATACCGCTCGCTGCCACCCATCGCCGAACGGATTCCTTGTCGACGCGTACCCTTGGCACCACAGGTACGGCCTCTTCATGCGCCTTGGCATCCTCCATCACCTCGTCCTCGTCGGTCTTCGTTTGCGCCGGCCTCTTCGCCGACCCCATGCCCGCATCCTCCACAAGTCCCATCTCGCGCAACGTGGCGAGGCAGTCGTCCAGGGCGATCCACGTTCCCCGGCTGCACTCGTTGACGTCCACTACAACCTCGTCCTTCTGCTCGGGTCCATCGCCGCCCATCGGTTTCGCGACCCCGTTGACCCCCAGTAACCACCGCGCAATCTCGCCGGCCCAGTAGCGTTTGTACCCCTTCCGGCCCAGTTCGGAGATGGGCTTCTCGGGCCCGCCCATGACACGCTCGCGGCGGCTTATCTCGTAGGACACGCCCATTAACAGGCCTCCCAGCCCCTTGCGCTGCCACGGCGGGAATACGAGAATACAAGCCAGGTTGTTGTTATCCCATGACATCTTTTCCTTGGAGAAGAAACCCACAACCTGCGACGGCCGGGTGGGCGGGGCATTCGCCATGTCAGCGCGGACCTGCGGATCGAAGGGAGTGGTGTTCGCAACGGGCGGTCGAGACGGCGGCGTGTAAACGAGCAAGAAATAGTTGAAATTGGTCACGTCGAAGAATACGGATTTCGTGTCGAGGAAGAGCTTGGCAAACAGGGAAAGATTCTGACAAAACAGCTACGGGAAGATTCTCTGGTCAGCATTACAAAGGTCCACGACACACAGCCGGGTCGATGATGAAGCGAAAGGGGAAAACGCACCATGTCTTGCTCTCCGTCCACCT
Organism: Sodiomyces alcalophilus JCM 7366; assembly: GCF_042370955.1. NCBI lineage: Eukaryota > Fungi > Ascomycota > Sordariomycetes > Glomerellales > Plectosphaerellaceae > Sodiomyces > Sodiomyces alcalophilus. Next base: position 600,082 of record NW_027263541.1, on the reverse strand, counting down.
CCCACACGCTCCACTCCCCGTGATCCGTCACCACCTCCTCGACATGGCGCAGCCCGCTGTTCGCCCTCTTGCCAGGGCCCCTCTTCACCTCGGGCACGGCCCTGAGCACCGACCGGCGGCCCCTTGGGTGTATGTAGATCTTGCGGCCAGGGGGCATCCTGCCGCTGTGTTCGCAGAAGCGTACATGTCCCAGCCACGACACCAGCTCCTTGGAGTACTTGAAGCAGTAAGGGCACACGTACAGCCGATCGAGCATGGTCACCTCGCCGCCACTACCACCTCCACGCTTCGCAGAGGCCTTGGCAGAGCCGTCGCCCCCTGTGCTGGCGCTTCCCGTCTTGGTCCCCTTGGCAGACGCCTGGGAGGACCCGGCCTTGCCAGCGTACCCGGACGAGGATGCATCGCCCAGCAATTCCTTGCCGTAGTAGGACGGGTACCAGGTGCGGAAACAAATGTCGCCCAACACGACTTTATCGATGTTGCGGTCGGCACGTGGGAGGGGTTTTGATTTATTCTTCTCTTCTTCCCGTTTCCGAAAGCCGGATTTTTCTGGTAGGGTAGACGTTGGATGGGATGACTGGGGCGCGACATGAGGGATGGTTGGGATGAGCACGTGGTTGGTGTTCGATGTCGGCGCACGAGAGGGCTGGTGGTGGTGGGGCGGTTGTAACGACGGGGGCAAACTGGTCGGCGGGCTTGGGCGCATAAGGGTCTTCGTCCAAGGTTGCGACTGAGGCTGGGGCACCTGGTACGAGATCTCAGGGGCGACGAGGCCGTTAACAGGTCGCCCGTTTCCAGACTGTCTCACGTCCCTGGCCGCCAGCACCGGGTGGTGATGCACGGCCATCATGGTTTTTTTTCCGCCGCGATGTCTCGTCACACGTGGTTCTGGTGGCGCGGTGGTTTGATGTTGATCTCCCGCCAGCTGGGGTGCCACGGGTTGAGAAGGCGGTGGCAAGGAGTCACGGACTTGGGTTTGCAAGGCACCTGTCGATGGAGTGGTGGACGCGGCAGCTGTGGTTGGAAGGGCGGTTTGGGAGCCTGGGATTCCAGGTTTGGATTCGGGCGGGCGTCCCCGGCGTTTCGGCTTGGTTGATTGTGGTTCTATGACAGCGGGCTGCCCGGATCCGGAACGCGGCGGAGATGCCGAAGTCGGGACGATCGGGGGTGGGTTCGGGGTTTGACGCGTCGCGCGACGCGTCACTGGTTGGGCGGTGGGGACAGGGGGAGGGGAAGAATGAAGTGCAGTTTGTTGTTGTTGCTGCTGCTGCTGCTGCTGTTGTTGTTGTTGTTGTTCGTCCTGGGGGCGTTTTCGCTTCCACCTGGGCATTGTGGAGGGTGACAGGAAAAAATCGGAGCTGGGGTTGTGGAACCAGGGACAGGCGGCTGGTCTGGGGCGGGAGTGGCGGCGAGCACACCCAGATGTCAAGCTTTGTGTGGCAAAGCCCTGCGGTACGTGAGGACCCCAGGGCCTCGAAAGTCCCTGGCCTACCTCTTTTGATAGAATATCAAGGAAAGAAAAAAAACAACCTGGATTGTTGATGATGGATTGTACTGCTCCAGCGAGATCGGGTTTCGCTTCAAAATTTCGGAACCAATCCTGTTGCTGTCGGGACTCGGGACGCGGTCAAATTTAGTTGACGCTTTTTCGTTCGTCAGCTGGACGTGCCCCGCTGGGATATCTGTGCGCCAGGCATCTGTACGTACCACATTCGCCTACATGCATGTGTTGCCTAGTTGCACCAACCATGAGAAGGAGCAAATGATACCCATTGCGCATGTGTGTCAATTAATACATAGGTACCTTGTACGATATTCGTGTATCAGGGTACATCCCGCCAAGAGTCAACATTCTGCCCCTCCACTCCATCCCCTCCATCCCCCACAGCATCGTCAGAACAGGACACGCCCATCGTCTATTCGTAGCATAACTGGCGACTGTGGACCGGATCGATATTCCCCCTCCCGTTCACTTCCCCGCATGACCCTGAACAGTGTCGCCCGATTGACTCCCATCCAAGGTACGACAAGCATCAGATCGATGGGCTGACCATTCGGCCCTGCAACCTTCCAGCTCCTGGTCCGTCTCCTCAACGCACCAAGCCTACGGCTACGTCACATTGCTTCCCTAACAGCCAATCTCAAACATCATCTCAACATCCATAATTTATTGGCTGGCTCGGCATACCAGATTGGCCCGTCTCGAAATCATCTGTCCTTCCCGTACGTGTTGGTTGGTCTTGTTCCCTATATTTACTTGAGGCCCTTGGTCTGTCTTGTGACCTTCTCTCACACGTCCAACCATTCAGTTTGTCGATTGGGACCTTGTTAAGAGCGAGGAGTCTCCTTCCCTCCTGCTGACTATCAGTTGTCGGTCATTTCTGCTACAAGACCCTTTTTCTGTCATTGTTCTGTAGCCAACTACCCACCATGGCGCCGCCCGATGTGATTCAGCCTGTCGCCGCCACGACGGGATCCCACGTAGTAACTGGATTGCAGGACCCGAAGGAGCAGTTTTACCGCCATTTCCAAGACGAATCCGCGTGTGAGTTATTTAAAAAAAAAATCCGAGAATTTGTCCCCCGAGTCTCGTATAGAGTCCTGTTGCTCACAAAGTACATCAAAGCTATCCACGAGCAAATCGAAAACCTCGCCTCAGTGGCGACCGTTGGAGGCGAGAGACAAGATGCCATCGATGCCATCTTGGGTTCCATCTCAAGTCTATCGAACGAGGTTTCAGATGCCTCCGACTATGTCCCTGCCTATGACCAGCGCACATACTCAGAAGTGATTTTCCTCTTAGCCTTTCCTAGAGAATGACCTTTTCTGTATTCGATGTCTAACTCAATACGTACGACACGTACGACAGGCTATCAAAGGCTTGACGGAAAGGCTAAATCAGACAACGGCAAAGCTCGCACCTCGCTCCCGTTTCCAGTTCAAGTCCCGCGGCGCCGCCGCCGGGCCCGACCGGTCTTTCGGGCGCGCGGCTGATCCTCGTCTTCTCACCACCACCAACCCGATCGACGCTACACCAGCAACTTCCTCTGGCCGGCCTGCCGAGGAGGCCGAAGACGCCGTGAGCGATCTCCCCTCGATCAAAGCCAAGGACTACAACAAAGAGATGGCGCAGCCCGGGGCGTCTCGTGTCCGCACGCCTAGCTTTTCGACGGCCAAGGAAATTGTGATTTTTGGCCAGACGGGGCTGCACATCATCCTGCCGTCCACGGCCTCCCGAGCCACGTCCTCGGGTCGTTTGACCGATATCCGCGACTGCGTCGTCGACATGTCCATGGCCACCGCCAGCAGCGCCCCCTTCGCCAGCCTCACGCTCAAGAACATCAGCCATTCCCTCGTTCTAGCTGGCCACGTAGACGGCCCTGTGCACATCACCGGCGTGTCGGATAGCATTCTCGTCGTGGCAGCCCGGCAGGTCCGGATCCACGAGTGTAAGAATGTCGACATGTATCTATACTGCTCCAGTCACCCCATCATTGAAGACTGTTCCGCCATGCGATTTGCGCCGCTCCCTCCGTCATTCGTATGTGTCCACTCCACCATCCGTGTTTTCGAGCGCCGTGACTGACGTGAGAGGTGCAGGAAACGCCCGACGATGTATCGAAGAACAAGTGGGACCAGATACAAGACTTTAAGTGGTTAAAGTCCGAGACGAGCCCTAACTGGAGCACCTTGCCAGAGGGAGAGAGAATTGCGGATGACGTCTGGCTGAACGTTGTCCCGGGGAAACCAGGGAAGGACCTTGGTGATATCCTAGACGCGGTCGGGATTGCAAGGCGTTCGAGTGGGTAATGGGCAGGGCGGCCTTTGTAGGTGATGTATTTGTCCCGATAGGAATGGATTGACTGTCTGTCTCGTCCGTTCCGAACCGATGGGGACGTTTGTTTCGCCGCAATTCAGTTGTGATTCGTCATCTTCGCTCGGTCTCGGGGCTCGCTGCCGCCAGTTTCTCTGTCTCAATTTCTTGGCAACTCCTGGGTATCAAGTAAAAACCAACCTCCCACCCGCGAATTGAAGCTCTTTGTGCCCCTTCGCAACCTGAGAGACCTACGTCTCCATCTTATCGCCGTCTTTTCCAAACTCGACCCCGCGCTCCCGCAACTTCTCCAGCACGTCCCGCTGCATGTGGATCCTGGCTTCGAGCTCCCGGATCTCCTCTTCCTGTTCCTCAATGTCGCGTTCCATGTCGGGGAGCGTCTTGATCTGAGCGCGAGCCCGCTGCACCTTGTGCTTCAGCGTGTCGGTCTGCGTCGAGAGCTCCCTCAAAGACAGAGGTCCTGTGCCGTCCGGGCTGGCTCCCAAATGGTTCGGCGTCGCTCCTGCAGGTAACGGGGTGGAACCCGTGACGCCGCCGGGGGCCGTGGGAGGGCTGGACGCTTGGATGGTGGCTCGGAGGCGGGTAAGGATTGTTGCGAGCTCGGTGAGCGTGTCGAGAGCGTCGGGCGAGAAGTTGGGAGGCAGTGCGAGCGGGTGGGGAGTGGAAGAGGAAGGCGGAGCAGACATGGCTGGAGAAGATACTGGGACAGTCGTTTGAGGAAATGTAGAATGTGCGAAATCCGTATTTTCTTTCCTCGTTTGCGATGTTTCTTGTTTGATGTTGATGCTGCGTGGTGAGAAAATCGAGTGGTAGGTACGTAATCATGAGTACCTATGTCTGTACGTTGTACGAAGTACGGGAAAGAGGCTTGGCGGGGTCAACTGTCGTGGGGCGCCGATAACGGCTCGAGGCGTACCATTAGAAGAGATTGTGGATTCTCATTACCCACTACGTAATTCCGTACATGTACGTTGTATGTACAACAGTAGGTACCTACCAGATCCCCCGCCATAGATTGATAAAAAGAAGTGCCCCTCCTCAACCAATTCAACTCACCACCATCTCTGATCTTTTTTCCCCCCCTCAGGAAAATCACGCATCACCTAATTCGATCCTGTGTCCTCGCATTCGTTCACTCTTTGTCAGATAAAGAGCTATAACAGAATTGACCGATCATCCAGTCATCATGGCTGAAACAAAAGTTCAACCCGCCTGCCTGAGTACGTCCATCCCTCTCCCTCTCCTTGTCCGTCTCCCCGACGAAAGCCCCATTGTTCGTCGTTCTGCCTGCCATAATCTCGCTTGGCTAACTCCTTGATTTCACCCTCGTCAGTCGTGATCGATGGCTGGGGCATTCCCACCGCCGACTCTCCCAAAGATGGCGATGCCATTGCTGCCGCCAAGACCCCCGTCATGGACGCTTTCTCCCAGAACAAGGACCAGTACCTCGAGCTCGAAGCGTCCTCTTATGCCGTCGGTCTCCCCAAGGGCCTGATGGGCAACTCCGAAGTCGGCCACTTGAACATTGGCGCCGGCCGTGTCGTCTGGCAGGACGTCGTGCGCATTGACAACGATATCGAGGAGGACAGATTCGCCGATAATGAGGTGATCAAGAATACCTTTGAGAGCGCCAAGAACGGCAACGGCAGGCTGCATCTCTGCGGTCTTGTCTCCCACGGCGGTGTCGTAAGTTGACAAAAAAGAGTCCTGATGGCCTCCCTGTCACATTGAGTCCTGCATGCTGACGGATCGTTTCCTCTAGCACGCGAAACAAGATCACCTTTACGCCATCCTCCTCGCCGCCAAGAAATACGGCGTTCCCAAGGTCTTCATCCACGTTTTCGCCGACGGACGCGATACCGATCCCAAGTCCGGCGCGGGCTACGTAGAGGAACTCGTCGGGAAGCTGAAGGAGTTTGGTATCGGCGAGATTGCCACCGTCGTGGGCCGCTACTATGCCATGGACCGTGATAAGCGCTGGGAGAGGATCGAGATCGCACTGAAGGGCATGGTCCTTGGCGAGGGCGAGCAGAGCGATGACCCCGTCAAGGCGATCCGGGACCGATACGAGCGCGGCGGCCCGAAGGACAAGGACGAGTTCCTAACGCCCATTGTCATTGGCGGCGATGAGCGACGGATCAAGGGTACGAGCCAAGCCTCTCTGTCTGAATCCCATGAAGACACATCACTAACCCTCGTTTGTAGATGACGACACCGTCTTCTTCTTCAACTACCGCTCCGATCGGGTCCGTCAGATCACCCAGGTCCTTGGTGATGTCGACCGCGACGTGCTCCCGGACTTTGCTTACCCCAAGATCGCCTCTCTCGTCACCATGACCCAATACAAGACCGACTACCCGTTCACCGTCGCCTTCAAGCCTCAGCGCATGGACAACGTCCTGGCCGAGTGGCTGGGCAAGCAGGGCGTCAAGCAGGTTCACGTGGCCGAGACGGAGAAGTACGCCCACGTCACCTTCTTCTTCAACGGCGGCGTCGAGAAGCCCTTCCCCCTGGAAACCCGCGACGCGGGCGACCTCGTCCCCTCCAAGAAGGGCGTGGCCACCTACGATCTCGCCCCGAGAATGTCGGCCGAAGAAGTCGCCAACCGTGTCGCCGACCGCATCAGGGGCGTCGGCGGCGAGGAGTTCCCCTTCGTCATGAACAACTTTGCGCCCCCCGACATGGTCGGTCATACCGGCGTCTACGAGGCCGCCATCATCGGCTGCGAGGCCACCGATGAGGGCATCAAGACCATCTACGACGCCTGCGTCGAGCGGGGCTACGCCCTGTTCATCACCTCCGACCACGGCAACGCCGAGGAGATGAAGTTCCCCGACGGCCAGCCCAAGACCAGCCACACCACCAACAAGGTGCCCTTCATCATGGCCAACGTCCCCAGCGACTGGCGCCTTACCCCTTACTGGGACGAGAAGAAGGGCAAGCACCTCGAGCCCGTCCTCGGCGACGTTGCCCCCACCATTCTCGCCGCCATGGGTCTGCCTCAGCCCGAGGAGATGGATGGCCACAGCTTGCTGCAGAAGGGCGCCGGACAGAAGAGGAAGGAGCAGGCCTCCTGAGTATACCTCGCGCGGGGATCAGAGCAGGGTATATTAGATCAAGAGCGGGACGGGAGAAAATGAATGGATGACCCAAGAAAATGACGTTTGGAATGACGACCGGGTCGCGATCTGCCGTAGCCATGGCTGGCAGACGGATGGATGGCCGGGATGAATGATATACACCAACGTGCGTGGATGCACGTTCAACTTTTGCTTTTAGAGATAGAAAAGATGAAAGTCATACGAGTCGTCAAGGCTCACCTTATACAAACCACTATTGCAACAGCCAGCACTCCTCTATGTGCCAGATCAATCAGCGGGCGGCATCGAGAAGAATCGCCAAGGGCTAACTCGGTGGGAATTCATTCGGCAGGGACCTCGCGTGAACGACATGTTTCCAGCCACAGCTACGTCGAGATCCAAGTTGATGGACACGAATAACACGAGCTGTACATAGATCAAGCAGCTATTTTGCGCGTGAATTGCAAGACAAAGTGGCATCGCCAGACTACATACAGTTCATAACATGTCGGGACGGCGATTGGAAACTGTATAATTTCCCATGAGCCACCTTGCAGCGCATCGTAGCTTCGATCCGTCCTGACATGCCGTGAAATACAGACCCTGGGTATAATTCATTTTCAACTCCTCGCAATGCTGAGAAAAACAGAGCAGTTGCCCAAGTCGAGCTGTTTCGTGAATTCGTTCAGAGGGTCGAAAAATCGTCCCATGACAGTGCATGCTTCGCTTGCGAAAAGGCAGATGAAAAGAAACGGAAACAAAGGGCAGAAAGATGGAGAAAAGATGGGAAAATATGTGAAAATATGGGAAAGGTAGGGACCAAAAAAAGAAAAAGAAAATAGGGGACATGTCCTCGAGCTAAAACAAAACTGTTTCGACGAAAACTGTAGAGATCGAGCATTCAGCTGCTTCCTTCGAGGCCGCTCGAGTACCCGCTTTCGCCATCATCCTCAGCTGCAACGTCCGAGCTGTCCGTCTGCCTGGGCAAATCGACACTCAAGCTCTTGCTCCGGCCCCGAACAGTCCCGGGCGCAGCAATGGCGCTACTGCTCGTCCGACGGGCCAGCTGGCTTGGTCGCATGGCCATCCCTATGGCTTGCCGGGTTGGGACAAGGTCACGGGCGACCCTCGGCTCATCGTCGTCGTCGCTGCTCAGGTTGTCCTCCCGGTACGGAATATCCGGCGTGCTGGGAATGGATGACCTGCGCTCGGAATCGTCGCGCACATCCGACTCGTCTGCCTTGTCGTCCGAGTCGAGACTGTCCATGCTGTCGACGGAGGTGTCCGTGCTGAAAGGGGGGATGAAGATGGCCGGCGGCGGCAGGGCGACTGGTGCTAAGCGCTTCATGTTGCCGGATATGTATTCAATCTCCGTGGTGGGAGCGGCGCTGCTCGGTTGAGGTATGGTCGCAAGCGGGCGGGGAGACGGCGACATGGATGCAAAGCGGTGGATGATGGCATCCAACGTCTCACTAGACTTGGGTTGTTGCTGGGCAGTCTTGACACCGGGGATATCCTTAGGCCGCCGGGTCTGAACGGTAACCATGAAGTGATCTTCCGGGACCACGCCCCCAAGACCTGATGGCTCGAGGGTCTGAGGTCGGACGGGCTGTTCTTGCTCTGTATCCGAGGAGTGACCCTCCATGTCCAAGGCGTCCGCGTCTGAAAGATCATCGCGGTCGTAGAGAATAGGCTCAGGTTCCGCCGACACAGCGTCGGTGAAGAAGTAGGGTGCTCGGTCGCTCAACGGACGGATCCGCAGGATGGACCCGGATGACGTCCGCTGCGGCGGGTCAGGTCTCACAAACTGGCCGCTCGGGTCGCTGGACGACCCAGGCTGGGCATCATGACCGGAGGACGTCAAATAGGTCGCCGAGGACGAGTCCCCCGGGTCGCCAGACAGGTCGGTGCAAAAAGGGGCTCCGCTATAATAGATGATGGCACCGTCCAATCGACGTTTCCTCCGCTGAGATGACCCAGAGCCGCTGTTGCCCCACCTCGACTCTTCGATATGGCTCTCCTCGGCAGGGCCAAATGAAGACCCGGTATCGTCCACCGACGTCTGCTCGGGTGACTGTGGCGGGTGCACGAAGAGGGGCTTGTAGTGGAAGCTGTCTGATGGGATTCGGCGTTCGCTTGAATAGGCCGAGGCAGCAAGGTCGTTTGCAGACCCCCGGTGGACTTGTGTCGTCTTCCGTTTCTTTCGTTCTGTCTTCTTCTCGTTGTGGGAGCCGTCTGTGTCGTCGGTGGAAGGGCTCTTTCCCGAGTTGTCGCCGGAGCTGTCGCTGCTGAACTTGGTGCCTTCGGTGCCTCCCCTCCAGCGGATTTTCCGACCGTCGGGAGAGAGTTGGAATTTTGTGCTCCTCTCGGAGATGGCTACGCGGACGAAATCAGGCGTGACGTTGATCATGTGCAGCTGGGCGAGGTTGCAGAGGAGATTGAGATAGACCCATCCATCGGCGTCTGGCGCGACGTCCTGTGTGGTGGATTCAGGCAGCAGCTCGGGTGGCACCAAGCCGAGATGGCGAATGTAGTCCATGTTCTCCGAAGGGTTCTGCACGCGGTCGGGATCGAGGTCTAGTGGCCTGGTCGGGCGTTGCTCGGGAAGCGGTGCATTCGGGGGGGACGTATTGGCATCACCAGGCGCGGCTCCGCTGCCACGGGAATCTGCGCCATAGCTATTCGAATGGTCCATGGACATGTTATCCCTCTGCTTACCCGAGCCGGCCACCGAAAGGATAGGCGCTTCTCGAGCAGGTTCATTGGTGCCCAGGTTAACAGGTTGGCAAGCCATGACGTTCGTCCTAGCCATGCCCTCGCCCGTCACGGGTGCCAGAAACGGGCCCGCTTGGGGCACTGCCTGACCTAGTTCGCGCCTCGGGCCGCGCATCTTGCCTGTAAACAATTGTTCCAGACGTCGCACCACAAGCTTCTTCTTTTCCCTATTGGTCATGGCGATATGTCGTGGGTAGAGGCCCTCGGGAATGTCCTCGAGGTAGCTTTGGACTTTCTGTTCGGCTGAGCGAGCCTGTGAGCCCATGGACGGACGACGCAGTGATGTCCCGGCCGAGTGATGGCCCGTCGACATGGATGCGTAGGCCGAGTCGACGGGCCTCGACTGCGAGCCAGACGAGGAGGAAGCGTGCTTGGACATGGAACCTGAGCCCGAATATAGGCGATTGGCATGGCGAGATGACTTTTTGCGCGGGCCCGACGAAGTCTGGTTACTGGCGGATTCGCTAACACTTGCGGCAAAGTTGCGTAGGGTGGCCTCGAGTTCTCGTTTCTTGCGCTTTGGCAGCCCGTGCATTTTAATCTCGAAAAGCTTGTCCTTCTTGAGCATCTCCGGGCCCAACTGCTTGTATCTCTTCAACTCTTCTTTCAACTTGTGTATCTCAACGGTGAGGTCGTCGATGACGCTGCGGTATTCGTCGGTGCTGCTGCTACGGGTGACGACTGGCGCCAGCGATTGGGATGCGCCCGGCCGGAGGTGTGAGGGATAGGTCGTCTGGGGAGCGTCTTCGTTTGACGAGTCGGTCTCCCTCTGAAAGAACGGGGGATCGACTAGGCATCTGGTGTTGGCAAACGCTCCAGTGGCTAGGACGGAGAAACTGGCTTACCTTCCATGGCCCCGGAGTAAGAGACTGTGGGGTGCTGGTTCGACTGATCGAACCACTGTCTTGCGTCGGTTTGACCCATCTCGCGGCTTCCTGCAGAAGAAAATTTCGGGGGGGAGCCGCTTGATCCTTTGTCCACTTTCACCAAAGGCACGCGCTCTGCCGCATCTTTCCCAGCAGCATCGCGAGCACGTCGATGATGCTGCAATGTCACGGATTTTTCGTAAGGGGCCCTGCGAGGCAATGGGTGGTCTGTGTCGAATGTTGGCCGCGGAGCTTCTGCTCCGAAAGGCGACTGCGCACCACGAGGTTGATTCAGATCTTTGTCTGTCATGTTGCGATACCTGCGTATCGTCAAACAAATAATAAATTCATATCTGGAATGCCAGTATGAGGAAGATGAATGTGCCGTTGCGTTGAGGGAATTCTCAACGACTGCGCAGTCCCGGAACACCGTAATATGTCGAGTACCACTTGCAAAAATGAGGGCGAAAAAGAGGCAGGTCGATCGATGAGAAGCAACTTTCAGAACCGTCTCCAGGAGAAGTTCGGACGAGGCGACTTGGGTACGGGAAAGTTGAATGGCCCGAATCGACGAATTGTCGTGATTGGCCGGTGGTGGTTTGGCGATCTCGATGGGGCGAAAAGCGGGATCGTATGACGCTCAAACCGAGTTCTAGCCAGTTCTGAGGTTTGTGTCTTCGTAGAGCGCGGGTTCTTTTACGACTAATCTGAGGGGTAAAACGCACGGTTAGTAAGCCTAGATTTACGAAATCCTCGCCTTTCTGGTGGGCAGTGTTGGCTTGGACAGGAATCAGGATCATCGCGGTTTCCTTTACCTTTCTTTTGGTAACGTACGTATGTTTTGGTCTGGTTTCTAGGGTAGCTCGTTCGATTTCAATCGCGCTGGCCTCAGGATGCTAACCCTTATTTTTCACCGTTGCAAAGGGCAGCAGATGTGCCAGCGAGTTCGTAATGTGTTCCAGCTCGTCGTTTTTCGTGGTGCTTCGTCAAAGTTCGATGATCAAGGCGGGAAGCCGATGAAATCTGTGGCGTGAGGTGGCGAGCTCTGTATTAATGAAGGACTGGAGAGGGGTTTGCCAACACTCCGTAGTATTGTGGAAAGACGAAAGCCAGAGAACGTGGACGGTGGGAGAAAGACAAAGCCAGCATTTGCTCCCCTCTGGGATTGCAATGCTTGGCCCTGTCGTAGGATTACAACGGGCCCGTTGCTAGCACCCGTCGTAGTGTGGCCTCAGTCTTGTTCCTGACGAGACAAAAACATGAGCTCAGCGAGTTGACCAAAAAATAGAGTGGGCGAGTGACGGTTTTAAAAGACACTTGCATCCGTAAACAGGAAAACGCAATGGCCAAGGGAAAGGCCAGAATATAGATGGAAGAGGACAAGAAAGGAAGCTGGAATTGGTGCTGCTGGTCTCCAAGTTGAGGTACCTTCTAGGTACGACATGCATGGTTCTCAGTACCTGATCAGTGATGATGTGTACTGTGGTGGGGCTGTGGGGGAGCCTCGGCCATGGGTCCAGGGAACAATCTAGACAGGCTAGACTAGGTCTCGATTGCTGACTGTCCGTTCCCAGGCGAAGATCGAACAAGGGACATTGTTGGCATCGAGGTGTCTACTTTGTATTCCAAGATTTTGGGTGAGGTGCTCGCGATCGTCCATGTGGGATGAAAACATTGTGGCAGATGAAGTCGCTTGAATCCTCTGGCAGGTATACGCTGCATGTATAGCCCATAGGTACGAAAGGTACTCAGGTGTTCTCTGTCCGTGGTCTCTTTGCTCTGCTGTGCATCGAGGCATCGGAGTACAGGTACTGGATATGACAGGAAACAGAATACACACTTAAACCGAGAAAGTCTCGTGTTTATGTATAATACCGATTATGTGATACTTGTTTGCTTCCTTGATTTCCCAGTCCTGAGACGTCCCGTCCATAGGAGTACAACGTAAGTACCCGTATGTCCCACATTTTTTCGAGTCTCGCCCCGGACGCGCAGCGGTCTAACGGCTACGGGACACGAATGTGACCTTTGCAACCACCCATTCCACAGACATAGGTAGGGTGAGTGAGGCCTGGGAGTGTTCGAATTATGCCCATGCTGCGAGTCTCTCGCTTCTTTGCGAAAAGGTAGCGCATCAGGTGTCTGGAGAGTGAGGTATACCTTTGCCCGACATCGCCTCGTCGTCATATGATGTACCTACGTACCCCACTATTGTGAGCCCCTCGGACCCTTCTCGCACCTGCGCTAAGGTGTTCTGCCGCTGCATCTGACGTCACAAGATCAGGGTGCAGCTCTGTCAGGAAAAAGTCATTCAACGGATTCAGAAGAGGCTGAAGATGTTTCAGGGGCTTTTCAAGCCGACAGAGGGTGATATAATGGGGGAAAAAATCACAAAAAAAAAACTATAAATCTCGTCATCTTTGATGCATTTGCTTATATGGTTCGAATAGATTCTACTATCGTGAGGTGAGCACCTACTTAGTAGGTACCTATGGTGCCCCGTCCTGCAGGGACATGAGCCTAATAGGCTGCAAGCCCCACTCTCATAACGCATCTTTACCAAGCAGAGGCGCAGTGAAATGGTTTAGAAGTACCGATTACGAAAAGTACATTCCGTCTACAATGTACGGTCGTAGCTGTACTTTCGCCGTCCGTTGGCAATATTGGTGTCAGGATATGGAGCTTATCTTGATAAGGTACCTGAATAAGGAACCACCCCTCGGCCAAAAGAGCTTCCACGAATCGACACCCCCTCGATATCTATCGCCATTGAACCCCCGAGGTGTCAATTTTCAGGGTCTTTACTGACAGCCATGGCTTCGAGCTCTTATGAGGCGATGATGTGTCCTGACTGATTAACGAGTACCGGTCTTCCGCCACCCCCTGCTCGGTCTTCCGGGTCTTCTTAAACCCTTTCGGGCTAGAATAATCCACTATATCTCTATAAGCCGAAATTAGGTGGGATTTCAAGGTTTTTCTATGTACATATACATAAATAAAAGAATAAGTACGAGGAACCACTAGCCTCTCGAAAAATCAGCTACCTAAATTAAGACCAGCCACCTACCGTTAAATCCAGCCTCTTTAACGCGTTAAATCCAGCCCCTTTAACGCGTTAAATCTAGCTACCTATAACGCCGTTAGATTAATCGTATTAATAGATATAATGCTGCCGGGCGTAACCTAATATATAGTGGTTTAATTAACCTGCCTTTTTAATAATATTAGGGCCTTTTTTATAATAAAATCCGTTCTTTTTATATCGTTAATCCTCCTATAATAGCCGTTATTATATCGAACCCGGGACTAAAGTATACTAACCGCCTTAAGCTCCTATAGCTTATTAAATAGCACTTCGCCCACCTAGGCTATATGGTTATAATCCGCCGAACTAAAAAGAGAGTAACCGGGGAACTATACCTCGTTTATCTCGCTTATAACCGCGGCGGCTTAATAAGAGAATCCACTACCCGATTTAGAGTAGGTAAAATAGCTAAAACGGGATATAAGTGGCGAGGAGACCTATCTTAGATTAGGGATAAATAGGTTTACCTTCCCGTCGATCCCGAATATAACCACGAGCCGTTAAATAGAGGCGCCTAACGCGTAGCGCCGGGCCTGCGTAATATAAGCTAGAATATCGTCGGCGGCAAAGACTAGGTCCGGAATTAAGTAGAAGACCTTTATTCTACTAATAACCTAAGTGCCCGTGATATCTATAACTAGATTAAAGCTAGGGCTATAGAACTAGGCTATATAAACCTGTTACTAACAGAACAGGATATCCGTAACTTTAAGAGGGATCTTCGGAGGCAGAAATACGGCCTGATATCGGTAACGCAGTATTTTTTAAAGGAGCTATAGGCAGAGGGCTCGGAAGCCCTATATATAGATACCCATTACTCCTCGAAGGGTAGGATTAATACCGTTTTTTAGATATATTATAAGTGCGTCGACTAGTAGAAGAGGAATTCGGAGCTATTAATAATAAATAATACTTATAAGGTGAGTCTTAATTAAGTAAAATTAGATAAGAGGACCCTTAACTAACAGGTATAGGTTAATCGCTTTAATATACCGCTCTTCTAGGTGACTAGCGTGACCTCGACCTATAGGTCTTTTAACTGCTGCTTTACCCTAGTATCGAGTAAAGATAAGGAGGCGTTTTAATAGGTCCTAGAGCGCCTAAAAAGGGTGATAAAGGAGGAGAAGATACGGTTACCGGAGGTGGTAATCACGGACTTCGAATAGGCCCTCCGGAACGCCCTAATAAGGCTCTTTTTAACGCCTTGATTATAGCTATATATATAGTATATCATAAAAAACATGGTATTATATATTAAGAAGAAGTGGTTAGGTCCGCTAGAGGGTAATAGCTTAGTGGAAATCCGCCTATATAAAGGCGGTAAAAGCTCGGAAACTTAAAAAGGTATAGCTTTATTTTAATCTACCCGACTACCTGCTATTTTAGGTATAGTTTTATTTTAACCCACTTTAATCTAAGAATTCTATTAGATAAAAAATTTTCACTATTTTAATTCTGACGCGTTACTATAATAGCTTCTCCTACCGATCTAAAAGACCTCGACGATAAGGAATTTAATAATAACGCCGCCGTAAAAGATCACGATAATACCGCCTCCGCCGCCGCTATTTAGGGCCTTGGCCTTATTAACGAAGTCACCGTTAACGGCCCGGCTACTTAATTATCGAAAAACCTACTAAATCTACGCGTTATATTATTAGATCTATCTATAGAGTATAGTCCTAATAGGCTCCTATACGTATAGAAGTGCTGCGTATACGTAGCTACTAAGGACGCCTTTTCGAAGGCGTGGAGGAAGCTGCTATAGCGGTTTAAAGAGCGGCAGCCAGGTTAATAATCTGCCTGTTACTCTATTACTGCTTTAAAAGCTAACCTCCCGTAGATATTATAACCTATTTAGAGAACTAGTGGCTACCGTGGCGCTAGCAGTTCTGCGAATTCGGCGTTAATTAATAACGTAATTATAGTATTAGAATAACTAGCCGAATAGAGTCCTCCTACGCTAAGCTTAAGAGCTATCTTCGGAACCGGCTCGCCGACCTTTATCTTTTATTAATAGTAATCTATAGGATAGTTAAAAATAAGGCGGTAAAGCTAAAGCTAGAGGTTAGTTTATTAGTAAGGTTAACGCTACCGACCTATTATAGCTATAATACCGTTAAGCCGTTAATATCGAGGGTTAGTTATAAGGCCCTTAATCTATTATAGCAGTATTATCTTAAGGCTTTCGATGTTTATTAAGATTAATTAAAGTCCGCGAGGCCAAAGGAACTACCGCCTTATAGTAGGTCTTTTCGAGCGTAGTTTAGGCTACCCTGCCGGTATAAGCTCCTTTAACGCCTATAGTAATCGATTAATCTAACTATTAACGATATAGATCGCTACTAGTAGCTTAATTAGTCTCTAGTAGGTTGCCTTCCCTATACCGCGTCCTGATTCTATTTAAATAACTGACTTTTTACCTGTATTTTAGCCCGATATTCGTGCCCTATAAAACGATCTTCGAGAACCCGACCCCGAGGTTATAAGGAATAGCAGGATTAAAAATAAGCCGTAGCTAATACCGGCGGATATTAAGGATCCAGAGCCGGCCGACGAGTCCTTTAGCGAGCTATTTATTATATAATCTATATTAACAAAGAGGGTCCTATCGGCCTAGGAGTGGGTGGAACCACCTACCGCCCGGAAAAGGTAGAAGTAATAAAAGGCTCCGAAGAAGATTATAATCCGTGGTCGGAAAAACGGCGTCGACTCCGAGACGATCGCTAACGCTATTAAGATAGTTCTATAGCGTTAATAGAGTTAGGCGACTTAATCAGGGCCCGGTAAGGCTCGGGCCGTCCAAACTAAATCGTTTTCTATATAAAATCAGTGGGCGCCGGTTTTATCGCAGGGCGTTACTCCTTAATAGCACCCGTATCACGATCCGTATTATATACCGCTGTTACCGGCGCCTTGGCCTTTTAAGCCTCGGCTCGAGCCTTAGTTCGAGCCGCCCCTATTAAATTAATAGGCGCCCGGTAGTTAGTTTTGGATTAGGCCGTTATAATAAGAGCCGCCGAGCTATCGGCAGTAGTAGCAGTACTCGTAGTAGTAGCAGTATTAATTATAGTAGTAATAGCTATTATAATAGTAACACTAATAGGGTGGATATTATGGTTATAGGTAGAGTGGTGGTGGCTTTAATAACGGGCTAAGGTAATTATATAGCGTTCCTTGTACTTATTCTTTTATTTATGTATATGTATATAGAAAAACCTTAAAATCCCACCTAATTTCGGCTTATAGAGATATAGTGGATTATTCTAGCCCGAAAGGGTTTAAGAAGACCCGGAAGACCGAGCAGGGGGTGGCGGAAGACCGGTACTCCTGATTAACATGGACCCTTAGGCGATCCTCGTTGGGAGAACCCACCCACATCGGTTCAGGAACCCCCGGATTCATTGGACCGGACCAATCAGCCTGGTTTGACTTGTTTATCCTATACCCGCTTAATTGAAATCGTGTTAAAAGGCGCAGAATCAAGGCAGACCCGCAGCGAAATGACGTACAACGTACATCTGTACTTCATACAAAGTACTTTTCACGAGGTTCTCATGCCGACCAGAAAACCACAAGGCATGCGCCACACTCTCCGTGCGGAAGTTGCGGAACAGCGTTATGTGTGGCTGTGGGTGGCGTGTAACCGTCGGTCGGATCGTGTGCTCCCTTTCCACACTAGATGGAACACGATCCGAACCACTCCATCCGACGAGTTGGTACGACCTGACCGTGGTTATTCTGCCAATAGGTATGCATCTTAGTTTGACGTCGAGTTCCTTCAGCCGCAACCTATGTAGTCGGCGCTAATTGCTCACGCTGGGCCCCTAGGATCCCCCAGATACGAGATTCACGTCTATCGGCCGAGACAATCATGATATGATCCAGGACCATCGCTACCCAGTCGATTATCAGGGACCGTACCATTGCAGCGGGCGCTTGGGCTGTGTAGTGTGCAGCAAATAGTGCAACACATGGCCAGCTTATTTTCTCGTCTTAACGTCTGGACCACCCGGGAGGCCACGAACTAACGTTACAGAATCCAGCGGTTGCCGATGGCCAGAGGAAATGGAAGACCCAGTTCATTCTGGGATTACCCACAGTCTCCATAGCCACACGCATCTCGCTCCGACCCTCCACGCTGCACCTCCCAACAACCGAGACTCAATATTGCCTCTTCGCCGGCCTTGGCCCCCGCCGACCCGTTGAACAGTCAAATTGTCGGGTAGCAGGATTCCAAATAGCCGCCGCGAGGCAAACTCACATTTGCGGCCTATAAGGGCAGTCGGGTTAGAAAGCTAGAAAAGCTGGCCATCCTCCCCTCGCAAGCGCCGACTCAGGAGTGCGCGGCTATTTTGAAAGTGGCAACCAGTCGCGTTGGGTTCTACGGCCTGGACGCTTTCTGGCCCCCTGCAACTCCACCTACAAAGAACAGCGAAGAAGAGAGCGAATAGAATCACCGATCAGGTTGGCCCGTGTGGGGCACCGACCACCAAACTCGAGACTCGCCAACTCCTTTGTTTTACTCGTCAATTTGTAGCCCCCGTTGTCGTTGACTTGGGGCAGTACAGCTCGCTTCAGTAGCGAAACTCGAATGCCCTTTTTCCCGGCCACGGACTCACAAGCACGGCGAAGTGGCGAGGGGAGGAAAGGCACGGAAACCAAGATCATCAAGCCAACAAAAGCTTATGATGAATCACAAAGGCCTTCACTCAGTACACAAAGGACTATCCTCTCTTGAATAGCCCAAATATGCAAGGGTCCCCGTTTGGTCTAGTGGCGGACAGTTACCTAGGCGCCTGGCCAGCGGGTATTATGAGTTGACAAGTAGAACTCACCTCTATTATGAGCATGTCAAATATAGAACTTCCATGTCCGTCAGGTAGCCAGGGCCCCATTTACGGGCAGCTATTGGGAGGCCGTATGGGACCGTATAGGACCGTATGGTGGGAGAATACCCAAGCCCGTGGTGGTTCATGCCGCCCAACGCCTTGGGGTTTGCCTGGCCTTCCAATGCGGACCACGGTATGCATGGCAGAGACGCCGACCCCCAACAGCATTGGGCCCACGCTGCCCTGCTGGGAGGGGACGCCGTGCTGGTTCATAATCCCCAGGTCATCCCGTCGACCGCCCGTCCTCGTTTGATTCGCATCACGGCACGGATGTCAGGATGGCTTCCTCTCGGTCGGTTTCGATTCCCAAGATACGCCAGTTCGATACTGACACCACTCTCGTCGAGCCGGAGGTGGTGTCAAGTACCCGTTCTTCTTCGTCTCTAATAAAGAGACTCTCGTCAAGGAGTCTCAACAAACTCTTTGGTCGACGGAAGAAATCTCGCTCGCCTTCCAAGGACGGATCCAAATACCTCGAGGTAAAGCACGATTCGCCTCACGGCTCTCGACCCACCAGCCCATGCCAACGGGTACAAGACACGCCTTCACCACAGGGGAGCTCGATTTCCATCCGCTCCGATGTCGTGGCTGTCGTCTCGGCTCTTCCATACGCCACGTCCGGCACTCTATGGGACATTGCGTATGATGAGCTGCGCGAAGAAGGCGGACAGCGCCAGGAGTACGTCGAGAAGTTCGAGCAGCTGCTCTCTTCCAAGCTGAACGCCCAGAACAACGGTCAGTAAGGGTGGCATATGCATACATATCTTACCGCATCACAACGTCTCTAATACCGTACGCAACTGTCAGGGAAATCAGGGGAATCAGTGGAAGGGGACCACCCAGACCATGGTACCATCGACTCGGAAAAGAACTGCATTGCCAGGGAGTGGAAGACCCGGCGCCAGCAGATGGAAGAGGTTCTAAAAATTGGACAGCAGTCCTTGAAAGAACAGGCAATAAAGCTCCGAGTCGCTACTTGGGAGGTCGACTTCCGAGACAAAGCCGAAAAGGGGGCGAAGTTCCTTGAGTGGTTCCAAACTTGGGCCGCCAGGACTTCCCAAGCCTCCCTTGAATCTACCCTTGTCTGGGCTGCTGTGTCTTTGACATTTCCTCTGCTCACGAATCCCGTCGAGGCAAGGCGAGCTCGTGACTCTGGTTTCGAAGAGGTGTCGGCGCTTACTGAGTACTACGTCGCACATGAGAAAGAGCTGTTGGGAAGTTGTGGTGACACAGACCAGCTGCCCAAGCTCCGGGAGCGAATCCTCGAGCTATATAAGGCGGTCCTGAAATTCCAAATCCACACTGCTCTCTGTTTCCACAGCAGCCGTTTCCAAAGAAGCACCGATTATATCTTACGACCAACCAAGTGGGCCACCATGATCGACACCATCAAAAGCCGGGACAAGGACGTCAGGACGTTCAGTCAAACCATCGGCTTGACCAAAACCCTTATGAAGTTGGCCGAGATCAGAGAGAAGGTGAAGGATGTGCCCGTGCAGCTCACCCAAGTGACCGAGTTGATGCTTCAGGCACTCAAACTTAACAAGGACAATCTCGAACTCGCCAAGGACAACCTCAAACTCACCAAGGACAACATCGAACTCACCAAAGACAGCCTCGGCCTCACCAAGGAGAACAACGAACTTCAGAAAGACCAGCTGGCCCTGGTCCAGGAAGTTCACGACGCCGTGGTCCCCAAGCCCGAAGACGAGAAGGAAAAGATCATGCAGCTTCTCACCAAAAATCTCCCTTCCTACGGCACAAGCCCCGAGACCATCAAAGACCTCAACCCGGAGCTGGTTGAGGGGACGGGCAAATGGTTGCTCCAGAACAGCAACTACCAGAAATGGCTGGAAGAGCCGTCCGGCCTGCTGCTCATCTCTGGCAACCCAGGTTGCGGGAAGTCCGTCATCTCCAAGTACCTGATCGACTCTGCTCTCCCGGATGCCGGCCACAAGACCGTGTGCTACTTTTTCTTCGACCAGCACGGAATCACGCAGTTTCTCTGCACCATCCTTCACCAGCTCTTCACCGCGAGGGAAGACCTGCTCAGGCATGCAATTTCGGCTTACCGGCTTCATAAAGATGCACTGGCCACAAGGCCCGACGTACTGTGGCGCGTGTTGGAGGACACGACTTCCAGAAACGACAGTGGGCCGGTGGCTCTTGTGCTGGATGCTTTGGACCAGTGCCCGGAAGACGTGGCGGAATTCATCGGTCGGCACTACAAAAACGGGAGACTCAAGATCTCCATGACCACCCGAGCCTACAGCTACATCACCGAGGCGGTCGAGGCTTCGCCGGAAGGGCCCGTTTACCGGGTATTCGGAGAATTAGGCGGTTCCGTCTCCATCATCGCGGACGAGGTTGAGCTCGTTGTGAAAAGCCTTATCCCGACTCTTGGCAGCGCGTGGTCACCCAACGCGAAGGCGCGCTTGCAGGAGAAGATGCTCCAAGTCAGGAACCCTACCTACCTCTGGGTCCGACTCATCTTCGAGTCCCTGCGGCCGAGGAGAGGCGCCAACGAGTTCTTGCCCTCTCTATCCAACGTCGAGAAGCTCATCTCGGAACTGCCGCAGAGCGTGAACGAGGCATACGACAAGATCATCAGCACCGCTGCCAACAAGGACAAGATCAAGAAAATCATGGAAATCGTCATTGCTGCGCGACGACCTTTGACAGTGCGAGAGATGAACGCGGCTCTCCACGTGTCCCCATCCATGACTTCGTACCAGGAGCTGAAGGACGACCTGGTCGATGATGATGCCTTCGAGAACATCCTTAGGCAGTGGTGTGGGCTCTTCATCGTCATCGAAAAGAGTAGGATTCACTTCCTCCACGAGACCGCCCGCGAATTCTTCCTTCAGATGCCGCCTAGTACGTCGCCAACGCCATGTTTGACGTGGCAGGGTTCGATTAGCCTAGACCAAGCACACACTACCATCTTGGAAGCTTGCATGCGAGTGCTACTCTTCAGCGACCTTATAGACGAGAGTGGGCAACCCGTTTTGGTCAACGACACGCTGCCGATCAAAAGTATCTGTCTAGATCTCGGCATGGGCGTCGACGAATCGAAGGACACCGGATTTCCCTTTGTCATTTATGCATCCTTGAATTGGACAGAGCACATCCGAATGTTGGGCCCCGTCCCTTCTCATCTCGAATCCGACTACGAGCGCCTCTGCGACCCGTCAGAGGGACTCTGTCTCTCCTGGTTTGCTGTGTACCGGTTCCATCCAAGCCGGTACTTTCTTCTCCCTAGCAGCCTTAGCACGCTTAGCTTGAAGGCAGCTGTAGGTCATAGACCGCAAGTGATGGAAGCTGTCAGGAAGGATGACTCTTGGAAGGACTTATACCTCCCGGAGATCGAGTGTGAGGACAAACTCACCCAACCGCTCCCTCCTCTGCTTGCTGCAGTCATCGGGGAGCACCTTGAGCTCGCGAAGGACCTCCTCGAGAATGGTGCCAACCCAAACCACTCCTGGGGGATGTACTACCCGTTGGACTTGATCGTGGAAATGCAACTGAATTCCATGCAAGCCATAGTTCCCCTCCTTCTCCAGAAAGGAGCTAGTACAACTCCCGTGTCTCACCCCGATTATCCTTCACTTCCCCGTCCGCTATTTATTGCCGCGACGCGGGGCATGGCCACAGTGGTTGAGGATTTGATTGTTCACGAGAAGTCCAACGGATCCGCAAACCCACTATCGATCACATGTACGACCTCGGGTCAGACACCGTTCCACGTGGCTCCGAATCCAGAAACGTTGGCGGCTCTGCTTCGGCACAGAGTCGAAACGCCCATGATGATGGATAATCGAGGCCAAACGCCCTTTGGAACCTTACGGGGAGTGGAATTAAAGAGAATGCTACTTGAAACATGCCACAGCGACCTATCCGAAGCACACATTCAACGAGCCCTCTACGACGCATGTAATGCCGTCGAAGTTGCGCTCGTATTGGAGTATGGTGGCGACCCGAGGAGCAGTCGCAGAATACGATCACTCTCCAGCCTCTGTGATAGTTCTTGGCCTCAGTCGGCTGAGTTGCAGCTGGAGATGCTTCGACTACTCCTGAAACATTGCGATCCAGAGGCCCGGAATAGCCTTGGACGAACTGCCCTCCTCGAATTTGCTTCAAGCAAACACGAGGCCGTTGTGAAGGAGCTTCTTGCCCATGGTGTGGATAGGAGAGCGATGGATAGCCATGGACGGACAGCCTTTCACGTCGCCTGCGCCAGGCAATTTCCATCAGTTTCAATCGTACAGATGTTGCTTGACAACCTTCCCAAAGACATCATAAATGCACGGGACCAGGACGGGCAGACTGCTCTTCACCTCGCCTGTTCCGGAAGTCCATCAGTTTCAATCGTACAGATGTTGCTTGACAACCTTCCCAAAGACATCATAAATGCACGGGACCAGGGCGGGCGGACTGCCCTTCACCTCGCCTGCTCCAGGAAAAGTCCATCGGTTTCAGTCGTACGGGCATTGTTGGACCATCTTCCCAAAGATGCCTGGAATGCACGAGACCGGGACGGACGGACTGCATTACATAACATCTGCGACGGTGGTGGCGTTGAGCTCACCCATCTCCTGGTAAACCATGGGCTTGACATCGACGCCATGGCCAATGATGGAGTAACGCCGCTGATGTGCGCTGTTTCGTCCCAAGAGGAAGCCGACGAAAAGGCAACTTTCTTGGTTGACCAGGGCGCAGATGCGACGATTCGGTACCGCGATGGCAAAACGCTCCTCCACTGGGCCCTGGCAGAAGAACGGCGAGGGTTTTCTATCGGATTATTGAAAAGACTTGCCGAAAGAATCGACGTAAACACACAGGATGCTGATGGGAATACACCTCTCACGACTGCAGTTCAGTTTCGCATCGATTTCGTCAACACGCTCGTTGAGCTCGGTGCCAGTTGCACGTTGCCCAACAATCAAGGCTGGCAGGTGTTGCATCATCTGGACCCCCGGCAATCCGGACACGGGCCAGTAGTAAAGAGACTGGTTGAAAATGGTGCGGATGTCAATGCTCGGACGCCAAGAGATGAGACGCCACTCCACACGGTCTTGGGCGTGCGGATCGAGGGATCGCGGCATCCAAACCGACATCCAGAAATTCTACTTGCCTTGCTTGAAAATGGTGCTGAGATTGACGCCCGCCGAGATGACGGCCGGACAGCTCTCCATCTTGCTTATGCCGACAGACGCTACCAGTCTGCCCGGGTACTCATAGAAAGGGGCGCAGATATCACCGCACGCGATAAGGAGGGCATGTCCCCAGTTGAGCTGGTACAACCCAACAGCTTTGAGCGGGTTTGGCTGCGGGAATTACTGGCCCGGCGAGCAGGGGCACCGGCTTCGTTTTGCCTTCCTGTGGACGCACCAGACGATTGGTGCACACAGAGAGAGCGTCTACATGGGGTGCCGGAAAACCCCCCCTACATATTCACTGCTGATTTTCACCGTAATCCCTTGTCGTACTAGTAGGGCGCGACAGAGAACCAACAATCTCTATCTACAACAGACAGTTTATGCCATACGCGAGAAATTTTCTGCTATTTAGACCTCATTTGTATTGGCATTCATTATATTTATATACATAGCATTCTTTTTATTATGTTCACTTACGAAGTATACAAATATCAAGGTTCGAGTTATTCCGACTGTAGTTCAGGCATAGACCCTTATCTTCCTGTTAATCTGTCTGACAATCTTCCTCATTATCAATCTACATCGACAATCTACAGATAGAGGCAGCGCGTTCCGTTACCTCATTATATAAAGTAAGAACAAGATAGCCGCGGTCGCGTAGGCGTGGGCTTGGACGCGGAAGACGAAGAGGAAGATGAAGAAGAGGAGTTACTGCTACTGCTGCTATTTGCTCGATCGAACGAACAAGCTATCCGTTAATTAAGTCCGAGCGATCAAATTAATAAAAAGACGTCGAAGTGGTTTGCGACCGTAGTTGCGAAAGGATCTATATCGAAGGGTCTATACAGTCGGAATAACCAAGTGGTACAGTCGGAATAACTCGAACCGCAAATAAAGGTAGCTTATTATCAACGAACATCATTAATACATTAGAACAACTGCAGGTCACCTGACCCATCTACCACACCTCGGTGAGCAGTCATGGCCCCTCATTGATCTTCCAGGCACATCGCAGTAATTAGGGTGTACAACGTATTGATAGCCTGACGACTGCCCGTTTGGATCTCGGAAACTTTTTCCTACCCCGCGTTTCCCTCCACCCAGTCGCTTTATCCACAACAAATGGCTTGACTATACTATGTCGACAACAGAGAAAAACAAGCAAATCGGGCAGTGAGTGTGCATCCCCCACTACTGTGCTCGTTGGGAATTAACCTGTGGTATTATTCCAGGAAAGATACTACCCCGACCAACCCGCGGGGTATCCCGTATGCGCCTTTTGTCGACAAGGTCGAGGACTATGTCACATCACGCGCAGATGTCGAGCCGACGCTCCGTAATTTCCAGGAGATGATTTCGTGAGCTATTCTTTTCTCAGTACAGAAATTTCATCTAGGAACCTAGACGCGCATACCCATAAGCACATTCTTCCGCGCGAGATGAAGGTCCTTGCAGACCGTGGAATTAACAACGGATTTCACGCAGAAAATACCAATTCATGGAACTGAATCTTCAGAAGAGGAAGACCGGTTTGAAGGAGAAGATACCCGACATTCAGAAGACATTGGACTCTGTGCGCTTTCTGAAGCTTAGAAAGGTGCCGAAATTTGTTGCTTCTATCCTTTCAATTTTGTCACTGTTACTAACTTTCAGCGACGCAGGATGACACCGAGCCAATCGAAACCACCTTCGAATTGAATGATACCCTTTACACGAACGCCATGATCCCACCGACAGACGAGGTTTACATTTGGCTTGGCGTTAGTCTACGAGCTCTACATGTTGTTAGACCGGAGTTTTGGGCAGCGGCTGATGGTATGGTGTAGGCGAACGTGATGCTCTCGTACCCAATCGACGAAGCCGAAACATTGCTAGAATCGAAACTGTCTACGGCGAAGCAGAGTCTGTCTAACTGCGACGAAGACCTGGATTTCCTACGAGAGCAGATTACGGTTCGTTGGCCTGATAAGTGTGTTAAATCACAGTACTAACCAAATCGAACTAGACCATGGAAGTCGCAGTTGCAAGGGTGTATAACTGGGAAGTTGTGCAAAAACGCAAAGAAAAGGAGATTGAAGATAAAGATAAGGAGGAAGCCGAATCGAATACCTGATGAACAACTGGGGTAGATTTATTTGATCATGCACTGCACCGAGTCACCGTAACTCAGTTCACTCCCAGGCGGAGACCATCTTGAAACGGAACAGATGTCCTTTGCCCGTGAGGCAAGGTTGAACGTACGCCGAGTCGGACCACTTCCGGCTGGCACCGACAGCAAATTGTCTACGTTGAATGTTTTGACATTTCTAATGTCGGATGACGCTCGTTGGCGGAGTGAAGGAAATTTCCCAATTTCCCAACGGATTACCTCCTCGGTGTAAAATGTCCCTATCCTACCCCGAAGTGCGCAAGGGCATTAATACCTGATATTATTCCTACGCTTACGCGTCACCTCGGTTTCTTTCCCCTTAATAACACTTAACGACACCACCGTCACGGCGAAGGTGATACAGTGAAAAGAAAAAGGCGAGCAAGCGAATACGAATACATGGGTAGAAACACAACGCCTGTGGGGGCGGCTGGTCTTATCCCAAAATATCCCGATTTATAATTATCAACATCGATTTAAGCTCGTTACACAGTTGTAGAATGCAGTAGGTAGTTCGCAGCCTCAGCCTTTATACACCCTTGATTAGTTGGTTCTTTCAGGGGTTGGATGGGAATAATGTAGTGTACACACCAACCTCGGCACTGTCTCACAATATGGTGTCACAACCTCAAACGGTACAACCAATTTGAAGCGTATTTGAACAACTCCAAGGCAGAGGAGGTAGGTATTCAAAATGGATACTGTATCAATTAGATGGGATTATTCGTAACTTTGTACACAGCATGCCCGGTGCGTAGGTCTTACATAATAAGGATTCAGCGGGGCGCCATGACCGAACTGAGGGGAAGGGATAACTCTATACGTATCCGTATATATACTGAGTCCCAGAGCAAATTCTCTCCTTCATCTACCGACTAGATTGGCGATCGACAGGATTCCTCTACTGCTCACATAACTTGATTTCTGCCACATCCATTTGCCGAAAACCTTTAGGTCGCTTCTGTTTCATTTATCTACTCGGTCTCCATTCGAATCACTGCAATATTGACCATTATGGCGTCTGAGTTTAATGTGGACTATGACGCGAAGTTCATGGAAGTCTACGGACTGAACGAAGTGAATGCGGACGGAACACACAAGGTCGAACACAAGGTCAAGGAGCCCGACAAGGTAGAGCTCAGCAGAGGGTATCTTGGATACCTCACGCAAGAGCAGAAGGACCGCCTGGCTGAGCTGCGCTCGGCCCTAAAAGACGAGTATAAGGATCGCCTCGACACACCAACCTTGGTACGCCATTAACCAGTTATGCATCATGGGATAACGCCTGATGTACCATGCGCTAACGGAGAGTCAGCTGCGGTTCTTGCGAGCCAGGAAGTTCGATGTCAACGCCGCAAAGCAAATGTAAGTTTGGAAAATCCAAGAGACGCGGCAGAAGTCATGGAGCTGACTAGCGGTGTAGGTTCATCGAGTGCGAGAAGTGGAGAAAGGAGACGATGCTGGACGACCTGGTTCCGACCTGGGACTATGTCGAGAAGGACAAAATGGCCAAGTACTACCCGCAGTTCTACCACAAAACAGACAAGGTAAACGCGATCACTCCCCTCGGCAGCCATCATTTCATCTTTATCTGATTCCCGCGTACCCCGACAGGATGGACGACCCATCTACATCGAGAAACTTGGCAAAATTAACCTCAGCGAGATGCGGAAAATCACGAGCGATGCACGCATGCTAGACAACCTCGCCGTCGAGTACGAGAAGTGTGCTGATCCGCGCTTTCCTGCCTGCTCTCGGAGGTTCGGTTATGTTGTCGAGACGTGCTGTACGATCATGGACCTTAAGGATGTCGGAATCCGGAGTGCGACTCAGGTCTACGAGTACGTCAAGCAGGCCTCTGTTATTTCTCAAAATTACTACCCCGAGCGCCTCGGAAAGCTCTACATCATTAATGCTCCCTGGGGATTCTCCTATGTTTGGTCCGTGATCAAGGGCTATCTTGACCCCGTCACCGTCAAGAAGATCCATATCCTTGGCGATGACTACTCCAAGGAACTCCTCAAGCAGATTGATGCCGAGAATCTGCCCAAGGAACTTGGCGGTACTTGCCAGTGCCCATACGAACCCTATGTACCCAAAGAAGGAGAGAAGATTGGTCAAGCCGAACTCAATGAGACCAACGAAAAGAGAAGGCTCGAGGCCTGCCGTAGAAGCGACGCTGGACCATGGACGGACGAGCAATGGAAGAAACCGGCGTGGTGGGAAGATAAGGCTAAGAAAGACGCTGCCATGGAAAAGCTCGAGGGCACTGCGAAGGATCCAAAACTCACCCAGAAGACGGAGACTGCCGTCACCCAGAAGACGGAGCCTACCGACACCCAGAAGACGGAGCCTACCGACAACCAGAAGACGGAGACTGCCGACGGTGCTGGTTCCTCTTAGGAGCTATCGACTATCGCTGCATTAACCCATCCCGATGGTACGCCAGACACAGACGCCAGTGCTCGTCGCTCTGGCATCATTTCATAGTGGCAAGGGCGCAGTTTTGCGGAGATGATGACATCAACCTCAGAGTTCCGTACATGGTCGGTTTCAGTTGTTTAAGACGAGATTTTAGACATCTAGGGCGTTAATTGTTCAAGAGGACAGCTATAACGACCAGAAGAGATACACGTTTTCTTTCATGGCGGATACATGTAGGCCAACTGCCCAGTGCACGAGAGCAGTTTAATTGGTCTACCTGGTACTGACCTTGACGGAGTGAATATCGACTTGAAATATAGGGCCGGTTCAACGTAGCAGGCAGGAACTGTGGCCTATAGAACCGGCAGTTGTTCATGGTTGCCGCAGCTGGGGCTCGTAAAGTTATTATAATTATCCCTATCTCCAACGTGTTGGACCTGACCAAAAACGAACAACGCAAAGCATCAGGACCCTTCCGTGACAACGTATTCCCCCGCAACCCTTGCCCTCTCCATGCGAGCAACCGTTGCAGGCATTTCCCTCTTGACCCTGCCCAGTCCCTCCACAGCCCTCCTATGTGCATCCTCCACAGCCTCCTGCCGCTCCAGCAAGCCGACGTCCAGCGTCACCTCTTGGGGAACGGGTTGCTTCTTCCACTCCCGCAACGCCTCCTCGTCACGCGCCGCTTCCTCTCGTAACCGTTGCGCGTACGCCGCCGCCACGGAAGCAGGCACGGACTTCTTCAGCGCCGCGATTTCGTTGAGGAGCTCCTCCTCCTGTCGTGCCAGGTCTTCTACGCGGTCTCGCAGTCGTCCGTCCCAGGGCTCGTACTCCACCTGCGGCTCTTGCGGGGTGTCGCTTTCTGCGCCCAGCGCCCCGTTCGATGCAAGGAATACGGCGGGATCGGCGTCGAAACCGTTGATAGATAGACTCGGGGCGGCAAGGGTGAAGGTTTTGTTTATGTACTGCGATGCCGGTCATGTGGCAGAGGGTTAGCTAGTGCATGGGTGTCGGGGACTGCTGGGAGGAAGCGAACGAGGGAGGGGAACGGACTTGGCTGAGGTATTTCTCCATCTGTATCCTGAGCTCGTCGTCTTCGGGCGCGGCGCCCTTTATGGGAGGTAGGGCATCGTCGAGGTGACGTTTGGCTATGCGCCGCGCGTTTTCGAGGAGGTACGTGAGGTCTTCTGGGGCTTGTAGCTCGATTTTTCTTTGTGCTGAGGAGGTCGAGTCCATAGTGTTATAGTTTCAATGTCATTGTCGTACGAATTTAACTCGAGAATATTCGGGATTTGGCCAGCAAGACTTGTTGTTGCTGTAGTCAGTCGTGTTTACTTGGGATTTCGCGTGTTGATGGCAACGCAGCATGCGAATACGGCAAATCATCAACTGGATTACGACCCCACTTCCCCAGTTACATGGCAATCCGCTAATAATAATGTGGGTAGGTACCTTATCCTGCCAAGTGGGTTATCTTATCTACCCGTATCTTATCTCGCCGAGATCGGACATCCTCTCGCGGGTACTACGTCACAGGTAACCCACGGAACTGGAAGACGTCAGAATGAAAATAGGAGAGACGGTGGTACAGTGGCGCAACATGATTCACAGTGTATTCGTATAAGCTCAAGCGAACCACTTGTGA
The DNA here is from genome assembly GCF_042370955.1 of Sodiomyces alcalophilus JCM 7366. Classification (NCBI taxonomy): domain Eukaryota; kingdom Fungi; phylum Ascomycota; class Sordariomycetes; order Glomerellales; family Plectosphaerellaceae; genus Sodiomyces; species Sodiomyces alcalophilus. The sequence goes on along the minus strand of NW_027263541.1, from coordinate 570,172 downwards.
CACTGCACCCCAGGTACGTACCCTAGTACTTGCTTCTCAACGATAATTTGAAACCCATGCGCTTTGACTAGGTTGGGGGCCAATGATATTCAACAACGCAGAAGCAATGGCGGCATGAAGGCGCGGGGCTTGCGAGTGGACCTGCATTCGGGGACACCCGCGGTCGAATCAGACGTGTGAACATCGCGGCGTTGGACAGCCCAACATGGCGGGTGCAGGTCACTTTTGGCCCAGCTGACCACGAAGCGAAACCATTCACATCGTACTCAGCATCGGTGAGGGTGCGGACAGGACCAGGTTGAAGATCGGATTCTCCACTGACTCCTGCACTGTCGTCAAGTGAGAAACCCACACGAAGCCGTTGTGCAATCCATCCTCAACGCGAGAGGGGTACTGGAAGTGTGGTTAGGCAGCATATGAGCACAGCCACGTGGTTATCTCTCGGTCTATTGGATGTATAACGTGCCACAGACATACCTCCGACACGTCAGGGAAGGCCATGGGTGCCCAAAGGAGCGGAATGATCCTACGGTGTCGCCGAGCAGAGCCATAAAGTTAAGAAAACACGAGTAGTAGTATTTCTCAGGAGCTACTTCCAATCACTGGAGCTCCGTGTTGATGAAGGTCCGATTTGCAATTCCCATGCCCCATGAAAACCCATCCATATAACATATTCTGAGAGAACCCGAAAACGCCCCATCCAAAGATAGAACAACAGAAAGAGAACGAGACGCAGTAAAATGTGAGAACGTCATGGCAAGCCAAACTCCGGGGAGCCCTTCCCAGCCTGACCTTTGGGTAATGTAACTCCTCGCGGTTCAAAGGTAGCCGATGCACCGCGCGTCCAGAACCTCCCAAGTTGGTTCGTCCCGTCCATGAAAACCCCCTGGTTCCGACGTAGCGTCATTGATGGTATAAATCGAGCAAATACGAGTAAGAGTGTTGAGTTGGGTTCGAGAAGTGAAAGAAAAACTGTGGCTGTAACCAGGCGCCGGTGCTGAGAACGGAGAAAAATAAAGTGTGGCCGGAGGGCTGAGTCGTGAGAACATCCGTCTATAAACCATCGAGAACCAGCGACCATAGAAAGCCGTGTCGTGGACCGTGCTTCACGGAGCACCCTTGTACTATTGTGGCAGCATGCTCTTGGACTCCTCCTCGCTGAGGACGATGTCGTGGACGGGGTCTCGCTGATTTTCGAGGGGGACGTAGTCGCAATCGATGTACGGGGGGAGGAAGATTTCTAAATGGAAAAGAGTTAGCAAGGCCCGTCAGTCGGCAAGGGACATTGTCACGTACCTGGATTCCAAAGATAGCCCTGGCTAGAGGACAGGTAGGAGATCTGTGATACACTGTAAGCTTCAGGCATGGCACTTGATGGAGTGGAGTGATGTTACCAGTCGAGGCGAACCATCTGGATCGCCGATGTTGATCACGGTGCACTCTTGCTTGGAAAGTGCGGTGCCTGTGTAGAGCATTAGCTTCTAGCCCAACGACGCAAATCCTCACTAACATGGTGGGAGGGGTCAAGCAAGTTGTCGGTGTGCCCAGTCGTTCTAGGAAGAGGTGCGACATACTCAGAAGACTGGGACGGCGTCCATGGCCCATCTTTTGCTTAAGGCTAGAGGGCGAGATGCCCATCTGGAACGAGCTCGAATACGAAGATGACGAACTGGTCCCCGATTTGGAAGAGCTCCCGCCACCCCCGAAGACGGTAGTTGCGGCAGGGGTTGCCGGAATGGCAATCGACGACGACATGGTCTGTGGATGGCGGATGGGAGAGACGACGGCTTGATCGCGAGAGCTACAGGGGAACAGTAGGACAAGAAAGGGCGGAAGGTGAGCTTGCTGGACGATTGAGAGAAGAGAGACGACAAACGAAGAAACAAGCAAGAGCAAGAGTAAAAGGGTAAGGTAATTCGTTTGCTACCTAACGGTTGGAGGAGTCACGGATAGTAAAGTTGAAGAAGGAATAAATCGGAATGACAAGAGAGATAGCCGTACAGTGTTGGCACTGCCCTACGACAGGCAGCTCAGATCGCCCGACTAGCACGGGCGAGACCATGGAGTCATCCCGAGCCGAAAGGGTTGGGAGACGATTGTTAGAGGAACCAACTCTAAGTCGGTGCTGCGTCTAACAGACTCCGATGGCGGTCAAGCCTAGACCTAAAATTGCCCCGCCTGCGTCTGTTATCGGCCAATCGGGTACTTTGGATTACTCCTTTTCGGGGCGGACGTCATGAGCCAATCGTTCGAATGATGACTGGTAAACTCACGTGATTGCGCATGTGACTTGACGGCACGAACGTGGTCGATGACTAAGCCAACCAGGTACCGGCATTGCGTTTGCAGTTGACGCCTACCAGCTAAGGACTGAGAACAGCAAGCTCATGGACCTCGTCTCGTCATATTTGCCATCAACATCACCTTTTTTTGCCCACGACACACGCGCTACGGTATCGACCTGCACAACACACTCGACGTACATATCTCTCCCAGCGAGCAAAAGAACCATCGACAAAATGGGCGACATCCTTGTTGATAGCCCGGCGAATCAAGTCCTTCCCCATAAGCGAGTTGCGACTTCAACAATTCCCAACATCGAGAACTTTGAGGGTGTTTCGACTGAGGGCGGTGACGACTATGCTACGCTAAAGAAGCTCCAGAGACAACTGGAGTATATCCAGCTGCAGGAGGAGTACATCAAGGATGAGCAGAGGTAGGCTTCTCGAACCGGAACCGGCAAGCCGACGCGCCCCGCAAGTCTGACCAAAAGTTGGAAATAGGAGTCTCAAAAGAGAACTGGTGCGAGCTCAGGAGGAAATCAAACGTATCCAGAGTGTGCCGCTCGTCATCGGCCAGTTTATGGAAGCAATCGATCAAAAGTGAGCACCCCTGCGTTGTTTTCCCATTATATCAGTTTCCGAACCGCGCCTAACCATGATTTTCTTCTCCCATCGCTCTAGTACCGGCATCGTCCAATCGTCTACAGGGAGCAACTACGTCGTCCGCATTCTGTCGACACTAGACCGCGAACTTCTCAAGCCCTCCTCTTCTGTCGCTCTTCACCGTCACTCTAATGCCCTCGTCGATATCCTGCCCCCGGAAGCAGACTCGTCCATTGCTATGCTTGGTGCGGACGAGAAGCCCGACGTGACCTACGCCGACGTTGGTGGACTCGACATGCAAAAGCAGGAGATCCGCGAGGCCGTCGAGCTGCCGCTCACACACTTTGACCTCTACAAACAGATTGGCATCGACCCGCCCCGTGGCGTGCTGGTATGTCAACCGCCTATCCATATCCTCTCTCAACCTTTTGCTCTCAACCTTTTGCTCATAAGCAACTTTTAGCTCTACGGTCCCCCGGGAACAGGCAAGACGATGCTGGTCAAGGCCGTGGCCAACGCGACCACAGCCAACTTCATCCGCGTGGTCGGCTCCGAGTTTGTCCAGAAATACCTCGGCGAGGGCCCCCGCATGGTCCGCGACGTGTTCCGCATGGCGCGCGAAAACTCCCCCGCCATCATCTTCATCGACGAGATCGACGCCATCGCCACCAAGCGCTTCGACGCCCAGACGGGCGCCGACCGCGAAGTCCAGCGCATCCTCCTCGAGCTCCTCAACCAGATGGACGGCTTCGACCAGACCTCCAACGTCAAGGTCATCATGGCCACCAACCGCGCCGACACGCTCGACCCGGCCCTGCTCCGCCCCGGCCGCCTGGACCGCAAGATCGAGTTTCCCTCCCTCCGCGACCGCCGCGAGCGCCGCCTCATCTTCACCACCATCGCCTCCAAGATGAGCCTCGCCCCCGAGGTCGACCTCGATTCCCTCATCGTCCGCAACGACCCCCTCAGCGGCGCCGTCATCGCCGCCATCATGCAGGAGGCCGGCCTGCGCGCCGTCCGCAAGAACCGCTACCAGATCATCCAGAGCGACCTCGAAGATGCCTACTCGAGCCAGGTCAAGGGGACCTCGGACGAGAACAAGTTTGATTTCTACAAGTAAACGCCAGATGACCAAGGGACGAGACATTCGTGGGTTGATACGTTTTTCTTTCGCGAGGTCGGTTTGCGGAGAAAGGTCCAAAGGCGCGTTTGTTGGCAAGGGACCGAGCGTTGGTGGTCAGGGAAGCCGGTAGTGTAATCAAATACTCTCTCCCAGCCAGAGGACAGCGGGGTCGGTTAGTAGGGAAGCTGAAAGGGGGGCTATAGATGGGGATCAGGTCTCCAAAGCGTGAGCTTGGTTCGACGTTGTTGTACAATACCACCACATCACTTGGTCATCCGAGATATTTGGATGTAGGTCCAGCCAATACTACCGAAAAGACTGGAATACGAGAGATGCCAGGGAGATGCATGATTCATTGCGTGTGCATTCATTTGTGTCTATATACTGCTGCCTGCGAAGAGGAGCACAAGGTCTAAGGGCGGGCAGCAGCATTGCTGAGCCTGACCCGTACCAGGGTCAACCACAAAACGCCGAGGCCATCCTATCTATCTTCGTTTCCGTTTTTTTCCCTCTGCCGTGTCGTCCGTCCATATGGCTTTCCCCAGCCTAGGAGACGCGGCAGACAGACGTCAAGTCGTGAAAAAAAAAAAAGCAAAGAAAACAAAACCCAACGCCGACCTCGCTGATGCAAGTCATTTTTAACGCCCGATTTTTGGGTGCCCATTCCGATGCGCAAAAGAACCGCCGGTGCGCTCATCTTTCAGACAAAAACAGTACTGAGCGGGTATCTCCACCGCAAAACTGCTCCACGCCCGTGTCTTTCACTTTTTCGTGTCTCGTTTTTTCGTGTACTCCCATGTTTTCCCCTTCTCGACGCAGTCGACAATGCACCGCTCGACTTTTCTCTCCTGAACGGACCAGCATACAGTAGAGATAGGATAAACGTATTACTGATTAGTGTTACCCGGTGCCCCGTTTTAGGCCGTGGCACGATCGTGTCGAGGGAGGCCAGGGCGTGTGTGCCGTTTCGCATAAAAATGTAGACTGCTGTTCCGCCGGCAGCAAATAGCCGACACGATAAGAGCTCGTGGTCGACAGTCGTGCCACGCGAGCTGCTTGGTGCTTGGGAAACATATACATGTACAAAACTCCGTCCACTGTTGGTGGGACGAGAGTCCTGAATCAGGCGTCCAGCCGGACACTGAGCTCCATCAGCAACCGCACAAACTTCTCGTGCAGCTGGACGAAGAATTCTGGTAGGCCGACGAGCTCGGCCAAGCCTCTTGACTTGAGAGACAGCGGACCACCGCCGGTGCCCATGCGGCGAGTGAGGGCGCTGCCGCCTGTAAGGAAGCTGCTACCACTGCCGTATTCGCGGCCACCATAGCCTCCCTCTGTACGATTCCTCTCACGGTCTTGCGATTGACGCTGGGAAGACTGTGCAGGTCCGCCGAAATATCCACCGCCCGCGGCGATGGGGCTAGCCTCGGCCGCCTTCTCGGCCTCGGCCTCTGCCAGCTTCTGAATCCAGGCGGCCATTTCGCGAAAGGCCGTTGCGATGAAGCCGAAAAGCTTCATGAACAAGCGCTCCTTGTGGGTGCTCAATGCCAGGAAGGCATAGACGCGTTTGTGGCCGCGAGCATGGACGTCAGGAATGCGGAAGATGTAGGCAATGGTGTAGCCAGTCTGAGGGTCACCGAAGAATATGGGGCCCCCCGATGCCGCAGCGCCGGCGCTGTGAGTGGTGACGAAGGGCTGGGACGTCAGGTTCGGAGGCGCCTGGGGGTGGATGACATTGCCTGATCCACCGGCGCCGGGATGCGGCGTCCGGGGTAGGGTTTCGAAGGAAAGGGCACGGAGGCAAGAGGCGCGTACGATGGAAAAGGAATTGGGGACCAGGGGCTCGTGGGTCGACGTGTAATTCATGTAGTGGGTGTGGCCCCGGAAACTGCGTGATGTCGATGACATGCTCGATCGAGTGGTGCTCGAGCAGGGGGTTCTGCGAGAGGTCTGGCTCGGTTGGCCCTCGCCATCGGTATCGCTGGCGGAGGAGGTCTGGGAGGGGGGCGGCGACGTGCCCTCCTCGCCGGAACTGTAGACCTGAGCCCAGGGGAAACGAGTGCGTAGAGTGGGGCCACGGTCCTCGTTGGCACTGATGTCCTGCGGGATGGTCATGGCGCAGTTCTCGCAAGGGCTTGCTCGCTTGGTGACAAGATCATCGTAGGTTCTCCGGAAATTGCTCGAGTTACGGCGGTGTTGGGACTGATCGGCTGTCTTGTTGGGACTAGCTGGCGGGGTGTCGACGGGAGTGGCGGGGGCGCGGTCAGGTGCAGTGGCGGCAGAAGTTTGTACTGATATCTGGGCTTTCTTTCCGGGTGCCGATCCAACGCCATTCAGCTTCAGGTTGCCGAGAGCATCGGCTATGCCAAAGGGATGGCGATCTTTAACGTCGACGTCATCGAAACATGTAGAGCAGGGTTGAGGTAAGCCCTCGGTGACCATCAGCGGGGTCGGACCGTGAATGTCGCAATAGTGGGCGAGACATAGCTGAAGGAACGGAGTTAGCATGGCCGACGACAATGTATGAGAATGCTGGTGAACTGAATCATATAAGTCCAGGTCATAAGAGGCAGATGTCCATGTGTCTTTGAGCATTGGAAGCAGCATGGCTAAGGATATTCTGGGGCAAGGTACACAGGGAACACGTAACAGACAGAGATGGTTAGAGAGAAAATGAATGAAAACAAAGACGGGGGAAATCGGAAAAGATAAGGAAGTGCGTGTCTCAAGGACCATGACCACGGCTTGGATGCAGCGAGTTCAGGTCCTTGAATAAAGGTCATGCTTTTGCTTTTTCCAACATGTCTCCCTCGACACTCTTCCCTCAGGCTTGCTTCGATGCTCCGACGGGATGAGGGAACGGAACCACGGGACTTCCCAGCCAGGGGTTGATGGAAATGTTGGGGGGTTACCCCATTGACAAGAGCCAGTGTCAGGATGACGGGTGCACGAGAGACATCGCCCGGCCATGTCTGTACCGCATGGTCAGGCGCAGCATAGAAGCTCGCAGGCAACTATGGATCGATGGCCGGACACCCAAATGTCTGTAACTGATGTTGCTGGTGGGATGCTGGTGGGATACACCAGGGGCGCGATTGTACGACGCGAATGCTCCCTTTGCCAACCATGGTACGGGATGATCGGGTAAATACAAAGATAGAGGTTGGATGTGTAGCAGAAGAAGGAGGGTTGGCAGACTCGCATGAAGTGACAGGGGATGGTTGGTATCGATCCCGATTTTGCCATGTAGAGATGAGAACTCGCAATGGGATATCCAAGACATTGTGCACATGGCAAGGACAGCGGTGAGAGGCGGTGAGAAATCAACCTCTTGCTAGATGCCATTGTTTGAGGAGGAGGGCAAGCTCTGGAATGCTGACGGGAAGATCAAGGATGGTGCATCCGGGATGCGTGCGCACTTGCGCTGGAGATAAAGAAAGGGCAAGACAACCAAAGGCAGATGCAGAATTGGAAGATTTGATTCGGAGGAAGAAAAAGAAGAAAGCATGATAGGACGGTGGAAAGGCCAATGGTTGAACTTACTATCGCTGTCATGACGTATGAAGAAACCACCAGAGGTCGCTGGGGGTTGTTCGGACTCGAATGCGCGCTTGCTGTCTTTATCTCATTTATCATTTGCTGGAAGAACGAGGGGGGTTGATGTGCCAAGAATGGTGCGGCAAAGAGGAATCGTAAGACCGAGGGCGAGGCACGAAATAGTAAGTGGATGGGTTAGAGTTGATGGACGAGTTGGTGGGTGTGAGAAAAAGGAAGAGAGAAGAATAAAGAATAAGACGTGGTGATCGTAGTTGTGGTGGATAATAATCGAGGTGAACTCGGATAAAGGCAAGTACGGGGAAGAGGGAAGGAAGAGAAAAAAGGGTTGACTAAAGGCAACCTGGTAGTAATTGAGAGAGAAGGAAGTGGTAGAGGATACCAGGGAGATGAATTCATGCACTTTGTTCGGTTCGTGTGCCGATGGATGGTTGTTCGCGGCTTTTTGTTGTTGGTTTCATGAGCTCCGGATGGGGAGGAGGTTATGTTGGCAGGTACGAGACGACGCGAAGTGATTAACCCTTCCTTCTATTTCCCACACCCACACACCCCTCCCCTTCCCCCTTCCCCCCTTCCCATCCCGATTTCCCCAATTCCACAAGTCCACAATTCCATCTCCGGCAATTCCTCGTGGGGTGCAACTGCCATTGCCAAATTGCCAGATGCAGAAGTCAGCGAAGAGTGGAGACCCTTTGGATGCCACAACCATGTACAACCGGGAACCCAGGGAGCTAAAGAAGAAAAAGGAAAAAAAGAAGGAAATGGAGCAAAGGGACTGGAGTCTAGACCCGAGCGACAGGACGTTGACTTGTTCGTACGAAGTACTGCCTGAGCCATTGGGTACTTGGTAGAGTCGTACTGCTACCCTGGTCTCCGAGAGGACAGGGTAATTACCCGCCTCTCCGAACTCCGTTACCACATGATTCCCTGGGCAAGGCGCAAGTAATTATATGTAGGGGTTCAGTGTGGGGGCTGTAGACGATGACCTTGTTCCAAGATGGCTTCGCTACGAACGTTGTACGAAGCATTCAGAAGCGCGGGTTACATGTAAGTAAAATTGCTGCATGTACGAACGTATGCACCTTACACGGCCTTACAACGTACATACACCATGCAAGTCAAGTCAGGCCACTGCTCCAGAAGGACGTCAGTACGTCAGTACCGCACTCGGCAAGCCCCGGCACTACGCACGCACTACGCTCACTTGTATGTCTCCATCGATTCCGCAGCCAACGCTTGAATCGCTTTCAGTTGGCTAGGAGGTGCTTGGTAGCAACATCTTGTGTTTTAGCGTCTGCTTAGGGAGGGCAGGCACCTATTTAGCGCGCGGAATATTATTCATCAACATTCCAAAATACATGACCCAGGCCGAGTCTCAATGTCTCATTGCCGAGTCAAGCCGCGGCAGGCAGGCAGTCTTACGTTGTAGACGTCGGTACTACTTAGGGACATATACATATACGTTGTACACAAGAGAGGAATGAAAGTGGGCGATTGACACGCAATAGCTCAGAAAAGCATAGCGAACCCACGAGTTTGGGACGGGTTTGGGATTCGGATTCGGATTCGGATTGTGGATTTGCTTGGAATCCCCTTGTCTTTTACTGGTCCCGAGTATCCCGTCTGCTTGGCCTGGCGGCTCTCTCGTGCCTCGTCCCTAATAGGCTGACTGAGAGAGAAGAGTCCGTTACACATATAGGCGGGGTCCCCGTTATATGTTGATCGATCCCCCCCTTGCCCACCGACCTTAATTAGCAGAGCAGGGGGTCGGAGGAGCACAGACGACCACTTCTCTACTTTCACACGTGGATATCCTGAAAATGACCTTTAGCCGCTAGCAGCCTGGAAGCCAAGCCCGCTATCATTTCCCGTCTTGATTGCTCCTGGCACGGATCCGTCGGACACGTGCGCGTCCCAGCAATTAGGGGCCCTATAAGCTGACTGTTGGTCCTCCATCAACTGCTGATTTTCTGGACATGTCAGTATGATCGGCGGCCCCTAATAGTAGTACCGATAACGTGAAGCACTGAAAACCATGACGCCAATTGACCGAGTCGGATCATCCACCTACTGTGCTTGGTGCAAGATCGTTTCTGTATGTGGAGGGCCGTTTTACTTTGAATATACTCGGTGAGTCGGGCTTAACTCGGCACGGCCCATAAGGGCATACCGGTAAGCTGATTACGTTGTACGAAGTACGTTGTATTCTCACTAATCCATTGCTGCAAGTAGATTGGTCAAGCCATCATCTATGCGTTAATTGCACCTAGCCGCCAATTCGCATGGATCGCAGTATGATGAGACAGGTCGGTATAGCATTGATATTATAACGACGATGAATTCGATAAATATAGAATAAGCTTCCCATTGGCGACGCACGTTGTGTGTACAATGGTTGAAATACGAAATGCGAACGAAGTAGTACAACGTACAGTGGTTGGGCGTGTAGCAACGGCCATTTCATCGTTCGTCAGTAAAACGTTGGTACCTAGGTACATATGTACACGATACAAGGCCCTAATATTCGAGAACTTTTCTACGCTGTAACGGAAAAGGACCCACATTATCTCGGCAAGAATCCCACATCTGGATCCGAACTGTTCTTCTCTGCTGTGCGACGTTGGTTGCGTTTCTCCCTGGGCTCCAACATACAGAAGGTCATTACTGAATTAGCGTGTGTTTACGACATGGATGCCAATTGTACCCATCCACCACGAACGTCAATTGCTTGAGATCAAGCCTTTTTCTCACCTCGACATGAAACTCATCTCGAAGCTCTCTTCCCTGTGCCCTATCCAAGCCGCCCAGACAAGGGGACCCTCCGATCTGCACTCTGGTCACTTATTCGGGATACCCTTCACGAGGAGACTCGGGCTGATCGACACGCCGGCGAGAGCTAGCAGACGGGGCGGCATTTCCGAACTTGTCATGTCTTATTCGGCCTAGGTAATCGGCTTGTCTCTCTCGTGGCATCAGGGATCGGATCTGTTGTCCTTTTGATGCCTCACCGCTACACCTGTAAAAGACGTCTTGCGCGAGGTTGCGCATGCAGCCAGCGGCATGGGAGGCCTGGTCGGACCTTTTATAAGATTCTTGTGTGTCCACAGACCTATACTAGAAACGCTGTGCCGAGTACGAATTCCCTTTCCCTCGCTCCATGCGACATACGAGTCAGCCGGCTGACAGGCTCTCACCCTCTTACATCATGACTTGGAGGATTGGTAGCCAGGGCACCTCCTCAGCGTTTGAAGCAGTCCCAACGTTTCTCTTTCGTTCTTCACTCCGGGAAAGCCAACATGAAATCGCAACTGTTTTTCGTGCGTTTGGTCTTTTCCTTGCCCTCTGGACCGGCTTGGCGCTTCCTCGGTCTAATGTTGGTCCTTTCTCGACCGCCTCGGCCTTTCGTATCATTTGACCGAGCAAGATTCACCCAACAACCAAACTGCCGGACCTTTCGCCTAATTGTCTCGACTTGCGGCGCCGTAAACCTACAGTCCTTCCCATCTTGTTGGCCTCCTAAGTGAAACGGGATCTTCCGACGGGAAGCTCGCGCGACTAATTCCTTTGTCATGGATCAGTTGGCAGACTGGCAGGTTAGGTTATTAGTTTGCAGCGATTAAACCCCAAAATAGCCAAGGTGGTATTGGCAGGACTACAACGTACTACCGGTACATGAACGTAGGTAAGGCGCAGGTAAGTAATTCTTCATACTCTCTCCCACCTTGGCATGCTTATGTATGCACAGCTGGACTCGGTGTAAATTACTGTCGTCAACGGTCCGACGAGCCATGGCCTTTTCCCCTCTTCTCCGGTCTCGGTGTGAAGTCCTGACGAAACGGGCCATCTGTGACAGTGTCCCCACGTCGACCCTACTTCCGGCCGCCTATTTGAGCAACTTCGGCCGTTGCTTTCCCGCGCCATCACATGCATATGTAAGTATCCCCATGTCCAGTCACCACTGAACCCATCGCCGTGGTCAACGCTTGGCCGCTGCCCCAGCAATACAACGTAGGTAGGCTGTAGGTCGAAATAGGGCTGCTATCGTTGGTCCGCATCCCCGGCATCTGCGTCTCGCTTACTTGAACGTGGGATGCACGTTTCATCTGAAGAATCTCAAACCCGATCTATCCGTACATGGAACCACAGCCTTGCAGAAAGCGGAAAACCTCTCCGCGGAGCGGAGTCTCTAAAAGCAGTGTTGCATTTCTTTACATGCTCCTATCACCCACCCTCTTTGGTCAGGGGCGGACGTCATGCCCAGATGAGCGAGCGGGCGGGCGGGGGCGGTTCCTTTGCGACGTACGGTTGAAGCGGGATGAGGGAGGGAGGGGGAGGGGATGGAATAGAGCTCACGATGTCATTTTAGCCGTCGTCCCTCGTCGCAATGCGCTCAATGCGTGCGCCATCGGTATTCGGGTCGCGGGCCGATTCGCGCTATTATAAAGCCCCATTGACCCTGGCCCGACTAGACTGTCCCTAATTAGACTGACATTGAGGAGTTACCGTGCGTCTAAAAATTATCATCGTCGACTTTTTAGTGAGTGGAGTGGGTGCATTACCCGACAGTCGAGTCCATGTCAGACATGTCAGACATGTCGGCTGTCAAATGTCAAAATGTCAAAAAAGAACCGACCGGACCGCTCACATGGAATCAATCATCTGCCATGGTCTTTTACCGCTGTCAACGAGTTGTCAATAACGTGAGGGAAATGTAAACTGCCTATTTGGGAGGCTTCTTGCTCACAAGCAAGCCACATGATTCTTTCGATGCACACAAGGGAACGAAAGAGAACATGCGGCTCGGCTCGCTAATAACCGGCTTTCCTGTATTTCTATCATGGTATCGCTGGAGGAGACCCGTCCAGCGTTGATTCTCCTGATTAATCGACAACGAAGAAAAAAAAAAAAAAAAACTTCACTCGTGCACATCTGGAACGCGGCTCATGCAGAAAAATCCTGCTATACCTCGCTACTCGGCATCTCCCGAAGCCCTCTTTTCCCACTCGGGTAACAAGACGCGAGCGACAAACGGGACGGACCGGGACGGCACACTCCCATGGACTTTGTCGCTGCCCCTTGTTTGACGAGGAAGAGAGAGAGAGAGAGAGAGAGAGAGAGACAGAGAGAGGCGGCCCGACAAAGGAACGCCATCAAGGCCTTGCCCCTCTCACCTCGGCTGGTTCCAAAGCCGTGCGCCTTGGCCTCACATGCCAACCCCAAATCTAAATGCCCGTCTTTCCCACAAGTACAGAGTAGGAAGCAAAGTGCTTCACAAAACCATGCAAACCCAAACCAAGTCAATACCAATACCCAATGCCCATGAATCAACCCTTCGCTTCGTGCTCTTTGGTCCTTTCCTCCCGTCCAACGCCTGCCGGTATGTGATGTAAAACAGTAAAAGAGTAAGCTCGAGCGAGCCGGACCGTAGTCGTACATGCAATTTGAACCCATCACGTCGTGTCGTGCATCCCACCGCCTCGGAACCGAGACGGGCAGGAAGAACAAGAACGAATTGCGTTGCTGTTCCGCTTAAAACATCCTCCCATCTCGATGGTCATTATCCTCGCCGCGTTTCATTGCGATTCCCCTCGTCAGCTCAAGCCCTGTTCGCCGCTCCTCACGGCCACGTCGTCAATCGAATGACCGATCTTCAATCTCCAGCCTCTTGGCCGCCCGCTCGCCGGTATCCTCAGCCCCGTCGTCCAGGAGCGGACCGTACCGGTCCAGCCACATCTGGCGGAGCGTCTGGTAGAGGAAGAGGAACTGGTCCGGCGACTGCACCATGAGCAGCCGCTGCTCGCGGAGCCTTAGGACGGTCTGCACGATGGGGTCGGGGAAGTCATCGTCGTCGTCGACGGCGTAGGCGGCGTCCTCCGCGCTCAGTGTCATGTTGAGGGATCCGTCGCGGTTGGCCAGCGCGCCGGCGTCGAGCGCGCGCTTGAGGTGCTCGAGAGCGACAAAGGTCCCCGTGCGACCCACCCCGGCGCTGCAGTGGATGATGCGCGGGTTCGCTTCCTCCTCCTTCCTCGCCTGTGCGCTGGGCTGCGGGGGTTTGCCGTTGTGTTGTTGGGGGGCGTTGCCCGTGTTGTAGTCCCGCGACAGGCGCATCAGGGCGAGGAAGCTTTCGAGGTCCTCGAGGGCTGGGGCGCCAAAGTCGGGCCACCTGGTGTAGTAGAAGTGCCAGATGGTCCATTCCTCGGGCTTGGCTTGCTCCCTGTCTTCCCCATCGCCGAGGCTGGCACCTCCGTCTTCCTCGTCTTCGTCCTCCTCGTCGTCCTCGGGCTCTGCGTTCTCTCCGCGGTGTAGGGGAGGGTGGACCCGGAGAATCAGTTTCCGCAGCTGAATGGCTCCCTTCTCGAGTTCCTGCAGAGACTCGCAGCGTACGTCGGCCCTCCATCCGTCCCCCCATCCGTCTTTCCGGTTGAGGATCCAGGGGTCTTCTTCGGTGGACATGGGGAGGTAGGGGAAGCACTTTTCGTGTTGGTCCTCGACCATGGTGGTGAGCTGGACGATGACGACGGGGCGGTCGCTTCGGGTCTGCTCGGCCAGCATGCGCCACACAAAGTCGACGGTAGGCCGGGTGGGCCCCTGCATGGCGATGTAGCGCAGCGGAGGCAGGTTTTGGCTGACGGCGGGGACGGTAACGGGGGACGCATTGACGTAGTCCAGGGTAGAGTCGGGAACGCGCAGGCGGACGCGGTTGTGGTTGTATGGCTTGATGTTGGTGTAACGGTCCATGACGCCACGGCGCATGTCGGTCTGGCGGTAGAAGTTGAAGGGGCATATGGAATTCGGGTCGGGGTCGGGTGGAGGAACGGCGAAGGGGAGAAAGGTGAACTTTGCCTCGATGTCTTGAGTAAGGGTAACGCAGTTAGCCGTCGGTTCCAATATGTAGGGCTCGGAAGAACATACCATCTACGGACTGATCCAAGAACAAGGGCATCTTGGGCCTTTTCTTATCATGTCCGACATTTCTGCCATCCACGGCCTGGCCATCTCTATGGCGTACTGACACGGGAGACGGAGGACTCGACGCAAAGATGGGGGCACCTTCGTGGATGGAGGTGCGAGTCGACGGAGGGGAAGACGACGGTAGAGGCGAAGGGGGAGCAGCAGGCGAGCGGGCACGCTTAGTGGCACTGCGTAGGTGGAAGTTGCGGAAGGGCCCCTTGCGAAGGGGGTGTAGCTGCTGGCTCAAGGACTTGGTGCCTGGACTGGCCATGGTGGAAGAAGGGGAAGAGTCGGGCGACTGGCGCGGGGTGAGGGCACTCGGGTCGGTGACGATGGTGGGTTGTTTTGGCTTGCGCCGAAACTTGGGTATTTCCATCAGGTCGGCCTGCGTGGGTTTTTTCGACGTGATGTGGTTGTGCGATGGAGTTGGATGAAGACGTGGCCACGGTAATTTCGTAGACGGGGAAAAAGAAATAATAAAGGGCGCGATAAGAGATGACGTGTGGAGTAAGAAGTACCTGGGTACCTGAGCACCTTGCTTGGAGTACAACGTACTAAGTACCTACTCCCTTGGTTGTACTTGGTTGTATCGGGAGCCAAAATAATTGAGGGGGTTTCGACTTGAGGTTGAATGGAATGAAGAGACGATAAGAGGAAAGTGAAAAAGAAAAGAAAAAATAAGAAGAAGAAGAAGAAAAAGAAAAAGAAGAGGAATGTGTTGAGGAATCTTATCGATTGTTGGGGGCAAAGGCAAAGGTCGAGGTAGGCAAAAGGAGTCCGTCCTAATCCGTTTCTTTTTCCGGTTTCTTTTTCCTTCTTTCCTTCTTTTTCTTTTCCTTTTCCTTTTTACCCGTCCCTGCCCTGGTCGGTCCTTGGCTGTCGTGCAGGTGATGGATGTCTGGGCCAGGGTTGTCGCGTGGTACTGGCGTTAGTGGGTGATTTCAGGGAGAGGAATTGTGCTGGTGATGCAGAGAACAAGGAACGGAACATTCCACACTCCCTGACGATTCGGGGTTTCTTTTCTAGTCCGTGGAAGTGAGGCTTGTGAAGGTTTGGTCGGAAATGGCAGAGGTTCAGGCCGCATGAACTTGTCCTCTCGTCTTGCTTCTTTTGTCCAACGGGTTGATTTCGTTTATCTCGTCCCTCGTCAGACGGGCACGTGCCAAGCCGGGCATTTATCTGGGTAATACAACGTACAACGGCGGGACGTGGCATGGGCGCATGAAACAGAGTTGTGCCGTGTTATAATTAGCCAAAGAAATGCAGTCGAGAGCGAAAATGAATGAAGATTGGGTATTATTGTAGGTATTGAAGTAACAGACACATCACCACTGCCAACTATCTCTCTGCTGACCCGCTAGGTCTGACATCTGACACCCAGTATCGATGACCGGAAAATTTTCAGGGCATTCTAGTCATCTGGAGGGAAAAGCAGGTTTGACAACAAATGTGTGAGCCACATGGACGGTAGGGAGGGCGGAAACGGATATGGCTGGGCGTCAGTAGGAGACCATGAAACGTACTTGAACGAACTGGAAGCATGGAAAGACGCTTAAAGACCTTCGTATTGCGTGTTCGTGTTACACAACCACACTGATGGAAGTGGAATCACATGGCCAGCGTCTAGACGGCAGGGAACCTCGACGGTATCGGTGTTGACGCACTAAACAGCTAATTTCGTATTTCGTTTCTATTTATTCAACGGTTGCTCCCGTCCCAGCGAGCTGGACACACCCGGACCGCCTCGACTGCAGAATACAACTCGCGTCCGCCCTGCAATATACTTCGTACGGCACCCAGTCGGCTCGCACCATATATCGTGGCCCGCGCCGATCCCCTCCCGTTCCTGCAGGCCGTCCGCATGGCTACATGCCAGAAAATCTAAATACGAAAGACGTAGATCAATAATAGACACGCACGTCTCCATCCGTGGTACTGGCTAGCTTTGCTGCTGCTTGCATGTTGCAGGGCACTAACAACGTCGGCACTGAATGTATCCCCACAGACTCCTACGAATAGTCGAAGATGCATCACCACGAATCACATGTCCAGGGAGTTTGCCAACCAACATATCGGCGAAAGTCGAGTGGTATAGTATCACTGAATACACAGCCCAAAGGGCCCCTCTACATCTGAGCAGTAAGTACGCATTAGAGTAGAAAATGTCGTCAACTGCCCCAAGCCCACCGACTTTCGTCTCCCACCGCTGGTAGTATACAGGGAGCCACAGCTCTGTTCCCAATAGGACCTCTTATCTCCTTTTCTTCCCGTGACATGGCCTAGTCCCTCCTCTAGGTATGATACATAGGGCCAACTACTACTACATAGGGTCATGTACATGTACATGCCACTCAACCAATAATGTCGTCGTCCTCATCGGGCACCTGCGGCCCAATGTACGTTGTACACGCTCACACCGCAGAGTACACGCACGAAACGTACCGCCCACACTCCACCCTCTGCTCAAGGCTCACCTTCTTCCCCTTCCCCTGCGCCCCCACGCGGACCGACTGCCTGGGCGTCAGCTGCCACCGGCGGAAAACATCCGACCCCGCCGTCGCCGGCGCCGCAATGTACGTCGGCGTGTTCACGTTGGGCCGCTTCCCCGTGCCGAGCTGGTAATGCTCGTTGCCGCCCCAGAACAGCACGTCGGCGCCCCAGTTGGTATCCGACGCCGTCTTGCCCGACGACGTCTCCGCCCGCGTCGCGTTGTCCAGCGTCGCCGCCGCGTGCGTCGTGCCCACCGTCAGCCCCGCCACCCGGATCGGCGCCATCTGGTTGCTCGCCTCGTCAAACTCGAACAGCGACGACAGCGCCTTGACCTTGGTCGGCCCCGCCGACAGGTGCGTCCACTTGCCCGTGCCCAGCGACCCGTACAGCCCGTTCCCGCACGCCCACGTGTCGGCCGTGACGCCCGGCATGCGGCGGGACGGCGCCAGCTGCTTGTTGTTCGCCTGCGCCTTGTTCGCCTCCTCCTGGTCTTCCGGCTGCCGTGCGTCCACGGTGAAGAACGTGCTCAGACCCCCCGCCGCGATGGACGTCACCTTGGGAATCAGGCCCGTGTTGGTGTACAGTCGGGACACGGCTACGGGTACCGGAACATCGACCGACTGCGTGTTCGCCTCGGGCCGGAACCCGAGCTGGCCGAACGTGTTGTCGCCAAAGGCGAAGATTCTCCCCTCCTTGTCGAGCACGACCGAGTGGAGGTCGCCCGTGGCGATCTTGACAATGTCGTAGTCCTTTAGGTTGAAAATCTCGTGAGGCTGGTCAAAGGCGCCCTTGGGCCGCGTCGTCCACGTCAGCCCGGGGATCCCCATTTGGCCCTGCGACGGGAACTGGGATGTGCTGGACGCGGTCGAGAAAACCCTGCCCTTCGACGTCAGGAGGAGGCAGTGCTGCAGACCGCTGCTGATGTCGATAATCTTCTCCCCCCGGCCGAGACCGCCGGGCGTCAAGTCCCTGACGCTGGGACCCAGCACGCCCGTGGCTGATCCGAGGAAGGGAATCCACGACGACTTGTGCGCCTGAGCCTCGCCCTCGCCGCCGGCCTTCTGGTCGACGCGCTCGGCCGGGATCGCATAGACGGAGCCGTTGGACGACAAGGCGATGATGCGATCGTCCGACACGGTAATCTTGGTGATGTCTTTGCCCTTCAACGTCTCCACGGGGCTCGGGTCGTCCTTGCAGTAGCCCAGGCCCCACTGCACAATATCTCCCTTCTCCGTGACGGCGGCACCGAAGCCTTGCGTCAGTTTGATGTCCCGAAGAAGCTGGCCTTCGAAGTGAGGGATCCTCCGGGGAAGTTTGACGAATGCCTCCTTGGAATTGGGGTCGATGACCTTGCCCGTGTTGGAACCCCATGCGTACACCCCAGGGTGTTCCCAGCTGTCCCGGACCTGATTGTGCTGAGACCCGACGTCTTCCTTCGAGTCGGGTCGTTCCGGCTTCTCGAATTCGATCCGAGCCTTCTGGGGGCCGGCCTTGGCGGCTTGCGGGGCGTCCGTGGCCGGGAAGAGGGTCGGGTAGTAGTATACACCAGCCGCAGATACGGCGAAGACGCCCAGTAAGCTGGCGACCTTGGCTGCCTTGCCGCTCGGAGGAGGGGGAGGCGGCGGAGCGGAAGCAGATTCACGGCTAGAGTACCGACACCATTGCTGCGAGGCACGTCTTGTGGTGCCGTCTCTGACGCCGGGCCCTCGCGCGTGTCTGAGCGCTGTCCGATATGCCCTCATTGTGTCGGCCTCTGTATATGTGCAGCTAACGGTGATGCCTCGTGTTGTCAATCGGGCAATGAACGTGCTTTGACTGCCTGGGTAGACAGGTATGGTACAGTGAGGGCGTGCTTCAGTTTGAATTGAAATTCCAGAATAAAATCACCCTAGGCAAAAGCTGGTGAGGTCATCAGGGTGAGGAGCTTTGAGAGCTGCTACTTTATAACCTCTGAAACGCCATTGGTTCCCCTGGGCTGGCCCCATAACGGGAGACCCACTTTATCTACGCGTACCGTAAATAGGTACCAGCCCCACGCATCAGCCACAAATGTTGACATTTACGCCTCGTCCTCGAAACGTGGAAACATGACGCCAGCACCTGCTTCCGCACTTCCCCTCGCACCCACCGAGGACGACCATGTACGAAGACTCCTGGTACAGTTTCGTGCCCGAGGTCGCCAAGACGACCACACCTAGTGGTCAAGGTACAGGTCACAGACGCAAAGAGTCTTTGTTGCAGCAGCCAAACGTACGTCGCCCCGAATCCTCTCTAGCTGTGGGCACCGTGGAAACTTATCCCTGAACGCAGGACGCGAATCAAGCCAACGAGACCCTGCCAACACTCAGCAAGCTCGTGGAAGAGCAAGCGACACACACTCCACCGGAGGCCACCGTTGCTCGGAGGGCCAAGTCGTATTCCGACTTTTATCATGTCGTCCGGAGCCAACTCGCCAAAGATTCACACAAGAAGAAGCGGGAGGAAGATCAACGGAAGAGGAGGAAGGATAGGAAGACCCTGGAGGCTCTCAACGTAGCGGTCAATCTTGACGACGCCGTCTTCTCACCGAAACCCATTCTGACCCAATACGAGGACCGGCTGCTGGAAGCGAGTCAGCAAGACTACCTGTATGTCGTGTTCCGCCGCCAATCTCAATCGCGTCTTGGACAAGCGCGCTGATGCTGCAAGCAGTCTATATAAAGACCAACTGACCCTCACGGAACGGCACTTGGATGCCTTAATCGATGACGCGAATTCGGCTCTCGAGCTGCTCAATACACTCTCTACTTCGTTCCGAGCTGTCGAGGCGCAGACTTCGACCTTCAAGGCACAATGCGAAGACCTCCTTTCCGAGGAACGGCGTCTCCAGAAGCTGGCAGACGACGTCGGCACGGACCTCCACTTTTATGCCTACCTCGACAACGTCACCAGGCGGCTCAATGCGCCCGGCGCGAGCCGGTTGGTAGATGATGACGACTTTGTCGAGGTGATCAACAACTTGGACTCTTGCATCGCGTTTATGGGTAGAAATGTGAGAAAAATCCTTCTGTGCATCGTAGTGTACTCGTGTCAGAATGGCTAACATGTGACAAACACCAGACCACGTACCGCGATGCAGAGTCGTACCTCGCAAGATACGAAGCATTACTGACCAAGGCACTTCACCTGCTCGAAGTCGGCTTTACGAACCGACTCGACCGCATCTCAGCCGAAATCGCCCCTCCCATTGCCTCGAGCCAGTCGGAAGCCACACGGCATGCGCTCGCGTACAGTCGCTTCGGGGAACTGGTGCTGACTTCGGACGCGCTGATTCCCAACATCCAAACGGTGATTCGCAACGTGTACGACGAGTTTGGCCAGCCCGTGTCTGGGATTGCCGGCGAAATCTACGGCAACACGGCGAGGAACCTCTTCCGGTCGTACTTCTCGGTTCGCGACCGCGACCTGCGACCGATGTTCCAGCACGACCTCGACGAGTTCAAAAAGGAGTTGAAAGAGCGGTCGATGGAGACGGCGTCGAGGAACCTGGTCAAGCAGACGTTCGAAAAGGCCTTTAACGAGACCAACCTCTTCGCGCGGATCTTTGGCGTCGACTTGCAGTGGAGCTCGGATGCCGAGTCGGTCTATGCCGTCTTAAAGTCGAACCAACGATCTCCTGCCAACCCGACCAATTTGGTTCCGCTGGCGACCAACCTGCAGGCAGTCATGCAGACGAGCAGTCTGCCGGCCACCTGCAACGTGGTGGCGTGGCTCATGAACGAGTACCTGGTTCTCGACTACGAGGACGAGGAGTCACCTTTCGCCAAGCAGTGCCGGGAGCTCAGTGCCAGGTTGCTGACGGAGCACCTCTGGGTATTTACGGACAATGCATTCGAGGCCGAGGTGTCCAAGACCATTTCCAAGGCGGCGGTGAAGGACGAGGAACTGAAAATCGGTCCCGTCGTCGATGGGGTCTCGTCTTCGAACGCCTATCTCCCTGTTAAGAAAGCCATGGAGTTGCTCACCATGTACGACCAAACGGTGCCGAAGGAGCGAAGCGTACGTAATTATGTCTTGTTTTTATTTTATTTTTATTTTTTTTCCGCTATCGATTCCAATCTGACACCCTTACAGCAGACGAACAGCCAGGTCATCTTCAAGATTGTCCGGGAGACGATCAACGTCCTGCAGCGGGCCGAGTCGCGCCTCAAGTCGCTCAAGTCGAGCACCGACCCGGACATTTTCATTGTCAAGAACCTCCTCATCGTCAAGAACGAGCTCGTGTCGCTCGAGATTGGCGACATCCGGGGCGAGGACGGCAGGTCCGCCGGCGGCATGCAGCATTTCAACCGGATCTGGGAGACGCTCAGCCCGCAAAACTGGGCCAGCTTCTTCGGCACCATCATTGGCGGCGTGGGCTCTGCCTTCTGGTCGTCGTCCGGCACGTCGGGCGGGGCGGCAGGGGCCAAGGTGACCGCCAAGACGTTGACGGTGGAGGACATGAACGAGCAGCTGGACGAGCTTCTGCGGCAGGCCATTGTGGGCTTCACGCAGCGATGGGGCAAGCTGATGAACGAGGCCAGGGCGCGCAAGGCCGGGGTGAAGCCCATCGGCAAGGTGGAGCGCGAGCTGGACGAGGTGTTGCAGAATGCGTTCAGCAACCAGCCCGAAGTCATTGCGAAGCTGAACGAGGCGATTCAGATGAGCGCTGAGGCGCAGGTCAAGGCGGCTGAGGAGAAGAAGGGCGTGAGGCGATATTAGCTTCCATAATTATAGGGCGCCTAATTACTGCGGCGGTGCTATCTATGACGATTGATCGTTTGGCCTGTTCTGGAAGAACATAGTCATGACTGAGCATCACACATCACACTGCCTGAAACTTCTCTCTCCATTGAGACCGGGATATAGACGTCGAAGGAGTCCAGAAACGTCGGTTCAAACGGAGTCCTAGGGATCCGTAATGTACTCGGATCCGATTAGCAGTCCGTTTCGGTGCAGGACGGACCCTGGCATTGACCAATGATACGGAAATACGTGGTACGGAGCAAGTACCGTGCAACCAACCATACCAGATGTGGGGCCTAACCGATGTCGGAGACGTGTTGGTATCGGTGAGTACCGTACCGTTTCGGAAACGGAGCAAGTGACGCCATTTGGCCAAGAAATCACGAATTTATTCTATCGGAACGGAAGGATACACAATGTAAAGTCCCGGAGAGTTGTGTGTACGTAGAAACCCCAATTCAAAGGTATCTCACGTGCCATCACTCGAGGCTGGCTGGCATTTTACTTTCAGCCTCTTCAAAATTCAAATTCCCAAGTTTGCAAAACTGTAACACAAAAGAGAAAATAACAAAGGCGGAGAAAAAAGAGAAAGAAAAGAAAGACAAAGGCAAAACCCCGGATTCTAGAGGGGCTGGGACTCGGCCTATTGCGGACCCTCGACCTCTCTTATCAGCAAGGTGTCCCTAAGGTCTGAATATCTCACCTCGCCTCACCGACCACACGACAACGCACCAGAGAGTTCCAGCGCAACCATGGCCGACGCTGCTGCTGATGCTGAGATGAAGCTCCAGGAGCAAGGCGGCGGAGCTCTGCAGACCAGTAAAGACCTCTTTGCCGGTGCTGTTGGCGGTGTCACTCAAGTCCTCGTCGGTAAGTTTCTCAGTCTGCGTTTGTTGAAGGACGACAACGCTTCCGAACCATGAAACGACCTCACGGCAATCCAAATCCCCCGTCTCATACTGACCGCCCCAGGCCAACCCTTCGACATCATCAAGGTCCGCCTCCAAACCTCCACAGCCCACAAGTCCGCCCTCGAAGCCGCCGCCTCCATCTGGAAGCATGAAGGCGCCCTCGCCTTCTACAAGGGCACCCTGACCCCCCTCCTCGGCATCGGCGCCTGCGTCTCCGTCCAGTTCGGCGCCTTCCACCAAGCCCGCCGCTGGTTCGAGGCCCGCAACGCCGCCGCCTCCCCCTCCGCCCCGCTCCCCGTCAGCTACGGCCAGTACTACGCCGCCGGCGCCTTCGCCGGCATCTCCAACTCGGTCCTCTCGGGTCCCATCGAACACGTCCGTATCCGCCTGCAGACCCAGCCCCACGCCGCCTCCGCCCGCCTCTACAACGGGCCGCTCGACTGCGTCCGCAAGTTGTCCGCCCAGGGCGGCGGCATTCTCCCGGGCCTCTTCCGCGGGCAGTCCGTCACCGTGCTCCGAGAGGCCCAGGCCTACGGCGTATGGTTTCTTAGCTTCGAGTGGCTCATGAACTCCGACGCCGCGCGCAACGGCATCGATCGCCGCGAAATCCCCAGCTGGAAGATCGCTTTCTACGGTGGCCTCGCCGGCGAGGCCCTCTGGCTTGCCAGCTACCCTTTCGACGTTGTCAAGAGCAAGATGCAGACCGATGGCTATGGCGCTGCCAGGCGCTACGCTACCATGCGTGACTGTTTCGCCCAGATCTGGCGCGCCGAGGGCGCTCTTGGGTTCTGGAAGGGTATCGGCCCTACCTTGCTCAGGGCTATGCCTGTGAGCGCTGCGACGTTTGCTACTGTCGAGTTGACCATGAGGATGATCAATTAAAGCACTTGGAAAGCGAATGGTTTTCTTTTTTTGGGATCTTTTCTTTTCTTTTCTTTTCTTTCTCCTGGACACTTCCATCTCGAGCTAGAGTCGAATCACCGACCAAATAACGTCATGTATGCAAATGTTCTTCATGTGGTAAACGTATATACTTCATTCAAAGGCGTTATGTTTATGGCGCATTACGATGGCAACGCTCTGCTTCTCTTCGCTCTACTTTTCTATACCTCGTTTTCCACCCGTCGTTGCAAGATATGGCGCGCATTCGCCGGCGTCAACGTCTCGATGCCTAGCTCCTCGAGCACGCCCTTGGCCTCCGTATTGTCCGTGAACACCCGGTCCGTGGCCTGCTGGAGCGACATCCCCGTCTCCTCGCCCTCCTCCGACTTGGCGGGCTGCACGGGCAAGGTGAGCAGCAGCAGGGCGTCGTCGAGGCTAGCGAGTGGACCCAGGCCGCCGGGGATGTATATCTCGACGAGGGCGAAGATGGCGTTGAGGTCGCGCCGGAACTGCGCCGCGCCAAAGGCTGTGAATTTCTGCCGCATCAGAACGTCGGTCCACAGCATGTCCTGGAGCTTGTCGAGGGCCCCGCGCCAGATGCGACGGGACGCGGCTGCGCTCAAGGCATTGCGGAGGAAGTCGAAGTTTTGACGGATAACCTGGAAGATGGGATGTTAGCGGGACAAGCGGAGATGGATGGCTACGGTCATGGGTTGATATGTACCCTCAGAGGTTCTTCTAGTTCGGGAGTGATGGCGAGTTGACTCGAGTCCACTGCTGACATATTAGCCGGGTCCCTTGCGTGAAGACGTTAGACGTTAAACGTTGCTTACCTTCGTCATTGTCGGCGATGGTTGTCCATTGAACACGGCTCGAGTAGATCCTAAATGCGTCTTGGTGCGACTTGGTCAACGCCCCGACGAGGAAGTCCTGCGCTGCCTTTCTCCTCAAGCTGTAGGCCCCAATCGTCTCGTCGAACAGCGCGCCGTCCTCATTATCAGATCCCACCGCAGTAGACGTGCGATCCTTGACCTCGTCGTAGCTCATGCCACCCGCAATCTTGCCCTGCTCCTCCCCGGGTTTTGCTCGGTTTTGGAGTTCGTCCCACAGCGTCACAAAGAACTCGTCGTTGCTCGCATCTCGGAGCGTGTTGACGATGTGGTCGGCACTGCCATACACCTTGCACAGGGTCTCGAGCGCGCCCGTTCCCTCCAGCGCGGCGAGTTGCTCTTTCGTCACACCGTGGATCGTCCGTCCCACGGTCGACGTGATGGCCTGGTACGCCTCCAAGGAGCCCCTGAGGCGATCGTGGTACTCGTCCAGAATATCTAGCTGTATGCCTATTAGGAAGCGGATCTTGTGTCCAAACTTCCTCGCCCTTGCGTACTGCGACGTAACAGTCTTGAGGAGATCGGTCACGCGAACGGCGGCGTACGTCGGTTTCGTCTTTCCCAGCCCGGCGTAGTCGTAGTCGATATTCCGGGCCTCGCGGGAGTCGATGATGGCCCGGAAACGCTCCAACGCAAAGTCTCTTTCCGCCAGGAACCACGGCTCGAACCACTTGTCGAGGACTTCGGTCGTCAACCCGGCCCACCCACGGTCTGGCTCTCCGCCATCGTAGCCGAACCTGGACCTCACGTTCTCGTCGAACGTCATCAGCTGTGCAATGAGGCTGCTCAGGAACGTGGGCACATGCACGGCGTCGGCGACCACATCATGCACCTTCTTTCTCAGAATAGGGAGCATTGCCGTGATGAAAGCCCCCACCGGGTCAACGTAGACCGCGTTGGTCGCCACCGGCGTATCCCGGAACTTGGCCGCCAGCATGTGGCCGAGGTTGTCCCTGAAAAAGTCCTCCCACTTCTCCACCGTGGCCAGGAACCAGGGGAAGCAGTGCGTCCCGATGGCATCGGGCTTGCTGGTGGGCTTGTCGCTGAGGAAATGGAAGCGAAACTCGGCGACGAAGATCTTGCACATGACGTCGAACGGCAGCAGCGTCACAATCTCGGAACTGTACACCACCTCGGGGATCTGCAGGTCAACGAGCTTCTCGAAGCAGCGCAGCCACTCCTCGTCCATCTCCGTGGCCGGGTCGACCATGGGCCACGACCGCTTGCGCAGCACCGCCTCCAGCTCCGCTGACATTATCTGCTTCATCTCGTCCCAGAGCGTCTCCGTCACCGACTCGACGTAGTTGACGAGGTGCACCGCCGCGTCGTCGGCGCGGCTCGAGAGCTCCTGCAGCAGGACCGAGAGCCGCTTCAGCTTCGCGTACGGTTCGAGCGCCGCCTTGGGGCTCTCGGACAAGTGCGCGCGGGCCTCCTTCCGTAGCCTGTCCACGTCTTGTAGCATCACGAGGTATTTATGTGCCAGCTCGACCGTCTGGAGCTGCTTCATCGGGCGCTGGAGGCGTGCGATGGCCTGGTCGGGTGCGTCCGAGGCTGCGGCGACCTTGACCCGCACATCGATGCTTTTCTGAAGGGCTTGGAATTCATGGATGCGGGTAGCGAGCTTCGCCCTTCGGTCGTGCGAGATATCACGGGCTTGTTGCAGTTGTTTGACGGCATCGTCGAGCTGGGACTGCAGTTGACTGCGCTGGAGCTCGACGCTGGCGAGGAGCGTCTCGAGATTGCCCAGGTCCGTGGCCGATTGGAGTTGGTCATCGATGAAATCTTCTACCCGTATGTCGATTTCCTGTGCCCTGACAGGGCTAGTGTCCGAACCTGCGGCCATTCTCTGGTTGTGCAGGGCATTGCACATGGGCAGATGGTTGTCGTTGTCATCGTGGCAGCTAAACGTGGAAGCAGTCGGGGTTGCACGTAACGGATAACTAAATGTCGAGGGGATATATAGCTAAGGAGGACATCCTTCTAGTGGAGGTATGACAGTCATGGCAGGCGGTGTGTGACGGCTGTAAATTCAAACGCTACCTTTACCTCTTCGCTTTATCAAGTGCAAAATCGGCGCTCCTTCGATTACCGTTCCCGTTCCCGTTCCCGCTCCCGTTCCCATGCACGGCGCCAGAAACATCTTCTCGGCCTTCCCCACCGACCCCGAACCATCCCCCGCTGTTGGCCCTGCAACCGCTCCTGTAACATCCCAATCTGACTGGTGGCCGACTGATCCTGGTTGCGCGACTGCTGCAGGCATGGACGACCCCGGCCCCGTGCCCCTGGCCGTCGCCCGGATCGACCCCGAAATGGTGTTTCCCACGGTTGGCCCTGAAGCTGTTCCCCTAACATACCAGGCTGAATGGCAGCCAACTGCGGCTGGAAGGCAGCTACTGTGAGGGCGGTAGCTACGGCGAGGGCGGCGGCACCGGCGAGGTCGGTAGCTCCAGGGAGGTCTGTGGCAGCGAGGTCTGTGACTCCAGCGAGGTCGGTAGCTTCAGGGAGGTCTGTGGCAGCGAGGTCGGTAGCTTCAGGGAGGTCTGTGGCAGCGAGGTCGGTAGCTTCAGGGAGGTCTGTGGCAGCGAGATCAGTAGTTCCAGCTGGGCCAGGCAGCTGCTGCAAGGGCGAGTTCAGTTGTGTCCTCGCTCCTGGTTGGGTAGACGGCCGTGCGAGACTTGGCCCGAAAGTTACCGTCGGCGTCTGGTCAGGATCATGGATGTGTGCAGGATTCTGACCCGAGAGCGGCGGCCAATGGAGGCCTATGCCCGTCCAGTCTTCCGTCCTGACGTCTTCTCGTCGCCGATATACATCGTGGTATCTGGGTCTGGGACCCAAGGACAGTGGAGGTGGTGTGGGTGGTAAAGGTGGCGAAGGCGGTAAAGGTGGTAACGAGACAGAGGCATCATAGGGATTCAGACCCCAGTCGTTTTCTATTGCTGCTTGAATGGCACTTTGGAATTGTAGCCTCCGGGGCCTGGGCTGAAGTATATCGCCAACCCTCAGCGGTGGGCCGGGGGTAGACTCGCTCGATTGAGAGGAGACCGGCTCCTCCGAGCCCGGCTTGCTGACCGGCGCGCGCTCATCCCCCGGCTTGCAAGTGGAGCTGACCGGCGCTCCCTCATCCCCCGACTCGGAGGACCTGCTGACCTCCGCATGTGCAGCAGTCTCCGTCGTTGCAATGACGACATCTGGTAGCTTGGTAACCGTGACTGGGTTATTCGCTCCCCTACCCGCTGTACTTTCTGCCGTTGGAGTGGTGTCTTGTAACGAGTGTGTTTGAACAGAGGCCGAACTGCATAGCTGGTGCCAAGCGAGTAGGTCGGCTGCAGCACTTTGCATGTCGAGCCAGTTCGTGCGGTTAAAAAGCGAGTGATGCCGATACAGCTATGGCTAGGTTGTAAGTCTGTGTGAACCGTGAAATGCTCCTAAAGAGATGTAGATGGGTTCCATCAAGGACGAGTGTAAGTGATACGGTGTGGCGAGAGAGTGTCTGCATGGAACAGAGCATCGCCTCTCCATCGTCAGGATCATCGACATTAGTAGTCGCTCGAAACTCTACGTCCGGGAGATGCTTTGGCCATGTTCAGCCACCCCTGCCCAAGTCGCGAAGTTTCTGGATGTCAAGGCAAGTGGCACCGAGGAGAGAGAATGAGAAGTCATTGCGTACTCTCTTCGCGCCTCAGCACGTATTCAGTCTGGTGTTTTCGCAAGAGTAACCAGACCAAGAACGCAAAACATGTAACCAGGAAGTATACCGTCGAAGGATAAAATACAGCACATATATTTATTCATCGCGAAAACGTTTGAAAGTAGAAAGATCAAAGACTCAAAGAATCGAGACACAAGGGTGAAAAAAAGAAGAAAAAAGAGAAAAACATAAGAGGAACGAACATCAACTAGTCGTGAGGAGGTAAAGGTCCAGGAAACAAAAAAGAATGGTGCTGTTCCGATACCGGGAATCGAACCCGGAGCTTCGCGGCACTTCCATTATGAAAGCGCGATATGTTAACCGTTACACTATATCGGAGGTGCTTGTTGATAACAGTGCTTCCAGTACGGTATATATGCAACTGCCGTCTCTATCCACTAATCCCACCTAGCGTGGTTTCGTACCTGATTACGTAGCTTCAGCTGGTCAATGTTCCGCCCCACTTCCGGGGATCGGTGACTGCAAATCCGACTAGGAGTCTTTCCAACTCATTGGTCGCAAGGACTTTGAGTAATCTCTCCGGGTACGTCACATCGGGGAGAGAAGCCGAATTGGCAAGTCATGCAGTTTCTAGAGCAACGAGAGCAGAAGATGGGAAGGGGCAGGGGCTGTCGGCCGTCATCAAGGACGTTATTATTACTTTGTACGTTTGGTATTATCAAGGGCACCATGGTGTATCAATGCGGAATTTCCCCTTAATTTTCCTGGATAGAGGCGAGGCATCTCGCCCGAATACCGACGTTAGGTACATCCGATCTAGTGCAGCTGATTGCAGCACGAGCTACGAATATGCGACTGCGAATTCGCACCAGGATGACTAAACCTACGTTTGAACCTTTAGCTCTGAATTGCAAAGCTTGTCAAAGAAGAGAAGGATTCATATACACTCTACGTATATCACTAGCAGTAACACCTAACGGCCACCGCAGCGTTGGGACTCGCCGCTCGTTTGGCTAGGCCCAACAGCGTCCCGTCTGACAAGTACGTGGACAACGTACAAGTCACTTGGTACCTTGACGAAGACCCCTGAAACAGTTTCGTCCACTCACCAGCCACTATCCCTTCCGGGACTAGCGTTCCGGCTCCACAGGTACCGCGAGCCCAAGCCCAAAGAGGGACCTCACGCCCAATTGCCTGGCCAACCAGTCTCGGCGAAAGTAAATACAAGAGGTTGGCAGAGCTACCCAACGACCCAACGACTGCTGGCCGCATGCTTCCTACAGCTTGTGCAAGGGCACCACGTATCTCCATCATCCACATCTGCTGCCTTGATCGGAGAGCCGCCTTGTCTCGTTTCTTCTCTCTCTCCCCCCTAGTGGCAGATACCTGGACTTCTGTACATCCGTACACCGACTCGTCATCTCTTCCTCGTGCCAACAACGCTATACCGGACTCACGCCAAATATCCAACACTGGAATTCTCTTCTCCTCTATTCACACCTAAGCGCACCAAATCTAAGTTCCATCCTTGGTCTCTCCCATTCCTCCTACCCGAAACTTCCCATTCCTCTTAATCCGCCCCATCTCAAAGCAAAGGACAAAGTCGCACAACCCGTCATACAAAGGCATTGTTGTCTGACAAGCTGGAGATTTACCACTAGATCGATCCACCGTCCCGAATTCCTCGCGGTGCTTCCATCGTGCCTCTTTCTCCCCCAACACTCTTCTCGACCCGAGACAACCTCATTCCAACGCCGCGCCATCAGGACCTCGAGGCTCCTCTCTGCCTATACCCAAGCCGATCTTGGGTCTTCCCGATTCGGCCTCCCCCTAAGACCGCAGCCTTGAACCTCGATAGCAGCGTCTTGACGCTGAGAGCCGCAGGAGAACCCTACCGTCGCTCCGAAGCACGGAGGACGGGAGAGGGCGCGCACCAAAGAATCAGCTCGAGACCTCGGCCTCGAGAGAAAGAAAGAATATAGAAAAACCACGGGAGAGCTGTAGAATCTGAGACGCAGCCATGTCGGCAGCAAATTTCAAAGTGGGGTTGTATCGTGAGTTGATGCATTCCTCCCATCATCCCACGTGGATTTCATTCATGGAGTACTGACCGGCTTTTGCGCAGGGTTGGTGCCGTTTCTGGGCTATCATCATGTACTGATGATTCTCATTGCCATTACGATAATACTATTATGTGAGTTCCCGTCGTGGGTCGTGAGAACACCACCCCTTTCGTCAAGGAAAGGGAAAGGAAGACGAACGTTCCGCTAACACAGCGACCGCCCTCAGCCCTCCTGCTCGCCGGCTGCTCATCATCGTCACCGCTCATCCCCAACATCTTCCTCCTGTCCATGTATTACGAAAAGTACGAAGCCACGCCCAGCACAGCGCAAGTCGACTACAACGTGCACAACGCCATCGGCAACATCGTGGGGGACGCCCGCCTCGCCACCCGCGTGGGATACTTTGGCATCTGCATCAGCCCCGACGGCGGCAGCTGGCTATGCAGTAACAATGCGACTGCTCTCGCCAAGGAGATTTCCGTCGACCAGGATCCTCTCAACCTCATCTGGCTCGCCAGCGAATTCAAGGACATGGTTGTCTTTCCTTATTTGATGTACGTTGCACAAGCTGAACCTTTTCTCACTGCCTTGCTTTTTTCTACGCAGTTAAGAAAGGACTAACCAGAGGGGTGTTCTAGCATCATCGCCATCATCTTCGCATTCATCTGCTTCCTCCTCCTCGCCACCTTCCCCGGCTGGCACGACGAAGAGGGGCACGACGGTTCCGACCGCGAAGTCAAGCCCTTTCCCTCGCGGCCCGTCTCCCAGGTGGCCCTCGCCATCATCTTCATCGCCTCCATCTTCATCCTCGTCTCGGTGCTGTGGCAGCACACCGCCTCGGTCGGCGCCTCCGTCATCGCAAAGGACTTTGGCAACGGGTCCGTCCGTTCCGGCGTCGGGACCTCCGCCATGGTCCTCGGCTGGTTCAGCTTTGCCCTCCTCATCATCGTCACCATTGGCTTGCTCGTCATGATCCTGTCTATCCGCGTCCTCACCGAGCTGGTGGACAGGGATTGATGGGGAGGAAAACAAGAGGGAAATACCTTTCCCACGGAGCAATGACTGTACGAAATAAGCGAGAAAAGAAACACCGCAAGGAACGAACGTGTTTGGCCGAGAATATACCAGAGATAACCGGAGGTGGGCGAGTGTCGAGAAGCCCCTTGTGTCATGGAGCGATACGCGCCACGACGGAGAGGAAAAGGGTGCGAAAGGAAGACGACCTGGATGACAAACGACCAGTAACCATGACACCCCCGAGGAGCATGAGCAAAGTGGCAGAGATAAAACGGTATATGGGCATTGGAGTTTTTTGCGTCAAATTATTTTGCATTTTCGATCTGTTTTACACCATGTTTGTTATCTTGCTTGCTTCTGCTTCGGGTGAGGGAAGATTGTCATTTATAGTATTCCCTTTCCTAATCGTTCTTATCGTCTCTCTCCAGACGTCACGCTGCGTGGTCTACGGAGCGAAGAATAGAGCAAAGGGAGGGTAGCATGCGTTTGGGGTTTTTGTTCTCATTTT
This sequence comes from Sodiomyces alcalophilus JCM 7366, assembly GCF_042370955.1. NCBI lineage: Eukaryota > Fungi > Ascomycota > Sordariomycetes > Glomerellales > Plectosphaerellaceae > Sodiomyces > Sodiomyces alcalophilus. The sequence goes on along the minus strand of NW_027263541.1, from coordinate 538,484 downwards.
CGTCGCCTATTAGCGCATTGGTCCGCCATCGTCTCGTCGCTTGGCTGCGACGGGGCGGGGATGGATGAGAAACAGCGGAAGCAACGTCAAAACTCGAGACATATGACTGGCTTTGATTTGGATGGCGGGACAACACGATATGATACCACTGTGTCGTCAACTACAAACAACAAGGGACCCAGATGCCGTGAGTGACTGACCTTTGAATGCGCATCCCAAGTCCATTGGATCCAGGAGGTGAAATCGCTAGTGATATAGAAATGCTTCATGTTTGATAGTCGCCTGCGTGTCTGGACATGTCAAGATAGATATCTTCACCATACAATAGATGTTTGTGAAACGCCTGAAAAATGTCTTGCGAAACGCCTAATGCAAAAATAGCTCAGTTGTGAGATGGAGAAGGAACTCCATGGCTTCCCAATGCCCCTAAACGCCTGTCGTCTGAATATAGAATCCCCTCCTCAATGCTTCGTTCGTTGCTCGTTCCGCCTTGCTCTCATGCCACATGACTTTCCGTGACTTTTCACATCGTCGCAGGTGTATATGTCGTCACTGCTTTACGAAATCTCGCTCCATCCTTCCTAGGACGGCCTCCGGAAAGGATGGGCCTCCGTGTTGAGCACCCATTCATCCAGGCTGATGACGTCGGGCGTGGTGTATAGTAGATAATAGTACTTGAGCGTCTCGGCGAGCCAGAAGCTCTCCATGTTGTCCACCATGCGGGGCTTCGGGTCAAGAACGCCGTCGACTGCGCTGGCGCCGGTTTCGGTGCGCGTGGCCTTGAGTACGGCCTCGAACATGCGCCAGCCCTTTTCCTGCCAGACGGGATCGCCCGTGATGCGGTACATGTACCAGACCGACTCGATGGCCTCGGGTCTGCGAGTTTTTTGTGTTAGTCGAGCTCGGAAGATGAACGATATGTAAATTGTAATGATAACGTCGCCATGCAGTGGAGTGGCTTACCGTAGAATATAACGCTTGTCATTGACAGTCGCAAAGCCAGGCGGGATGCGTTCGGTCTGAATCTTGTTCCGCACGTACTCCTCGTGTGACATGGGCTTTGGGTCGGGACGCTCCGGAATGCTGGCGATCGGTACCTGGGCTTTAGCGCCCTGCGCCCGTCCCCTGCCGCTGTCCTCGGCCAGGGCGGCTTCTGCGCTTCTCCGCTCGGCATCGTCCTGCTGCTGCTGCTCCTCCTTCTTTCTCTGCCTCTCCTCCCAATCCAAAAGGTTCCTGTTCCGCGTGGTGGCCATGGGGTCCAGGTGTTGCCACCATACCGTTTCGTTGAACGTGCACGTCTCCATCGAGTCGCAGGGGACCAGGGTGGCGCTCTCGGGCATGATGCCGGATGCGGTCGACTCGTAGGCCCAGACACAGCCATCGGCCAGTTTGAGGGCAATCTCGACATCTTCGGGCCGCTCATATATCTTGCCTCCGAGTCCGAACATGCCGCCGAGGAAGCAGGCGAGATGCGTGGCCTCGTAAATGTGCTGCGGTTCTTCGCCCGACGTTGTTATTACCTTGCCTGTAAACAGCACATCCCTGTCATCGAGGGTCATGGGTCGATAGAGCAGCCACTCCTTGGTGGCTTCGATGGTGTTGATATGCAGGTCTCTGTAGTCCGGCTCCAGCCCGCCCAGTACCAGGTCCTGCTTGGAAAAGTACTCGTAGGCCGAATCCTGGCTGCCGCCCAAGCTGTACTGGTAGTAGCCGTAACCTTCGGGCACGATGCCTTGCTCGACGCATGCCCACAGGGCGGCCCGGCCGTCTGTACCGTGGGGGGAAGCGCTGTTCCCCACCGGGAGAGGGAGGTCCCTCTTGGAGAGTCTCTGCTTATTATGGCCACCCGGAGGAGGTATGCGGTCGGGCTGTGCCTCGGCCTGTAGGCGTGCCTTCTCACTGAGGGCCATGGCATGGGCACGTTCGGCGGTGGCCGTCTTATTGCAGCCGGAAACGTCGAGCTTCTCGGGGAAGAGACCGGGAATGGAGGTGCCGCGGTCTTGGAGATCCCGGAGAGCGTTGGTGACGCGGGCGATGGCGTCGTAGTACTTGTTCTCGCCGGTGAGCTGGGCGAGGCGGGTAAACTCCATGGAGAGACTGGCCAGCTCGGCGACGCTTGCGCTCCCTGCGCGGTGTGGCTGGGAGGCATAGTCGGGCATCCAGTTGTAGTAGAGGATGGGCATGCGGTTCGGGGTGTCGAAGGCGCCCATGAGGATCTCGGCGAGTTCGACGGCCTTTTCGAGCAGCACGGGGTAGTTGCCCTGGTGTCCGCCGCTGACGTCGTAAGCGGCGAGGAGCCCGCCGAGGTAGCGAATGGTGGTCTCGAAGACGGGTATGTCCCTGCGTTTGGGGGTGTAGGTGAAGTCGATGTCCCTCACGGCCTCGGTTGCCTCGTCAAACTCGTCCCGCAAGCCCATGATCCACAGGGTGTCAAGAGAATCGACCAGGGTGGCGGCCCAGCCGCAGAAGGGGTCGCGAAACATCCTGCTGACCGGGGTCAATTCGTCGTGCATCCAGGCGTACTGGCGGTAGCCATCCCAGGCTCTCTTCGTCTCGGCCTTGACCAGGGCCAGGCGCTTCTCCCGCTTCTCCTTGTCCGCCGGCGACTCGCGACCAAAGTCGTGCTGAATCTTGGGGAACTGCCTCGGCGGGTCGGTGGGCAGGGGAATGATGGACTCGGTGGGGACGGGGAAGTGCTCGGGCTGCTTGCGCCAGTGGACTATGGAGGCGGGTTTGGGCACACCGCCGCCGTCGACGACGACGACACCGTCTGGTAGGCGGCCAGGCGGGTTCTTGGCACGTACGGTGTCGTCTTGGTCGGGGCTGTGAGGTTCGGAATCCACGGGAGCCTCCGGTTTCGGGGTGACGACTGGATTGAGGTCGGGAATAGGAGCTGGCGGGATCTCATTTGGGACTGGTGGTGGTACATGACCCGGCCCGTGGTCTTCGTTCTGACGGTAATGGTCTTCGAGCTCATGTTGCGAGTGTGATGCTTGCCCTGGCATTGAAGGAGGGCCGTTGGCGTCAGGGTCTTTGAGAGAAACGCCATGCCGAAGGCCAGCGGTGTAGGCACGGTGATCCCACTGGGAATTGAACATGAGGCGGTACAGCATGACGACCATGACGGCCGTCATGATGAGGACGAGACGACTGCGCCTGCGAATCATCTTGGCTGTGAAGCCGCGATAGGTTTAAAAATAAAAAATGGACGTATGTTCCGTTTACCGGGCGAGTGGTGAGTAGACAAGGGGTTCAGATCGCTGTGCGGCGTTCGACGTCGGGATCGTCGGTCGACGGTCGATCACGCTGCAGGGCATCGGGTACTGGACCCAGTGAGGTCCAAAGGACGGACGGAAAACGACAAACCAACGACGACTACCTGGAGGTCATTCTGTTCGGTGGTTTGATCGATAGAAACGCCAATCCCGTCGTAGTAGTAATAGTCGTGTATTGCCCAGGAGATGGTTGAGGCGTGGAAGAAAATTAGAAAGATGTCTTCAAGGACATGTGTACGAAGTACCTACTGAATCGGTATGAGCAAGGGCGACTGTGCAGTAGCTTCCATTTTGGGGGACCGGTGGGGATGGAGGCCAATGAAATTCCCGCTTTCTGCTGATAGTGCTGGGGCAGGTGCGACCTGAGTAGCTTGGCCCAGATCCCTCGGCAAGCGCAAAGATGTCGCCAGGATGCCAAGACGGTCTAAAATGGGCCAGGCACGATAGGTACAAGGTACATCGCGTGCAGAACCGGATACTTTCCCCGCACTGTACCGGACTCTCTTTTCCTTCATTTTTTCCCTCCTACCCTCTGTGCGTGGACACACAGGTACGGTAAAGTAACCCAGTTTGCAGGACATGGCTGTACAATGTAAAATGTACTTAGAAACCTCTGACCCAAGAGACCTCACAACGCTTAGTAAAAGACTCTCATTGTACCGCACCCACCAAGTCTGGCCTCCGACTCGCAAGTCCCCACTTGGACCCTAAACGGGCACGGCCCCCCTGAGCTACTCCGTACATTCCGACCGGACCCTTATCCGCTAGCTCGCTACGTCGGACGAAACGGTAACTCTTCGCCCGGCGAAGCTCAGTGGACCCAGCTCGCTCGTTGTATTCGTACGTTGTAGGTATGAGTACGTTGTACCCAAGTCAGTACCTACCGATTGACTTACGAATAGGTACCTACCGGTATTCTAGAAGCCAGGCGGTCGTGTCGTTGACTCCCCCGGATGCTTCCTCTGACATGTTTCTCCATCAACCATCCGTTACGCAACCACGGACTGCAAGGTGACGGTTCCGTCTTGCGTCCCTCTCACTACAATGACAAGTGAGCCCGTGACTTGGCTGCAGCATCAGCTCTGTGGTGTCTGTGTACTGGTGGAAACCACGAGTCTGGATAATCCCGTCGGACCGTGATCCTCCATCACCATTCTTCTCCACCGCACTGGGGTTACACGGCACCTTGGCATGTCATGCTCATAATAGTCTACTATTCATAATAAGTGACAAAGTGTCACACGCTGGCATCAGTTGATGGTTCCTGTCCCCTCTGCTCCGAGACGAACCGTTACGCCAATCTAGCACACCGACAGCTAGTTCATTGCAAAAGGACACACCTCTTCCAACGAGCCATGTAATGCCTAGCTATTATGTACTACTCTGGTCTACGCTGCCTCTCCATACATCATACAGATTTTGTCTTCCAAATGTCCAACCCAAGCGCCTATTGCTCAGACGGCGTGTTGGCAACCAGCACCAACCAGCACTCGCTTCACCCTACGCTGGGACTGTCTGTCGAATGGTTTGCAACTATCGCGGCAACCTCTTGGACGCCCCAGTTCCCGCGCAAACACCAGAACCGCAACGAAAAATCCCCTTGTACGTCTCGTGATGAGATGGAATAGGATAGAGTCAGATGGGCGCCGCGGCCGTGCAACAGCCACATATATAAGTCCGTACACACCCTCTATGCCCCCACCTTCCCTCAAACCAAGGCGAGCGTCCTCTAAAAGTCCCGGCCCCGGATTTTGGCGTAGAGCACCGTGTCGTAAAAGTTGTAGTTCGGGTCCATGTCGCAGAACGGGTGTTGCGAGAGGAGCACGTCGGCTGTCGGCCGCTCATGCGGGTTGCTAGAGAAGTGCCAGACATGTCAGCTAGTCCATCTCATCGACTGCTCGCAGGCAACTGGGAAGGATGAAAAGGAAAAGGGGCAGGGGCACCTACACAGTAAAGCAATCCCAAATAAAGGAGAGCGCCAGCGGACTGACCGTCGCCCGCACCTCGTCCGGGATAGGCGGCGTCTCCCTGTTGGCAATCTTGTAAATCGCACCCACCGCCTCCTCCTTGCTCCACGGCCGCCGGCCCTCAAACATCTCGAGCACCACGCACCCCAGGCTCCAAATGTCCACCTTGGCGCTGTACCCTTTCCCCTCGGACCGCACCACCTCGGGCGCCATCCAAAACACCGACCCCTGCATCGAGTTGCTCTTGTCGTTGCCGTAAATGTTGTCCGTCTTCTTCGAGATGCCAAAGTCGGAAATCTTGCACGTCCCGTCCAGGTCCAGCAGGATATTGTCCGCCTTGAGGTCGCGGTGCAGGATGCCCTCCCGGTGCAGGTACGCCAGCCCGTTCAGAATCTGCCGCGTCAGCGACGACACCACCGACTCCTCAAACTTGCCGTGCTTCCGCAGGCACGACCCGATGCTCCCGCCCGAGATGTACTCGAGGAAGATGCTGATGGACGTCTCCTTGCGCTCGCACCCGAGGTACTGCACAATGTTGTCGTGGTCCAGGTGCTGCATCGTCTCAATCTCCTGGTCCAGCGCCGCCACCAGCTCCCGCATCTTCTCCTTGTCGCCCCCCGCCGCCTTGGGGTTGACCTCCACCTCCTTCACCGCCAGGAATTCGCCCGTCGTCGCGTTCATCCCCAGGTACACCCGCCCGTACGTGCCCTTGCCGATCAGCTGGCCCTTGAACCACCGGAACGTCGTCTGTCGCTTCGGCAGGTATTCCTGCGGCAGCGGCGGCATCACCATGCTACCGCGCTGGTCCGGTCGGATCTGCACAATGTTGGCGTTGAACATCTTGGTGCTCTTCCTCCGCATCAGCGTGCTGGCCGCCGTGCCCGGTCCGACCGACCGCTGCGAGGCCGTCGTCAGCCGCTTGTGCGCTTCGTGCGCGCCACGAGCCACTTCACGGATCGACTTCATCCGCCCAAGTCCACCACCACCACCCGCCTTGCGCGTGTTCCTCTGTGCGACGCTGTCGATGGTGCTCGTCGGCCGTTCCAGTGCCTTGAGCGTCGACTCGTCCGACCCCAACGTGTCGTTGTCGTTGTAGACGGCCGAGATGCTGGTCGAGTTCAGAGGACCCGACGAGCTGGACGGTCCAGCCGAAGACGCAACGGCTTCTTTCTCCTTGGCGTCGTCGGATGAGGGACCCGCTCCTGCCGCCGCGGCGGCCCCTTCGGCGGGACCCACCTCGTCAAGTCCCGGCTGGTCGAGAACTGGCTGGTCCAGATCCAAGTTGGGAAAAAAGTCGTCCAGGTTGTTAATGAGTGCTTCCGCCGTCGGCCGGTTGGCCCACACGTCCTTCTCCACGAACGACTTGCGTCGGCCGAGCTTGACGTCCTCCGTCTCCCAGTTATCGGAGCCCGGCGTAATCGGTGTCCGCCGGGAGCTGCGACCGCTGCGTGGGCTCGTCAATTCTTCCTCTTCCCCATCTCCCGCCTGATTGGACCCCGGGCTGCCTCGCTGGGGCGACGAGAATGACACCGACAAGGTCTTTCTCGACCTTGTCGTGTTCACCGTCAAAGTCGGGCGCTTGGGGCTGGTGTCAGCTGCGCCGCCGCCGCTCCCGGAGCTTCGACCGGCCTGTTTATTGTTCTTGCGCGCTGAAATGGGGACGGCGAAGAGCCCGTCATCGGAATCGTCTTCGGAGGAATCCTCATCAGAAGGCTGAGGTTGGCGTGCGGGGCTCGAGAAACTGACGGCCGTTTCCTCAAAGTCAAAGTCGGGCCCGTACGACTTGCGACGACCAGGTGGGCCCATCTGTTGAGCCGACGGTGGCGGCCTGCTGTCAGGGCTCAGCTGGCGGTTACTTGTAGACGCTCCCGGCTGTGCAATCGCTCCAAGACCTCGACCCATGGAAGCGAACGCCGCGCCGATGCTGGTGCCGATGGCCGGGCTCGATGATTTCCATTCGCTCTTGCCGGGATTCTCCCGATCCTCTTCGCTCAATGTCGCGGGCCGGCGTAGGTTATCCAGCCCGTTCGCGGAGCGCTGCGGGCGATGACCACCTCCCTTCTTGCTCAGGGAATTGGCTTTGATCAGGGTGGCCGAGGGGTCGCTGGGCGGTGCCGGCGGTTTCCGTACCGGGAAGAGGTGATCCGGCTTCTTCTCCTCGTAGGGCGACTGGCGAGGTTGGTCAAAGTCGACGCTTCGCCCCGCAATGCCGTAGCCGCCGATGACCTCGGGCGCGTGGGCTGCACTGTCCCTCATATCCGCCGCCTGCCGCCGCTTGGCCAGGTACTCCTTCTGCTTCCGCTCCATCTCGGCGCGGTAACGGCTGGACTCCTGCCCTCCTCCGTCGACATTGTCGCCGGTAAGGGTGTCGGGTCTTGCGCTGGGAGGGGACGAACTCGATCTCGCCCGGGAACCGTTGATGCGATCGGACGCATCACCTTCATCGAGGGGCTCGCCCGGGGTCAGCGACGCAGGGAAACCGTTCCCGTTCGCGGTGAGCCCACCCTGTAAGCCGAATCCCGCGGGCCGGACGTACAATTTGAGCGACCCGACCGAGTCAGCCTTGTGACGCTTCTGCGCAAGAAGCTTCTGGTCATCCAGGGCCTCGTCGTGATCGAACTTGCCGAGCTCCGTCGCAAAGAACTGCGCGTTCTGGGCATCCGTCAAGCCGAGACCCGCACATACGATCTGACGAATGTCGGCGGGCGATTCGCCGTTGGTGATATCGCACATGCGGTAGTTCCAGCCATCCATGGTGGCGAGAACAAAGATCCTCTCTAACCGTGAGACGGGCGAAGAAACGCCCAGGACATCGCTGAAAGAGTGGAGATTGAAACTCGGGGAGGGCCGGATTTCCAGGGACGTCTCGCTCGCGTTGCCGGGCCCGGTCCCCGACTGCGCCTTGAAGCTGACGGCGGGCGAGTTGGGGGAGGAATCGGTGTCGGGGCTGAGGCCGATGACTTCGTCCTTTGCCTTCTTCTTTCTCAAGAAACCCAGGCCCAGGAAACTCCTGGAGTCCTTGGCCGAGGTGGAGGGCTCGGAGCCGCCGGCGGACCTGTCGCCGCCAGCAGAGTCGGGCGGCGACGTGCGGCTCGCGTCCATGGCCATGCGGCGGCTTTCGGTATCCTGGCTGACGGCGGCGGCGGCCATCTCATTCATGTCCATACCGCTACGGAAGAGCTGGGAGGCCTCTTGCGGAACACCGGAGCCGTAGCGCGCCGTGTTGGAGGAAAGCGAATCGACGCTATTCCTCGAACGATGACCAAACTTGGTCGAGTGCGGCGAGGCGGACGGATTTCCGTTCGTAGATTGACCAAAGAAGCCCTGAGGCTGGGGATTCGGGCTGGCCGGGCTTTCGGTCCGAGCCGTGGAAGGTTTGGCCGAGCCTTCCCCGTCGCTATCCACGTTGTTATAGAACGTTCCTCGGCTCGACTCGGAAGTAGTCGTGTTGTTCGTGTTGTCGGTCAGAACGGGCATCGTCTTGGATCTCGTCTGGGAGAAGCGTCGGCCGCCAAAACCGGGACCTGGTGCTTTGATGGCCGAGGTGCTGGGGGAATCGGTCGGGTCGGTCCCCGCGCTGGGCAGGTTGTTCCCGTGATTCAGCGACTCCTTTCGAGCATGAGAGGAAGATATGCGGGGGGTGTCGGCGGGCTTCCCGGTGACGATACTACGCACGAGGCGGCGCATCCTCTTTCCCTCTTCCCGTTCCCGGGACTGGTCCCATCCCGTGCCGCTGTTGGTGCATTCGAGGGCGAGCCTGGGATAGACCTGCTGGTGCATGATGCCGAAATTGCCGCGGCCGCCGTGACCCACGCCGAGCTCGAGGAAGCGAACGCCGTGCAGGTTGAGGGAGATGAAGGTCTGTTGCCAGTCTTTGGAGAAGTGGTTCGCGGCGAGCCAGAGGAGCACCTTGTCCATGGGCCAGTGCTGGGCCAGGTCGAAGGGAATGGTGGAGAAGGAGGCGGCGGAGGAGACGACGGGGGCGTCACGGGTATTGTCGCGCGTGTCGGTCGCACTGGAGGCCAGCCTATCCCGGGTGGCCGCATCGTCGGGCTGGGTGGTGTTCTTCAGAGCGTCCGTGTTACCCTGGCTGGCGGCAGGCCACAAGTTGAGGGCGGCAGCGTAACCTAGCGACTCGTCGAAGCCTCCCCCAAGGCCGGGGATGCCGACGCCCTCACCATAGGTGGTACCGTCGGGGATATAGGTGGCCGACATTTGTTCGCTCGGAGGCGGCGGCGGCGGGATGGCCAGGGTCGTGCCGGCAGCGACGTGGGCGTGGGACTTGGGGTTATAGGCCTGATGCTGGCCCGATGCTGAGGGAGGAGGGGGGGGATAACTGATGCCGCCGCGACTGTCGTACATGCGTCCAAAGGCGCCATGCCACGGGTGCTGCTGGTTCGGAGGCGGGCCTGGAGGAGGTGGGATGATTATTGGCCCTCCCCCGGTGCCGCCAGGTGCGGGCGGATACCTCGGCGGGGGTGGAGGGGGGAGGGACACGAGGTTGTTGCTGAGTTGACTGGGCATGGGTGGCGGGGGTGGGAAGGGAAACGGCCTCGAGGGGTCGCTCCCCGACATGTGACGTTGTCCTCCTTGATACATTATGGGTAGATGGGGAGGAAGGATGAGGTGTATTTTATTGTAGTCCAGGCAGATCCCGTGCTGCGTGGCCTTTTCGAGAGGAGGGTTGGAAATTGGACGCCGGCGTATCGTATATAATGGTGGTAAATCGGATTTGGTGCAGTGACGAGAGTACAACGTAAACAAAAGTGGGCGACGAGGGTCTCGGTCTGTCGTACGGAGTAGACGATGTCGTTAGATGGACGAGGTGATTTGGGTTGCACGTCCCAGGTCACATTGCCCAAGATTGGGACAGGACAGGCCTCAGACAGCCGTCATCGCTGTGAGCCTCGTAGGCACTCTCAGACCAGGTCGTGTATGGCTATATCCTATGCCTGTTCCCTTGGTTCGGCATACGTCGAGGTAAAAAGACATGCGATGTGTCGTGGTACCTAATGTCGAAACTGGCTGGCTCTGGGGTTCAACACCGAGTCAGTTTTTGTCGGACAGGTTGGGAAGTGAAAAGGTTGGGGTTTGGAATGGCCTCGGTCGGAAGGGGGGTCGAGTAGGAGAGATGCACGAAGACGGTGTTCGTTCAATCGTCGGGTTGGCCAAGGTTGAATGGAAGTAGTGTCGAGAGAGGGAGAGGGAGAAAGGGAAAGTGGATGCAGGGGCTACTTCGTACGTACGTTGTTGTACAGTATGAGGTGGTGCGTGCTGGAGACCTGGACCTGGCTGGCGGCCCTGAATAAAGATGCAGGGTGGGCGGCAAGGTCGCAAGGGCCATTCGGCGGGTGTGGGTTGCTTGCTCAGCCAGGCCCAATGACGATGCCGGTAGGTCTGCCTGGCGCCCCCTCTTGGGTATAGACTACGATGGAATCGTAAAACTGCCGCCCTGTTGTCTGTTTGCCTGGCTTTGTTCTTCTCTGCTGGAAGATCTCTTTGCTGGAAGAGTCAATATATCGAAGCACGGACAGAAGAAGCATCAGGCAAGCAAGCACCTGTCGGCCACCGCCTTCTCTATGCATCCATCCCTCGATACCTGTGAGTCGAGCACCAGGCAATGCCGGAATCCCTTGTCCCTTGTCCGTTGCCTTGTGCTTGCTTTGTTGGATATGTCCCTCGCATCTCGACGCTATAGGTCTCGGTATCGGGTAATTCTCGAGGGACGCCTCTGCTTTGTCTGGCTTCTCGGGAACGTCAGTCCTACAGTACAACGTACTTCGTTCTTGGCAGTGGATAAGCAAAGGACAGACGAGAGATCCCTGAACGGGGATCAAAGTGGGCTCTTGTGGTGACGGTCTAACGGTTTGGGGGGAAAGTTCGAGGCGGGGCTTGGGTTGCACAGAGCTGAGGAAAGAAACTCCACTGTGTGTACAGTACTTCTTACGTTGTACAGTGAGTCGGCAAAAGTGACAAATAGTTGTCCCACTTGATGTACCAACGTGTTCCTCGAATATGAGCCTTGGGTTTACGTATAAGTGATAAACGACGACTGCTATTATATAAGCCTTTAGTATATATCCTGGGAAGGATTTATATCTAGACTACTCTACTCGCGGTATTATAGAGGCAGATTGAATTATTCTGATTTTCGAAGTTAAGGGATAAGGTTATTAAAGGGGGCGGAGTCGAGTAAATACCTACTTCGATACTTGTGTCGAGTCACTATACTCCCTCTATAAACACTATGCTAGCGGCACCTGGGCAACTTCCAGTGCTGTAAAGATTTCCATATTTTCCGACCCTATCCACGATATTGTAAGTAAAGTATACGAGATATCACAACTTTCTGCTCAGTATCTACATATACGTTTCCATGTTTACGTACAAAGCAGTCGCAGTAAAACGGGCAGTACAGTGCTACAAGTCGTAACAGCTGCCTTATATAATCAAGTACCTAAACCTGCCGGCCGGAAGTGAAGACAGTATGTTTCACACCGTGTCATTTGATTCACCCGCATACGAGATACGAGGTACGGAGTAATTGTGAGACGCTTCTTCTACAGACACACGACAAAGCCTGCAGAAGCGCCAGCGCTTAATTCCCAAAAGTCGAAAGACGGCAGCAAGCCATTCTTGGTCGGATCATGTGCCATTCGGTGTTCTACTTCTTCTCGTGGTGACACAGCGCTCGAGTCGGGTCTCACGAGTGTTACAAGAAAATGAACCGGAAAATAATATTAAAGAACAAAGACAAACTTACTAATTGGCGACCGTCTCGTCAGTCTTTATACTCGCTGCGAGGACCATGCCATAAACCTGAAAACCCGTGTAATCACCCCGTCCAGCCCAACAATATTACATGCAGCAAAAGAAAATACTCAAAATGCAGACGCTACCAAGGGACAAGGACATAGAAAGCTAGCTCACTTCCCCTGACCGCCCATGCATGGCAACGGACCAACCTACATAAGATTGCACGCCCCATACTGCTGCCGGCATTGCTCCAAATACCCAGCATCTTCCGGCGACGGTTCCGGGACCGCATGCTTCCTCACCAAGCCGTTGACCTTCAACGTCTGCTCGCCCTCCCCATGCCACCACTTCAGCCTCTGTAGCGGCGGGCAGTCGGGCGCCTCCTCGTCCTCGTCCACGCTCAGCTCCCACTTGCCCGACGACACCTCGACGGCGCAGTCGTCCTTGGGGAAGTGGTACTCGGGCAGGAACACGACCGTCGGCGCATCGTCCGCGGGAGCCGCCTTGGCCTCGAGCCGCAGCTTGTACTCGCATTTCCGCAAGTCGAAGAAGCCCTCCACCACCCGGCCCGCCACGTTGACGGCCGTGGGCCGAATGTACGCCTCGGCGGCCCGGTACCCCGGCGTGTTGGAGAGTTCCGGGTCCTTCTGCGTCGGCGTGGACGAGATGGACGGGTTGGTCAGCGTGCGCTGCAGGTTCTCGGGCGTGACGGCGAGGTCGCCGTCGGGGACTTTGCCGGAGCTGGTCGATCTCTTGAGCTCTAGGGACGGGCTGGGGTCAACATTCGCGGGGACCGCCGACTCGGGGAGCAGATTGTCGTCCTGCGAGATGATGGAAAGGTCTTCGCCGTTCCATTGATCGCCACGCTCATGGTCGTTCTATAGTCTTGTCAGCGGAGGAGAAAAGAAAGATGATTTTGTGAGTACAAAGGAATGACTGCATACCGTTGTCATGTACAACCACAAACAGTAGCCTTCCATGCCAGACGCTTCTGCAGCGTAAAAGTTTGCATCGAGCGCCGCCGATTGGCTACTGTAGTCGCCCGTCTTGTAGGCGTGCTTGTCATCCATATCAAAAGGGATGCCAAACTCGGTCATGATGCAGGGATGGTTCCCCGTGCGCTCCTTGCCCTCCTTGTCCAAGGCCGCGTGTTGGTCTCGGAAGCAGTTCCGGATGGCCGTCTCTCCCACTTTGATGGCGAACGCCGGGCTCCAGTACCGGCCGCGCAGGTAGCCGACCACGTCGACGTTCCACAGCCGGTTCCATTTCTTGGTCATGAGCGTGATGCCGTCGTACCAGTGCGGCGAGTAGGCCATGTTCGGGTCGTCGTCCTCGGTGCCCTTGATCAGGGGCGGAAGCTCGAGCGTCGGGTACTGCAGGACCATGATGCAGTCCTTGTGGATGGCCCGGAGCGCTTGCTTGTAGTTCCGAAAGTGATTCATAAAGTAGGTCCGCGTCCACTCCGGGTAGTCCCATTCCTTGCCCGTCTCCGGGTCGTATCGGAAGTAGTCCTTGCGGAGCAGCGTGTCGGTGGCCGGGTCCCAGACGCCGTGTTGCGCCCAGACGCACTCGCCCAGCTTCCACCCTTCGTCCCGCGTCCACCCGTACCGCGAGTCGTCGTAGTCCTTGGGGAGCCATGTCGACTCGCCGTGGGGGTCGACCAGCGTGCTGCCCGTCTTGTACGGGCCCAGCTGCCCAATGTCGTATGTGTCGATTTCGCACGCTCGCCCGGACCCGGTCAGGATACATTGCCAGAACGTCGGCGCGGTGCCCTTTTTCATGTTCTGCTCCGGGGTGAGCTTTTCCACGTCCTTGCACCCCGTGATGCCGCGGCTCGGCTCGTTCATGCTCTCCCAGCCGATCACCACGTCGTTCTCGAGACCGCCGGCTTCGTGTATCCGCCTAGCCAAGTGTGCCACGGCTGCGATGAAGTGGCCCTGCAGGAAATCTTGAATGTTGACTCCGTTGATGATGCACTTGGGCGTCATGACGCGGCCGCTGAAGAACATGGCAAAGATGGTGGCGACAGCGAGGCGCCAGTAGTTGGAAGCCCAGATCATTTTCGGAAATTCGTCCGGCTTCGGGTAGGTATTGTGCACGAGGGCGGCTTCGGTCGCGGCGAAACTGTGAGGATTAAAACCACAGGCATAGATGGTCCACATGGGTGCACCTGATCCTCCGGTGAACCTAGACCACTGGAAGAAGTGAAATTGTGTCAGTGGGGAGAGCGTTTCAATCGTTCCAGCGCATACTCACCACGTCCTGGTGTGGATCCATGATCACATAAAAGCCATACCGCTTCGCCACTCTGAGTATGTCGATGGTGTTCTGTATAAAGGTCTCGTCGTAGCGGCCGGGCCCAGCAGCCTCGATGGCCTCCCATGTGAAGACGTAGCGGATGGTGTTGAAGCCCCAGCGACGTAGGCGAGAGAAGTGGGTGTGGGCGTCCTCCTTGGGGAACGGCCTAGTGTGGAAGGAAACATTATCGCCATCGAAGAAGTTTTCTACTTCGTGAGACGGTAGGTTCGGCTTGCTGGGTAGTTTCGCGTCGCCTGCGACGTTGATGCCCCGAAGGACGACGGTCCGGCCAGCTGCATCGCGGAACCGGCCATCCTCTATGGTTAATCTAAATTGGGACATAGCAAAGGCGTCAGTGGCCCAGGGGTATGCAATGCAAGAAATAAGAGGGACAAGCGAAAGCGTCGATAGCGAGGGTTAAGTTGTCTCTGGGGAAATAGAGTCAATAGGATGGCTTGGAAACGAAAGGACAAGTCGAGGGTTTGCGGTGATGAAGGAGCGTTGGCAAGTTGAGACTTGGAGCTAACGAACAAGATAAGATGAATGACGTCCAGGGGACCAGCAATCCCTGGCGCCAAGGTCGGGCCCTAGAAAGTCCGAGATCTGAGCGGGGAACCCGGTTCTGAATCACCGGTATGCTAAGGAAAGAGACGAAGTAGTGTACTTCGTAGGTACTGTACTTGCCTTGCCGTCTCCTTGGTCGTATTCGTATAGTGAGTGCCAGTTTACGAAGTACAGAGTAGGTAGGGACTCGGGAGCTCTCATCTCGTGTCACGTCACGCGTGAGCCGTTAAAGTGAAGTTGATTACGTAACCAGTACGTACCTGCGAAGCCGACTGGGAGTGGGGTTGGTCGTCTGGCTAATGTCAGTTTGTGGCTTGTGTCCTTGTCTTTGTTGGTGTGGCGCAGTAACCGGGCTATCGTACGAATAGGCAAAGGAATCCTCACATCCGCCTCCCACCCACGTACATCCTACATCGACTGCGACTGCATCGCGGTATCGGACCCTACACACCATCATGTCCAAGATGGCCAGAAATGAGCGCCCCCGTATAGTAAGGAGATCACCAGGATAGCGCTTGACGGTGCCCGTAGCCGTGCCTGCACCACTCATGCCCGCAGTTGCTCGGTAGTGGTCTCGATATGCAAGTCAGTCCCTTGCTCGTTGTTGACAGTGATTGCGCACAGGAATTGTACCGTTACACAAAAGAATTTCCCCTCCTCAGTGTGGCACACCTGGTGATTATATACCTTGTATCTAACACACCGCCAATCTGTAAAGGACAATCTTCGTGCGTATAGGTTGACTATATTCGGCTTCATCGCGTTCCATAGGGCTCACCCTGGATGCATCTTCCATCTACAGGGACGTTATAGGAACGTATCCCTCGTGGGCTCCGTCATAACTATAGAAGGGAACCCCTACTTAGTGTGTGTAGGTACTCCTGGGGTTATATAAGTCTGACCGGTGTAGAAAGTGACGCATGGTGCGACGCCCGAGTCACTCTGCCGACGATGACTTTCAGCGCCCACCTCTTCCTGTAGATATACGCTTCGTGCGGGGTCGGAGCTGGGAAAGGGGGAGGGGTCGGCGTCACCTGGCTGGTCTGGATGTCGTCGCATGGAGGGCCCCATGATCAGGCTCCTGAATTAGCCACTAAGAAGCGCTTGTCAAGCTGACAGTAGTGAGCTCGGAAGCTGCCCAGTCCTTATTGCCCATGTATATGGTGCCTAGATAAGGAGCATGGCTCCGGGTGAATGGCAACCTGGGCTAGATGGATGCCCCTCTGGATTACCTTTGAATTATACGCTAACAACAACGTGGACTGCAAGCGAACCAGAGCATTGACTGAAGATGGCTCCGCCCAGTGGACTGGATCGACTCTATCGGGCCATGATGAAGGCGCATCCGTTTGGCTACGCCCTATACAAACCAGTGCTGATGAGCAACTTACACCCAGGATCTTGTGGCTACTTTGACGACGCCGGTTTTTGGCATCACGCCTTCGACCTCGAAGACGTCAAGTCGAACCTCGTCGAAACAGACATCGACTGGGACCCAAAACTGTCCACGGGAGCAAAAAAGATCGACATGGGCATTTCACTAGGCCTTGGATAAGATTCTGCCTGATGATCAAGGCGCGGAATCTGCTGGCTTTCGAGTCGACGACACCGCCGAAGCGCTTAATACGGTCGTGAGGCGCTTAAGGGACGAGTCTGGGAGCGACGGAGCGGCGGCTGCCGTTTGGGCTCCGTATATTCACTTTGGCGTCTGACCACAACCGTTGCATTGGATTGTAGGATGGAAATGTCCTTCATGGCGGCGACGCGGGGAGTTTAGAGTTCTGGTCAGCTCGTGTGTCACGTGTTGAGTCGCTGACGTGATTTTTGATTATATAACCACACTGTAACTATATATTAGTACACTGTATATTATGTACGGAGTACCTATTAATATGTACCCGGCAGTGGTTCATAAAACCCCAGACTGTCGATGATCATGGACCTAACACGAAAGACGGACATGCATCTTGGTATCTAGAGATTGCACTGACGGCCAGGAATGTATGGTATCCATCTCGCATACCGGCATAGTCCACCCACGCACCTTAGCTGTGCTCATTCTCCGAAACTGCCGTCTCCCTCCATACGGGCGCTTGCCATTGAGTATCTCCCAACCCTTCTCCATTGTCCCCGACCCCCTGCCTCTCCCCAGGTAATGGTCCTCCCTCTGTCAGATCGAGGTAAAGGCTCGGCTTCTCCTCTCTCCGCCCAAGCACGTACCGTCGGAACAGCCAAGGCAAGTAAGTGCCGACCTGGTACTCCATGAACCTGCGCTTCGACACGGCAAAGACGAAATCCAAGTCTTCCAGGCTTCTCCGTTTCGTCTCCTCCAGCAGCAGGAAGACGAGGGCGAACGCCACGACGTTGAACCCGCTAAAGAGGGCCAACGCCCCGCCGTCCCCGAGTCCCGAATTGATGCTCGGGAAGAACAGGGACAACAGCCCGGCAAACCCCAGGTTGACCGCGATGGCGAACGCCGCCCCGGCCTCTCGGTGCGAGAGCGGGAAGCTCTCCGACGCGACGGTGAAGGGAATCGGGCCCATTCCGGGACTATACGCCGCCGCGAAGAGGAACAGGAACACCGCCAGCAGGACGATGCGCGTCCGCTCGTCTTGCGCCGAAAACGACGCCGCAGCGCACGCCATCAGTACGGCCATCACCGGCAGGGTTAGGGTGAGCCATTTTCGCCGCCCGAGCGTGTCGATGGTCCGGATCGCCGGCAGGCAGAAGACGAAATTCACCAGCCCGAATCCGAGGCTGTACAGCATCGCCGTCAGTCGGCCGGCGCCGGCGCGGCTAAAGAGCGTACCCGAGTAGAAGGCCAGGACATTGATTCCGCACAGCTGCTGTGCGAGGGCCACGATCGAGCTGCTGATGAGGGCATTGCGCAGCCGCCTCTCCCTGAACAGCTCGTAATATTGATGCAGAAACTCCGACAAGGTTTGCGTGAGACTGGTGGCCGTGGCTGTCTTGGCACGGGCCCTCTCCCCCCCCGCGTACTCCTCCTGGTCGACCGACTTTTTGATCAAGTAGATGTCCCGCAGAGCCTGCAGCTCTGTCTGTCTCAGTTTTCGCAGGTTCTCGTAGGCTTTCTGGGGGTTGTAGTTGGGACTAGACTCGCGCATCAGGTATCTTGGGCTCTCGTCGCAGAACCAAATGACGAGGACGAGCAGCATCAGAGACGGCACGAGAGGTGCGCCCATGACTAAAGCGAACGCCGTGCGGTCCTCGGCCGTGTAGAATATGAGATTAAAGGCGAATCCTACTGCTATGCCAAAGGCAACCCACAGCTGCCAGGCCAAAATGGACGTTCCACGCCAGAACCCGACGGCCGTTTCGCTAGCCAGGATAGGTGTGCTGACGGCCTTGATACCCATTCCTGCCGGGCGGGTTTCGGTTGTTCGGTTAGTCCAGGTCCTTTGCTGATGCGAGGCCTGACAGGCCTGAAAGTTGAGTGCACAGCACATACCTATGCCGTTGATTATACGAATTCCAAACAGGTGGTACCACCTCTCTGCGAAGGCAGAGGAAATGGACGTGACCAGGATCAGAAACGCAGCAACGGCGATTCCGCCTCTCCGGCCCAGGTAGTGGTTGATAGGGAGCGCAAGGGGACAGCCCAGGATGGCCGCGAAGAGAAAGGGAGAGGCGTTCGCCGCCCCAAGCTGCCAGTCGTGTTCTGTTATCTGTGCACTGGCTCCCGAGCCCTGCGCCCCCTGTGTGGCTTCGAGGCCGAATTCGCCGCCGTACAGTGCTCCCCCGTTGAGAGACGACTGGACATGCCCTAAAGGTCGCTCAGTAAACTGTTTCTCCCGGCAACGGGAAAATGGCAAGTTCGTAAGGAGTCACACGCGTGGCCTACCTTGGAGAAACGCGGCGAGAGACACCGTCAGTATAATGGGCCACATTCCTCGTTCGGAAAGGGGAACGTCTCGTTCCCGCCTAAGCGCACGCTTTTCTTCCTCGGTCAACGGCACCGGGGGTTCGCTGCCCACTTCGGGATCCGTGGCGTCGGCGATTTTGTCATACAGGCGCACATCTTTGGCCACACGAGCCCCCCGGAGCAGTTTGTCATAGTCGACCGGAAGAACGTTTTGAACAAAAGTCCGGACATCTGCTTCGAGTTGGGCGTCCGAGAATTGAGCTAGAGGGAGCGTAGGCGCTGTCAGCAACGTGGCAATGCCAAAGGGGCGGAACGATTTGAAACAGCGCGGATGACATCTAGTCAAGGGGGGCCCGCCCATGACTTACATAACGGGCTGACAATGATGGCTCTGTCGTTGATCCTTCTGCGCCTTGCTTGGGCGCTGAGGTTTTTGGGAAGCGTAGCCATGTCTACAGTCGAACCATTGGAATGAATGGTCGTCGCCCTAGATTGATATTGAATCACTTGGGTATAAGAAGAACGTGCGATCTCCAGAGTCGCATCTGAAGGTGTCTGGTTTCAGTTAAGCGCGGGAATCACTGGGTGGTTGGTGTCTTCGAGGAGAGGAAGACTGGAAGAGAGGCCTCACGGAATCGAGCCTTCAGACATGCAACAACATCCTTGCGCCGGGATGGGATGGGGGTCTTAAAGTCCTGATTCTTGCTTCTCTCTGGAACTCCAGCACGTCGAGCTGCTGATGGACGCCAGAAGCGTCGCCGTCGCCTAATCATAGCCAATTGTGTCACCTTCGGTCCCCGACCAAGCATGGCTACGGGCTGCAGTGGCAGGCTGATTACAGCCACCACGGCTCACACGACACCTCCGGATGCATAGAGAGCTGTAGCTGCGCCTCTCTAGCAGTTCGGTCTGGGTGGAAAGCTGTTTGCTGTGTACCTTGTCCACACACCACTATATTGCCCGACCTATCAGGTTATGATCGTCGATACAATTATCGCTTCTTACTCGCCAGCCTTTGTTTTCTTCGACGTCTTGGGCTCTCGGCAGAACTTCCCCGCGTATTATGCCCCGGCCGCCCCACCACAGTCCGGGGTCGAGTCGATGGTCGGGATAGGATCGCTTCCTCATGTTCTTTTTTTCCTCGGTGCAAGTGTTACGGAGGACGGAGTCTTGACCTGCACTCGGGTTGGGAGTATGGACCCGTGACGGCTGTGAATATGAATTACGAAGTACTTCTGGAATCGAAACGAAAACAGCATCAAGCTGAGCGATGCTTCTAGGCCGCGATCTTCAATGTGAAGGGGGCTGTGCCCCAAGGCAACAGGCATTTGACTGGTCTCGGGACCATCCTGGTCAGTAAGGGCTTGAATCATTGGATGACAGCTCGTCTTCCAGCAGCCCTGCGTCAATACTTGGGGGGAACCGCCAGCTTGGATAGGTATTTGTTTGAGAGAGGGTGCGAAGGCAGCGGTGCCCCTGGATGGGTTAATTCTTGGAAGGGTTCCCGCATCTCCAGCTTCACTCTTACGACCTGCACATCGTTTGGAGTCATCCTAACCAACACCATTCTTAGTATCGACTCACTGAGTATTGGAATCTCAACTCGTCTGGTGCCCAGCAGTGAATTAGGGGCATCCCGGCAGTAACCCCAACGGCTCGCGCCACGGAAACGCTCCGTGGAAGAATGGCTTCATCGTCGTTCGCAGTCGAATTTCGCCAAGCGCAGAGGCTCTACAAGACAACGAGTTCCCTGCGACAACCTGACGAGGCGTAACAATCTGATTCCGTGCGAGGAGTCCAGACCTGACCAACACGATGGATCCACTGAGCATCTCCGCCTTTGTCATAAGTCTTGTGGGAATAACTGCAAAGTTCTCCGAGTCTGCCGGGCGATTTTCGATTGACCAGAGCTTTCTCCCTGACGATATCAACGACTTCAAAGTCACCATCTCAAGTCTGCATTCTGCGCTCCGCAGTATCGCTACCGAGCTCGACAATAACCGACCGGAGCTCCCGTCCGAGAAAGCACATCGTCAGGACATCTTTCGGATCCTGAAATCATGCGAGGCTTCCCTGAAGAAACTCGGGCAGCTCCTCCCTGAGCTGGGCGAGAACCCGGGGCCACTTGACCGGGCCAGGCAGAGCTTGCTCATGTCGTTGAAAAGGAATGTCATCCAGAACTTGCTGTCGCATATTAGCTCGTACACTGAGGTCCTACACCTCAGCCTTCTCACACTGTCTCTGTACGTAGTAAAACATCCCAGGCCATTCTTTCATCTTGATTTCTCGTGACCAGCAGCTAATAGCAGGTCAGGGGTTCCATGCGAGCGCAACAAGAGTCGCAGGAACAAGTTCAAGCCAGAATCAGGGAACTGACAGATACGATAAGATCGCGGATGCCTGTTATGAGGCAGCGGCCAATCCTTGTCTGGGATGATGACGAAACCATAACCGGGGGAGCAGAATCGCTCATGCGCGAGATCCAGGCGTGGAGAATGTCGGCGGACGATGTGGCGGCGGGAGTCACCTTACAGGTGGATAGAATGGACCGGCGACTGTCTTCGCCGTCCTTGGGTTCTTTGCCTTTGCAGAAATCCGCACGACGGGATACATCCACTTCGCTAACAGGCGATGAGGATGCCGAGTCGGACGACTTTGATCCCGAGCCCGACCGCGAAATCGGGCCGGGGAAAGACATCTTGCAATTCCAGTACGAAGCCAACCAAGAAATAGTGAAGCAGCTAGAAGATTGCGGCATATTTCTGCGTGCGTCGGCCTACCAAAGAAAGGGCATTGCCATTAAAGAGAAGCTGGGTCGCCCGGGGTGTGATGTAAGTTTCCCGTTTGCAGAGCAAGCCGCTATGAAAGAGAGGCTCGCGGACATTTTGTTGGCCTGCGAGACGGAAAAAGAGACCATGGAAGCCAAGGCCATCATCCAAGACCTGCTGAGCGCGGAGGTTAAACAACCAGAATGCGACCGGAACACAGACAGGCTCAGTCGGCTCTACCACAAGCTCGGCGATCTGCACTTCAGAATGGACGACCTGCCCAAGGCAACCAAATTTCTGGGTCGCGCGTTGGAAGGTCGCAAGAGCCGAGAACCAATGCGAACGGAGGATGCACGAATGACGGCAGAGTTGCTCGTAAAGGTACAGCTACGAGCCCAGGCATTCGACGAGGCCCGGGGTCTACAGCGATGGATCCGAGAAGAACTCGGTCCCGACGGGCCGCCGACGGAGGTCCTCTCGGTTGTGTATAGCTGGTGTCAAGAACAGGGATTTGACATCAATTCGGCCCATTTCAGCTTCGACACCTGTGACTCTGCACTGCGCACTTCGCCGCTCCACCTGGCCGTTCAAGAGCAGGCCATTGAGATTCTCCGGCAGATCGTCGCGTACGGCGCCAATCTGGAGAATGGCGACGACGACAACGCCGACCTACCCACTCCGCTTCTCCTCGCCGCAACGACACGGAACCCAGATATCGTGCGGCTTCTACTCCAGCACGACGCGTGCAGCAATGTCCGAGATGGCATCGGCATGACGCCACTACATCGGTGTCAGAGCCAGTCCGGGGGCGTTGAGATAGCCGCGCTCCTCCTGGAGAGCGAGCCGGGACTCCTTGATCTCGTCGACAAGGGAGGCAAGACGGCCCTCTACATGGCATGCGAGATGGGGAACGAGGAGATGGTGGAATTCCTACTACAGCGGGGAGCCAACCCGAACATCTGCCAGACGTTGCAGGGGTCGTCCCCGGCGTCCGGGGCAAGCGTCATATGCACGCCTTTGATCGTCGGGATCGAGGTGGCGGCCACGAACTTTCGCAAGGTTCGAATCGTAGAGAAGCTCCTGAGGCACGGGGCCAATCCGTCGCAGAGCGATGGGTACGGCGGGACGGCTTTCACGGCGGCGAACAACGCGGGCCTCGCGGGTTCGGAGATTCGGAGGCTGCTGCAGCACTACGCCCCTGCGCCTGCGTCTCCCGCTGGGCGCAGGACAAGCTCCCGCTCAGATTCGACCGTCTCTGCGAGAAAATCGTACCAGAGCAATACTGGTGTGCCGAGGCGAAGTAACTTTCTGGAAAGAATCTGGAGTCATCCGGGATCGCATCGCTCGAGTGTCGACTCGGGCTCGACGACCCCGTCAGTCGCCGGGTCGGCCGAGAATCGTTGAGGCAGGTGGTCCAGCCTAGGACCGTCAGTATAGGCGAAGACCATGCGACGGTGGTATTTGGCGATGTCATCGTTGGACCACACTGGCCAAAGCATCTTCAAGCGTTTGAGATCTCGATTAGCCATCACCGGGCACATAGTTGTGTCGGGACTGGGGTGAACGGAACTTTCTCGCTGTTGTCCATTGGGCCTTGGACTGTAGGACCACAGTATACCCATTCCTCTGGGTCTCCCAGGACGAAGCTTGGATGGTGCTCAGCACTCCCTCGCATGACAAATAATGTAGAGTAGGTGTGTAGTGAGTGTAAAGGTAGTGTAGTGTAAATTGAGAATGTGAATCGGGCGTCCGTTTTGTCCGTTGTCCGTTGTCCGTTTGCTTGATTACGGAATAAATATGGATCAGTGAAAACGGTGAAAACGGTGGAAACGGTGGAAAACTGACGTAAGCTCATCAACGTCATCAGTGGGTGTCTTAGTCATAGTCCGGGCAGGTACCCAGGTACCCCACGAGCTGATCTTCAACGTGAGATGGATATTCCACACTTCTACTCCCCGAATAGCTTCCTTTGATTCCCAGCCTCTCGGAGAAGACCAGCCATTCTCATTGCAGCTGCGTCCATTATCAGCTGATCATCTCACCTCGTCGAGAGGCTTCCCAGGGTATGCCATACCGGGACATTCCTCGAGAACGCTTCATCACCACCACTCACCACCTCGAATGAAGGCTGCGGTGACGCCTGAGCTTTACCAACCGCCAAGATGTCGAGTGTCAAGGCCCAGCTAAAGTCGATAGCCGACTTGGTCAAGCAGTCCAAATGGGACGATGTCATTGAGAAAGCGAATGACTTTCTCGACAGAGAGCCACGGAACCACCAAGGGTACAGAGTTTCTACCTTCCTCTCGTCTGTCGCCTCAACCCATCGGCACCATCGCTAAATATCTACGCAGAACTATATTTCTCGCTTTCGCGCTCGATAAGAAGAGCAGATTGGACGAGTCGGAAAAAGCCTACAAGTCAGCCGCATCCCTCAAGCCTCAGGACAGCCAGGCATGGCAGGGCCTCATCAAGCTCTACGAGAAGCAGGGTCCCAAGAAGATTGCCAGCTATCGAGAAGCTGCCTTGAGCCTGGCCGAGATTTGGCACCAGGCTGATGAGATGTACAAGTGCCAAGACGTCATCGACAAGTTCATTGACTTTGTCAAGCTACATGGCGACCGAGCCCAGTACGTCGACGCCCTCGATGTTATCCTCCCCGAGAGTCCCATTTACGCCGCCCTCGAAGGCCGCGTGCCGCATCCTGCGACGACTTACGACACCATGGCCCAGATCATCGAAGCCGACGAGAAGAAACGGATCAACACCCTCATTGGAGAGCGGAGGACTAGGATCGGCGCTCGCCTTAACGAAGTCACCATCGACGTCAGGCGTGAAGTCCTGGGCCAGAGCAAGCTGCCCAACATTTACCAGCAGCTCATCAACTGGACCAACGATGATGAAGTGCGCCGTCGATACGAGGAGAAGCTCCTCCAATGGTGGCACGATTGGCTCCTTGTGGCGCCGGCCGGGGAGAAAAAGGCCGGCGCGCTGCAGATGGTGCTGCGTCTGTCTCTCGACATGGTTATTATCAAGCATCCGTTTCGGCTCGCCTGGGACGTTGTCATCGACTGGAAGGATGGTGCCGAGATCAAAGACTGGGACGTCAACATTCTTCGAGACTACTGCACACTCTTCCCGGAAAGCGATACATACAAGGTAGTGACTGGCTACCTGACGAGCAGCTTGTCGCCATTCCCCAAACCTGCGCCTGCGGAATTGGAGGCCAGCGAAAGCGAAGACGAGAGCGAAGACGACGACGGAGGAGGTGTGTCCATGGTTCCCGTCACCGATGAGGACAGGCTCCTCATGATGACGGACGGAATCGCCACATCCGACTCCCTCTTCGCGTATCGGCTCATGGGCGAATACTACCAGCACTTGGAGGAACACGAGAGCAACGTAGAGCTGATGCGGAAAGCCGTCAAGCATCTCGAAGCGGAGAGTGTAAAGACGGGCATGGTCTTTCAGAATACCCGAGACGCCTTCGCCCTGTACATGGGGACGGCGCTCGTCTTCTACCAGTCTCCGCGTCACCACGCCGAAGCCAAATGCCTATTTGAAGGAGTCCTGTCCCATGACCGATCCTCGACGCCCGCGCTGATCGGCATTGGCCTGATCTATGGGGAGGAGGAGGAGTACGATGAAGCAGTCGACTTTCTGGAACGGGCCGTTCAGAGGGATCCCACCAACATGCGCGTGAAGACCGAGGCAGCATGGGTCAAGGCTCAACAGGGAAACTACGAACTGGCTCGAGCCGAGCTCGAAGATGCGCTGCCCAAGATTGAGGAACGTGGCTCGTCGGCGAAAGAGCTCCTCGCCTTGACGCAGTATCGGCTCGGCTTTTGTGTGTGGAACCTGGATACCTCGAAAGCCGCGCGGAAGAGTCGGACGGGGGCCTACGCCTATTTCCTGAGCGCTCTGAAGAACGACCTGAACCTCGCCCCCGCCTATACGAGCCTCGGTCTGTACTATGCGGACTATGCCAGGGATAGGAAGCGAGCCAGGCGGTGTTTCCAGAAAGCCGTGGAGCTCTCTTCTTCCGAAGTCCTCGCGGCGGAGAGACTGGCGAGGTCGTTCGCCGACGAGGGAGACTGGGACCGCGTCGAGCTGGTGGCGCAGCGAGTGGTGGACTCGGGCAAGGTCAAGCCGCCTCCGGGTTCCAAGAGGAAGGGCATCAGCTGGCCGTTTGCGGCTCTCGGCGTGGCAGAGCTGAACAAGCAGGACTTCCACAAGGCCATCGTTTCGTTCCAGTCGGCTTTGCGGATCGTCCCGGAGGATTACCATTGCTGGGTTGGTCTCGGAGAGAGTTATTATTCGTCCGGTCGATACATTGCTGGCACCAAGGCCATCCTCAATGCCCAGAAATTGGAAGAGACGATGGACGCCGAGCGCCTCGGCGATACCTGGTTTACCAAGTTTATGCTTGCCAACATCAAGCGAGAACTGGGCGACTTTGACGACTCCATCGCGCTGTACCGCCAAGTCCTGGACGGCCGACCGGCCGAGGAGGGTGTCGCTATAGCACTGATGCAGACCATGGTCGAGAATGCGTTGTACGGTATCGAGAAGGGCCACTTTGGCAAATCCGTCGGGCTCGCCATGGATACCATCGCATTCGCCTCAACAGCGGACGCCAAGTTTAGGAGCAACTTCAATTACTGGAAGGCTCTAGGTGATGCGTGCTCCGTATTCTCGGCCGTACTGAGTCGGACGGCCGATTTTCCAGCCGAGACTGTCATGGCTATTTTGCAGGACGGTCCCGACAACGCGTACGAGGTCCTGACTGATGTCGACAACGTTGGGATGGGCGTCGTTTCCGCCAAGGGGCTGTTTGCCGATAATGAGAAGTTTGGTGTGGATTTGACTCGTTCCATCCATGCGACGATTCTGTGCCACAAGCGAGCGATACACGAGTCTGCCGCCGACATCCATGCGCAGGCCGTGGCGTACTACAACTTGGGCTGGGCCGAGCACCGGGCGCATGCGTGCCTGTCGCCGAGCATCAAGACGAAGCTGAGTGCGTATCTCAAGGCTGCCATGCGGTGTTTCAAGCGGGCTATCGAGCTGGAAGCTGGCAACTCGGAATTCTGGAACGCGCTCGGCGTGGTCGTATGCGAGGTCAACCCGGCCGTGGCCCAGCACTCGTTCATTCGCAGTCTGTATCTGAACGAGAGGAGCCCCGTGGCGTGGACGAACCTGGGGACGCTGGCGCTTATGCAGAACGACGTTCGGCTCGCCAACGAGGCGTTCACGAGAGCGCAATCGACCGATCCCGATTACGCCCACGCCTGGCTCGGCCAAGCCTTCGTGGCGCTCCTGGTCGGGGACGGCAAGGAAGCCAGGGGCATATTCACGCACGCCATGGAAATCGCAGAATCCTCCTCCACCCTGACAAGACGGCGGTACTCGGTGGCCGTCTTCGACCACATGCTCACCAACCCCGCGAATTTCAACGTCGCCTCTCTTATACAGCCCATCTTTGCTCTCGGCCAGCTCTGGAACTTGCGACCCCAAGACCTAGCGTATGGGCATCTGTCTACCCTTTTCCGGGAACGCGCCAACGACCCTTTCGGCGGCGTTTCGACCCTGGAACACATTTGCAGTGTACTCGAGGCCGACTACGAGGACACCGAGTCGCCCCAATCCCTCGCTCGCTTCGCCCTGGCCAAGACGGACCTGGCGCGCCTGTACCTTGCAACGGGAGAATACGAAAAGGCAATCGAGTGCGGTGAAATGGCCGTCCAGCTCTCGGACGACGAGTCGGACAACGAGCTGAACAAGGAAGAGCGCAAGAAGGCGCGCCTCTCGGCGCATCTCACCGTCGGGCTGTCGCAGTACTACAGCAACGACGTGGACGAGGCAGTCACGTGCTTCGAGGCCGCGCTGCACGAGTCGGACGATAACCCGGACGCCGTGTGCCTTCTCGCGCAGGTCCTCTGGGCCACGGGTACCGAGGAATCGCGCGAGAGGGCGCGCGGGGCGCTCTTCGAGGTGATTGAGAAGCAGCCGGACCACGTGCAGTCGGTGCTGCTGCTGGGGGTGATTGCGCTCCTCGACGACGACGAGGAATCGGTCGAGGCGGTGGTGGCGGAGCTCCAGGGCCTGCGGACCAGCGACGGCGTCTCGGCGGCCGAGCAGGAGCAGGTGGGCGAGGTGCTGGGCGCCATGGCGGCACTGAGCGGGGGGGCGGAAGGGGGGGACCTCGACCAGGAGGACGGCGAGGCCATGACACAGATTCAGACGGATGTTATGCTCTATCCGCACCTCCCGCACGGGTGGTCGAAGCTGGCGGACGCGACTGGTGAGGTACACCCGGCGGACATGGCGCTCAACGTGGCGATGAAGGCGATCCCGCCCTGGGGCCCGTTGGATGCTGTGGACCTGGCCAAGGCGTACGCGGGAGCAGGGAAGGCGGCGGATGCGCAGACGGCAATCTTCCTGGCTCCGTGGGCTCGGGATGGATGGACAGCGTTGGGGGATGCGATTTCGGGGCATTAAGGTGGCATATGGGAGGACCAGGCGTAACAGATTTAGATGGTTTACATAACGGATGATGAATGATAAATATGGCTGTGACGGGAGCATCAATAATTATCATGACAGGATATCTTGGCGGAGTGGGGGCATTTCTTGTCGAAATCAAGGGTATCATTCTAAACTCCATACACCACCAACGTGTCTGTTTAGCCGTGGAACCAAGTCCACTTCGTTGCGTGACTCCACTCATGTCGGTGACGGGTTGCTCCCCACTGCCTCCCTCAACCTCTTCAGCCGACCCTCAAGCCACGGCTTCTGCCACGCATCGATCTTCCCCCCGAGCACGACACAGTTCTCGGGTTCTAGCAGCACCACGCCCCTCGCGACGGCCGTCCCGCTCTTCAACATCATCTTCTCGCCAATACCAGTAATTCCGACGCCGATGCGATCCACCCGCTTCAGCTCGAGGGCATACACCGTCCTCCCGGCGTGATCCTGCAGCACGAGGCGATGCGTGGCCTTTTTGCTTCCGCCCGGCGCAGTCCCACCCGTCCTCGCGGCGGTCCTCCGCGCATGCGCCGCGGAAGCTTGGCTCTCCCCTTCCTCGTCGCCGAGGTCCGCGCCGCCGCTGCCATCGTCCCCCTGGCCTGGGGCGGGAAGGCGGATGATTTCCCTCCCGCGCGTGCCCTCGCCGCGTTCCAGGGCCTCGAGCTCCTCGACTTGCTCCCAGCGGCTGCGGGACAGGTTCTCAATGTCGACGACTTGGACGTGCACGTCGGCTGTGAGGGTGCGGCTGGGGAGGTTGGGGTCGGATACGTTTTCGGGGAGGGGGGTGGCGAGGGATGGGTCGAGGAGGCCTGGGGTGGTGAGGTCGGCGGCTAAGAGGCGGGCTTTGGCGGTTGCGAGGAGGGATTGGAATGGTGGAGGGGGGGTGCGCGATGTTACGATGGCTGTGAGCCAGGTTTGCGAGGGGATTGGGTGGTTGGAGGACTGTAGGGCCAGGCGGAGCTGGGCCGGTAGGTCCATTGTAAGAGTTGAGTGAGAAGGGTTAGTGAGGTTGTTTGCCGGAGGGCATAGTGGAGACGATCCGAGGTCGTGGGCAAAGCTGTGGGAATATGAGAAGAGTTGATAAGAGGAAGAGTTTTGATGGTGGTGAGAGTGGGAATAATCCGTATATGGATGAGGGAGTGGTAGCGTAGGGCTGAGGTGGGGGTTGGATGGGGGATGAGAATAGCGTGGGGGCGCAGTGGGGGTGCTCATCCAGTCTGGAATGTCACTCGGATAGAAAACCCAAAGGACAATGACCATTAATATCTTGGCTGTAAAACGGACCAAGGGAGAATTTGCAAGCTGGGATGTATGCTTCCTGAGTATGACCGTCCATAATTTCATCGCGTTCATAGGTTCAAGAGATGAGATCAGAGAGAAAAGGATCAAGTCACTTCCCATGAGTGCAAAGTCACGTGACCACGTGATCCGCTAAGCTCCCTTCAGGCCACCTGATGGCTTCCTTTGTATCTCTGTCCAATCCTCCGTTCACCCTGATACAACACTTTGCGACTTGCCCTTCGAGAGAAACAAATCAATCGAAGTCTTGAAAGGAAGCTATTCATTGTTCCAAACGATCACAAATCTGTCAACAATCCTGCCGCCTACCCATCCCTTGCGCAACATCATCTCCGCCTCTGCCGCGCATCACCATGTCGACAATTGCCTCCCCCCGAGAACCATCCGTAACGCGCTTTAGTCGCCGTCTGTCCTCCCAACCGCTCTCGCCGACACCCTCGAGCCGACCGTCCCTGGAGGCCTCCCGCTCCCAAGCGAGCTCACCGCGTCCTGCCACACCCAACACCCTCCCATCGGGCACGCCGGCCGCAGCAGGGCCTCAGAGTAAGCGAGCCAACCGCGCCGCTCTTCGAGAATACTACAACATCAAGAGACAGCAATCTGCTCCGTCCACTCCCACGCTGGAGGTGACGCAGCAGTCCGAAGTGCCTACCAGCGAGCTCGACGCACCCAACTTTGACGCCGACGCCCATGTCCAAAAGGCGCTGGAGAACAGCACTCTCGAGGACCTGTTGAAGCTATACACGCGAGTATTAGGCGAAGTCAGGGCGTTAGATGCCGAGAAGAAAGCCCTCGTGTATGATAACTACTCGAAACTGATTTCTGCCACCGAGACAATACACAAGGTGAGCCCAAGATGGTCTTTCTTTTGTTTCGTTTTCTCTTTTCAGTTTGGAGGAACTGACTCGAATAGATGCGAGCCAACATGGACCCCCTGAACCCCATGGCTGCAACCCTCGACCCGGCCATTGCTCAGATATACGCCCAAGCCTCGTCCATACGGGAAACCCTACGCGCGACTGTACCCGCGCCGGGATCCGAGGCCAGGGAGAAAGACGACGCGCTGGCGCAGCAACGGAGAGCGAGACGGCTTGCCAGGGAAGTGCTCGACACGCCCGAGAGGTTGCGGAAGCTGGTCGCGGAAGGGAAAGTGGCCGAGGCTCGAAAGCAGTGGGACATGCCGCGACGGTTGCTGGAGGTGTGGAAGGCCAAGGGTATCGGGGGCAAGGACGTGCTCGAGTGCCTGGACGAGGGCGATGCCGCTGTGGGGAGGGTGAAAAGTCCGTCGACAGACAGCGTGGGGGAAGAACGGTAGCGGTTTTGAGTATGTCGACTACTCATGCTATGGATCATCTGCTCGCCGGACGAAGCGTACTTGCCATGGCGTATCCCTGAACCACCCCGCGGCTTTCTTTCACCCGGCCGATGACTACATCCATCACACGGCATGTCACTGACCGCTACAACTTCTCACGTTCGACTTGCGATGTCCTCTTTAATCGAGCTTGGGCTCGTTACCTTACATGGATGGAGTATCCGTGGACTCTCTACCATAACAACTCTTATGTTCCCAGTCTATGGACACAGTTATCCATTCTCTATTCTGCAACACAAACCCACCTGAACAACGGTGTCGGCTCACTTCACGCCTGGACAATCTCAAACGGATCGCGGTCGACTTCACTCATGAGCACCCTCGCCTGGGGCACCGTCGCCCGCAACTCCCCCTCCAACAACGGCACCAGCCTCTCCCGGAGGAACCCCCGCTCCGAGTTGCTATGGAACACCGTCACGACCACCTTGCCAAGCTGCACGGCCTGCAGAGCGTTGTGGTGGCTCACCTCGCCCGTGACGATGACATCCGCATCCGCACCCCCCACCACGCCCCAGCCGCTGCCGGCGCACACGGCCGCCGAGCGCACCTCTCGCTCCCGCCAGCCGTCCCGGTCGGGCGCCGCCACCATGACGTGTCGCATTCCGACGGCCGCGGCGAGGTTGCTGACGAGCCGGCCGACTTTCTGCGGGGTCGGGAAGCGGAGCACGCCGCCGGCGCCGGCGCCCTCGAAACCGGCGGGCGGGGCAGGGTTGGGGGTCGCGGCGGTGCGGTCGAAGGGGGCGTCCCCGGCGAGCGAGTCGGCGAGCCAGGCGTTGATGCCCTGGGGAGCGGCGTCGAGGGCGGTGTGCGGGCAGTAGACTGCGATGCCGCGCGAGGCGAGGAGGAGGAGGGTGGCCTGCTGGGGGTCGTTTGTGGTGATGGATTTGAGGCCGGAGAAGATGATGGGGTCTATTAGGCAGTGGGTGTCAGTGGGTTCAGTGGGGTTGTAGGATGAAAGTGAGACGTGGAAGGGAATAGCAAAGACTACCAAGACTCCAATGCGTGGAAAATGTGATACACAGTAAAGAATAAGGGAAACGGGATAAGACAACGAGGAAGAGGGAACATACGGTAGCTCACAACGACACTGGCACCCTTGTCAATAGCCTCCTGGGCGACGGCGTACGTGAGATCGTTGGTGACGAGGACGACGGGCGACTTGGTCTCGTCTGACCCCGTCTCGATATTTCCGAAAAGAAGGCCGACATTATCCCATGAACGGTCAGCAATCTCCTCGGGGAAACTACGCGGCATGCAAGTCAGCAGGGCCAGGTCCGGAGCCATCAGGAGTGTAGTGGTAAAGACGGACGCACTGCTTCCTCATGGCACCCACCACCAACTGGGTGAAGGCGGGCGATCGGTAGTTGGCACTAGCAGCCGCCATCTTCGCGGTTGACGTGGTCGAGTTGGAGGGGCCGCAGCGGGAGATGGGAGTCGAGGTGAACGTCCGCCCGAGAACGCGGGGATGGAGTTGACGGTTCGATGCTAGGGGGCCTGCCCTGGGGATGAGAGTTTGTAGTCGTAGTGTCCGAGTCTTTGAAGCTGCACCGGCGTTGGTGATGAGATGATGGCGGCTCGGGTGGCGTGATGCTAGCCTTGAACGCATGGGCAGTCTGGCTCTCTTTGATTCTTTCCTCAACTGAATCAACCAAATACAATAAATGGTTCAACTTCGGAGAACGTGGTTTTGGTTGGTCGGCTGAACGAAGGACGGTGGATGAAGGTGAATGAACTGCTCCGTTTCTTGTCCGTTCTATTGAGTACCAAGTACAAGTACCAAGTACCACAACCGAACCGTTTCGAGTGACGTCGACGCTGCTGACTCAGTCGTTTTGTGGGGCACACGAACATTTATCTTATCAATCAGATCTGAGCATCACCCCTCCACCAAGTTCAATTCATACCGACAAGACCAGTCAATGTCCGAGTTCCTCCTCCTCGGTCTACCGTCCCAATCCCCGAAAAAATGTCAGACCAAATAACAGAAGCCTCCCTAAAGGAGGCCATCACCGAACGTCTGAATGCCGTCCACGTCGAAATCACCGATATGTCCGGTACGTCCACGCTTCATGTAGAACCTGCCCCGCGTCATCCCGAATCCGAATCGCATACATCGCCATCTCCCCACGTTCTTCTCTTTCCTCCACCGTCTTCTGCTTCCCATCTCCTTTCTTCCCAGCCCTTACTAACCCCGTGGTCCAGGCGGCTGCGGCCAATCCTTCACCTCCCTCATCGTATCCCCGCAGTTCGAGAAGCAGACCTCCCTCAAGCGCCATCGCCTCGTCAACGCCGCCCTCAAGGAGGAGATCGCTCGCATCCATGCCTGGAGCGCCAAGTGCCAGACCCCCGCCGAGTTCGAGCGCAGCAAAGCCGCCCACGGCGGCGCCACCGAGGGCCCTCCACTAGACGGTACCGTCGATGGGAAGGTGGAGGGCGTCAAGGAGTAGCAGAGCAGCAGAGTAGGACAGGGCAGTCAGATGGAAGAGAAGAAGAAGCGTCGTATCATGATACCACATAAAACTACCGGCCGGAGAGACTGGATACGCCGCGCGATACTGCTAGGCCATGTGGTCACAGTCTAGTTAGAACCCTGTTGACGAGAGAGGCCCCCGCTGTACTATCGTCGGTAATGTTTTTGTATTCGACTTTTGTCCGCGCTGTTCCTACGCAATTACCGGGATTCCATGCGCAGATTCAAAGTCCCCATTACGCACCCCTCCACCACCCCTCTAAAACAGACCCAAAAGATCGTCCGTCGTCTTCTTCTGCTCCCCGCCTGTACTTGTCGTTTCCGACTTGGTCTGTTGGTGTAGTTGCATGGCTGCCGGCAACGGCTGGTTCGATGCTTCGCCGCTAAAATTCAAATCAGCGAACCCATTCATCAAGTCGCTCATGCCCCCGCTCAGGCCCGCCCCCGCCGCGGATCCCGACCCCGAAGAAGGCCCCGCCACCCCCGACGGCTGCTCTTGCGCCGGTGGCGGCGCGTCAAAGAGGCCCATCATATCCGCCATCGCACCAGAGGCAGCACCGCCAGCGGGGCTCGTCACTCTATCCGGCGTCCCCACGCTGCCGCC
Source organism: Sodiomyces alcalophilus JCM 7366 (assembly GCF_042370955.1). Taxonomy (NCBI): domain Eukaryota; kingdom Fungi; phylum Ascomycota; class Sordariomycetes; order Glomerellales; family Plectosphaerellaceae; genus Sodiomyces; species Sodiomyces alcalophilus. Next base: position 504,700 of record NW_027263541.1, on the reverse strand, counting down.
TTGTTCCGTGGACGCGGGCGCCGCCCCGTCAAAGTCAATGTCGAGGAGGTTCTCGACATGGTTCTGCGACGACGCCGTGCCGCTACCCGATGCCGCCGCCGCCGCCACCGAAGCCGCGATGGGATTCTCGGCCGCTTCCTGCCGCTGCTCCCGGATGGCGGCGCGCTGAATCTCGTCGGCCCCGAAGCGGCCCGCGCCGACGAACGACTCGGGCGCCTTGTGGTACACGGATGCGAGCGTCGAGAGCTCGTACAGGAGCTGCTCTAGTAGTGCCGGCGGCAGGCTGGACACCGTCGTCTCGATGGGAGGCTTCGGGGAAAGGATGATTTGCTTGGCTATCTCGAGATCGCCCGACAGCAACCGCCAGTAAATGTACGCCCTGTCGCGGATGTCTGGGTTGTCGTTGTCCGTAGTCGCCGACTGCAGCACCTTCTGCACCAAGCTTTGGTTGCTACCGGGTTTCTTCAGGAAAAGCTTGACCACCGCCGTCAAGATTTGTAGTTGTGTCTGGTGTTCAAGAAAACCGTCAGCTACCGTATGGTGATCGAGGCATCGAGGCGACATCAATCATTCTTACCTGGGTGAATTCTTCATTGAAAATGTCGACAAACCCGGACAGAATCTCCTGCGCATTGGTAATCTTCTCCGCGTACTCTCCCACAATCCAGATCAAGGATCCCCTCGCCGACGGCTCATCCAGGTCGTCAATGTGCTGGCAGAGCGTTGGGATGACCCCCTCGTATCCGGGATACTTCCGGAGGATATCCTTGATGACCACAACCACTTCCTGCACCACGTAATTGACCTTGGTCGCGATGAGGTCCAGCAGCGCGTTGACGCATTTCTCGCTTGCGCTTTCAATCTTGATCGCCACCTGCCCGATCGCCTTGATCGCCCTCTTGACAAAGTCCATGTCCACCTCCAGCGCGTACTCCTTCAGCTCCGCCAGGAGCTGGTCGTAGTTCTTCTCGTTTGCTATCCTGACCATAATCTCGAGCTTCTGGAGCTTGATGTAGGGCGGGTCGTTGTACTTGCAAAAGAAGACCCGCATCTCCTTGCTGAGGATGTCGGGCTTGGCCTGTAGCAGCAGGTCGATGTTGCGAAGCGCCACGTACTGCACTTCCGGTGCCGACGACACCAGCGTAACCAGGGGAGGCGCCATCTTCTTTAGATACGAGCTCACCGCTTCCGGGCTGAGGTGCTTCATGTGGATGAAGACGGCCTTGACCGCGGCCAGTACGACGCTGGGATTGACGTGCTGGAACTGTGGCGTGACCCTCTCGCAGATATGCTCCGACTCCTTGACCTCCGTCGGCGTGTAGTTGGCCAGCGTCGTCAGAAGTGTAACCCGGCCCCATTCCGTGCACTCGTTCAGCGCGAGCAGCAGCTTTTTGAGCGTCGCCGGCGTAATGACAAGCGCCCTGGTCTCCGGGGCCGTCTCGTGAATCTCCGAAAGCGCCTGGACAGAGTTGGCAACTACCATCGGGTTCGGGTCCCCGATCAGTTCCTGCAGCGTCTCAAGGAAACCGTTTTCGATGCACGTCGTTGGGTTCAAGTCGAATAGCTTCGCAACGCAAATCGCAGCCGTTTTCCGAACATAAGGCGACTCATCTCGTAGTGTTTTCCTTAGCGGGTCTTCCATATAGTCCACCATCTTATCCACACGAATGCATCCCATCGTCCGTATGGCAAGCGCGCGTATCAGGGGATTAGGGTCTTCCGCATCTTGGACAAAGGTGTTGACGGCGAGAATACAAAGGTCGGGATGTGATTTGGCGTAGTTCCTAATCGTCGGTCAGTCGCCGCAAAGCAGGATACACGGATTTTCCTGTCGACGTCGACACTTACATCATATACAGATAGACGAGCTTCTTCTGGTCGAGATCGCTCGTTGCAATGTTCTTCAAGACATCTGGAAACAGCGCAGACACATCCTTGCCCAGTGTCATGGCCATGATGGTCTTCTGAATCGACTCTTTCCGTTCGTAGGCATATTGCGATACCAGGCCAGCCCGTAGTTCGAACGTCTCTCCCTTCCGAGGCGCACTAAAGGCCCCCCGAATGCGGTTGACCGCCATGACTGCAGGCGCTCAAAGGGACAGGTGATGGAGGGGCACGAGGACTCGATTTGACAGTGTGAAGGGAAATATAAGATGACGAGGGGGCGTCCGTCAGCCGCTTGGTAAATACAATACGACCGCCCTCTGCAACGGCCTGTCGTGCAGCCTATGTCGCCGAAATGGAGTTGTCCGCAGGAGTGTCGTCGTTGATTTGCCAAGGCCCAAGAGACACGCTCGATAAAGCGAGATCGCTCCTGAACAGATGACCTTTTGGGTAGCCTAGTTTCTGTGGAGCCGCTCGGATAGAGGCTTATGTGCTACAATATGCAATTCAGAATGTAATACTATAACGAGAGTGGGTACCTCGGTACTTGGGTCTTGGCATTTTTGTCCTTCGCTTGTACCTCCGTCCGCTTGGATCTCGCAAGCTCTCGTCTCGACAGTCTACTGCCCAAGGACGAAGTATATCCCAACGCCTCTGGCCTCCGACAAACAAGCCATGGTATGTCAGTTTACTATAAGGGTCACACAGATCGTCGGTGTCAATCATTACCTGACCGGATCCTAGGCGAACCTCCCGAATCTCCGCCGCCTCTTCATTGAAGCAAGGACGGATAATGAAGAGAGGGCGGTATCACGGAAGGCTGTGAGTTGCCCGGGAGTGTTATCTCTGCCTCGATATTGATTCCGGATCTTCTAGTTCTACAATGCTGTCCTTTTCATGGGCTCGGTGGCCGTCTTTAGCCTGATGGCTCAGAGGATGAATGCCCCAAGATGACAGTCGTCGCATGAAGTCTTTCACGCCAGATACACGACTTACCAGAACGTCCATCGCCCTGTGACCACCACGCCTCGGTCCCACCACAGTAAGGACCTATAAACTAGGAATCCGCACATGGGGCTCTCGGATGAATGGGTAAGGCCACAGGAATATCATGCACCCTGGGCCGTTGTAGGAATCCGAGTTCATAAACTCCGATATACCCAGCATGAGAAGACACTCTAATGCTGCAGCCTGCTCTATCTGTACGGAGTAGGGAACAGGGTGGATGGAAAGCTTTGTGGAACGATAATGCGCCATCGTTGACGGTGAAGAAACAGTTCCGACGACTGCCTAATGCTCTTGAAATCCTGTAGTTCTTCTGCACCTGCTCGGGCTGCTCCTCTAATTATTTCTCAATTCATGAAAACATGGCCTTCATGTCAATCCAAAGTCGCTCTACATATCCATCCCAAACGAACCCAGTAAATCAACTGAATCTCGGCTATGCGCTTGCCAAGGCAACCGCTCATCAAACCATCACGTCCCCTCGTCCATCTCCTCCCCTCCGTTCCCTGCTTTAGCGACGGGCGCCTTCGCTTCTTGTTTCCTCCATAACCCTGCGAGAAACTCACTCGTACTAGCTTCATCAATCCCCTTATCCTCCCTCTTCTTCAAAAACCTCGGGAACCGCAAGCTAAGCCCCCGGTCCTCACTCACCAGCCCTATCGCCGCCGTGTATGTCGGGCTCAGCGTAATATCCGCAAACGCCACCTCCCAGACCTCCAGCGGTTCGAACCACACGTCGGGTTCGGGCCCGGAGTATTCGATAAACGCCGGCTTGGACGAGTGCGTGTTCTTGCTTTCGCCGCTACCCCCCGTGCCGTCGTCGTAGAATTCCTTGTTGGCCTTGTAGAACGCGTCGGTGAAACCGGACATGCATTTGCAGACTACCTCGAGGGCCCCGCTGTCTTCGTTGCGCACGGCGAGGAGAATCGGGGACCACCATCTCGCCTTGCGACCTTGCCCATGCCAGCCTGCCACCGGTATCATGTCCAGCGTGTCGAAGCTGGAATGGTAGTCCTTCTTGACTTTTAGCCACGAGTCGAGACGCTTGTCCGGTTCGTACGTCGCAAGCAGCGGCTTGCGTCGTGATTTCTTCCTCGCCGTCACGTCTCCGCCTGCGTCTTGCTTGACTTTGGTTCCCTTCGACTTCCTTGCTTCTGTTTCTTCTGTTGGCCCCGTAGACTCGGACGTGTCGTCTTCCTTGTAGGGCACATCCGTCAGATTGTCAAGGATTTTGACCATAATGCCCTCACACTTTGTATCTGTGGCCTGCTTGAAAAAGTCCAGTACCGCATCCGAATCTTGAGAGGTAGCATCAAGACTCTTGACCCAGGTGAATTTGCGAGGGACTTCAATGAACATGGAGCGTAGGAGCTCCCTCCTCTCGCGAAACGACCGATCCAGAAGGGGTTGGCCGTTTAGAAACATCAAGTCGAAGGCGAAAAGGCAAACGTCAACTTGGATGCTTCCGATTGCGACGTCTTTCCTCGCGCGGTTCGTCAGTGTCTGGAAGTTCTTCAGCTCGCCAGTCTGCGTGTCAATAGCAACCACTTCGCCTTCCATGATGAAGCTACCGACCCCCTCGCCCCGTATCTTGGGCATCAGGGCGACGAGATCAGGATACTTGTCCGTCATCAACTCGAGATGCCTGGAGAAGATGCTGACATTTCCCTTGTCGTCGCAGTGAATCTGGGCACGTTGTCCGTCATACTTGAACTCGCAGGCAAAATCTCGTCCCTGCAACTTTATGAGCATCTCGGAAAGATCCCGAGTGATGCTGCCCAGCATTGGACGGAGGGGAATATGCAATGTGAGCCCACACCGAATCAGCAACTCCTCACACACACCAATCTCCAGTAACGCCGGGACTAGGTCATTATAGTTTGGACGTCGAGCAAAACACGCCTTGACAATCTCCTCCGATTTGGCCCACACCTCGGCCAGCTCCTCCTTTTTGAGCTTGGCTAAGTCTGCGCGAGACCGCAGCGAAAAGTCAGATCCAGCGGGCCGGGAGAGAAGAAAGGCTCTGGAGAGGGCGATGAGCATGGTCGTTTTCACTGCCCCGATACGAAGCTGGAACGTAACTTTAGCGACGGAATTCCAGCAGGGGTTGGCGGGGTGTTGGAATTCATCTCACATGCTGGCAGAGCGTCCGGACAATGTATCTGCTTTCTTCTCCTCCTCTCGCGTCTTGCAGCAGACGGTCGACCAAACGCTGTTTCACCTCCCCACTGCCCTGACCCTGGCTGTTGGCAATCTTGACCAACGACTGGTACACCGACTTGATAGTCAGCGGCTTCGGTTTTCGAAGCGTGAAGCTCTGCTTCTTCTTGGCCTCAAAGGCAACGTCCCCGGCGTCGCCGTACTTGTCGTAAATCCTCTTCAATGATTGAGAATCTAGACCACATACGTTTTTGAGTGCTTTGGAGATGGCAGAGCCGCCCAAGCCTAGCTCCAACGAAATGTACGGGGGAGAGATGGCATTCGTCGTCAGCCAAACAGCCGGGAGCAAACTGCTTGGGTCTGCTTCTATGAGGACCCGGATGAAATTGACTAGCGTATCGACGATTTTGATCCTGCTTTGAGTGCCGTTCACCAACACGAAACATCTTGTGAGCAGAGCATACGAAGCATTCCCGTCCTCGGTAGCCCAATGCTCCCTGAGTTTGGCGGTATAGTCTGACGGGTCAAAAGTCAGGGGACTTTGATCGAATGGAATGGACGACGAGACGGTATCTTCTGCATTGGCGACAGAAGAAAGCGAGAGTGTTTTCCTCTCTGGTTGTAAAGGCTCTGGTTTGGATTCCGGAAGATCCTTCTCCGGACTGGATGCTGAGCTGGACTGACGCGAAGACAATGCCACGGTACCAGGTTCTACAGGTCTCTCATTTTGAAATTCCTGGTCCCATTCTGCTTGGAGTTTCCTTGCGAGCTCTTCGTCGGCCAACTCGTGCGCTGGCCTGTCATCGGCTGCCACTGGGGTTGCACTGTCACGACCACCAGACTCAGATGCGCCATTCCGCCTTTGCTTGGAGAAGAAGTATTCCAAGCCGCGAGCTGGGACGGCGGACGAGCTTCGGCTATCGTTGAGCTTCCGTTTCTTCGCTGGATTTGACATCGTTTACGTATCATGGGCCAGACACATGGAGAAGAAATGAGGAGGGAGCTGGCAGAGGCGAGCTGTCTCCAAAGACAAACAAATGAGACCGTAAATTTCTTCTCTTGAGCAGCGATTCGACGTGACATGGAGTTGCATTAATGCTGTATACTTCGTACCTACAGTATCGGTCCCTGCCCTGAAATGGTGTCTGTCAATGACGCTTTGCAACGCGCCAGCACGCGGTCACGGCTACTGAGTAATACGGTGGAGCACAGACCAGGAACTGTCGGAGTTCATTTTATCCGCCTCCGACGCTAATCCACTTCTGGACTTGGCTGCGCACACATCCGTCGAAATCTTCCTCGACTGCCCCACTGAAAGAGATCTTCCCCTTCGACATCACCAGAGTCAGACGCCGAAAACCGCCGACGACGCTGCGAAGATGAACGGCGAAGATCCGCCCGAGCGGCCCGAATACATTCTCAATATCATCAATGGCCTGGAGAGGTACAACCCCGAGGCCGTCGGGACCCTCGAGGCCTACCTGACGGAGCAGTGTGAGCAGAATTTCTGCGACTCCAATGCCAACCGGACACTCCTCAAGCTGTGAGTGCCTGCCTACCCTACCCTACCCCATTCTTCATTGTTCAGGCTCCTTCCGTGCATTCATTTCATCGTTGGGTTATGTGATGAGTTATGTCAACGTTTCCTATTAGCTTGAGGACGGACGTGAGGGTTTGGACCTTGCACCGTTTACTGAAACAAAACTATCCATTCTGACTGCAACCCGTTACCCCTTTTTCTTTTTCCTTTTTTCTCTCGCTTTACTTATGGGAAGATCATTGTCGCTGACCTTGATGCGTCTCGTCGTGGCAGGTACCAACTCAACCCTGACCGGCTCAAAGATGAAGTCGTGACCAACGTGCTTGTGAAAGCCATCACCCAGTTCCCCTCGGCCCAGTTCGCCCTTGGGCTCCACCTCATTAATCCCTCGGCGGCCGCGCAGGGCGAGCTCGGCGAGGCCATCGCCAAGCTCCGCACCCTAAACTCCCAGCTTGAGGGCGCCCAGTACGCCCGCTTCTGGAACGCCGTCGACGGTGACGACCTGGTCGCCGACCTCATCGCCGACATCTCCGGCTTTGAGGACACGATCCGGGAGCGGATTGCCGTCCTCGTATCCCAGGCTTTCCGCGAGGTGAACCTCGCTCAGCTCGAGTCGTGGCTTGGCCTCAGCACCGATGCCACAGTCAAGTTCGTCACCGAGGTGGCGGGCTGGAAGGTCGGCGAGTCGGGCACCGTGTCCATCCCTAGCAACCCTGACAATGAAGCGATGAAGACCGAAATTAGGGAGGATGTCAACGTGGAGATGTTCTCTAGGGTGATCAGGAGAACATGGGAGGAGGTTGTCTGATGTGGCGAGTCACATGGTTTAGATTTCCGGCAGGGTTATGGGCAGCATGACGGCAAATGAACGGCGTTTTATTTATCTTTGCTTAGCTTTTTCACTTGGCTATTTGGAACTTGGGTCGGGGCCGGTGGATTACGAGGGGATCATGGACACCCGGGCATGAGGAATGCGAAAAGTCTTGCATGATATTCTGTTGTGGACTGACTTGTCATCCATGTCATCCAAGTGCAAATTGTGACCCTGGAAGTATCAACAGCCATATTGGAGGCGGAAAAGAACCAGGTATCAGTTCGTAGCAAGTTCCTCCCACTGCACTCCGCACCATTCCTCAAGATGACCGACCTCGCCAATCTCCACCCCCCTCTGCACACAATCCGCCTCGCAGACTCCCACTATAATGGTACCCCAATCCATCCCATCGAGCCCAAGCTCGTCAGCTTCCAGCTCCGTGATGGCCTGCGGAACCAGCTGCAGCTCAAACACGCGACCGGCACCGCAATTCCCGCACCGCGGCATCCCACTCCGCCCCGTCCCCGCCGCCGCCGAAAGCACCCGCCCGACCGAGTCATCCTTGGAATACAGCAAAGGCTGGCCGTTAAACTCGTACCGGATCACCTGGTCCGGGTTCTGCGCGAGGCGGTCGGCGAACTTTTGGAAGACGGCGTCCATGGACGATTCAAAGATATCCTTGTCCCCGCCGGCGCCGGAATCGCCCGCGGACGAATCGTCGACTTCTTCCACGCGCACGTTCTGCGGGATCGGCGGGGGCTCGGGATCGAGAACCTCCAGCTCGGCGTCGGAGATGTAGGAGACCGGGTACGGTTTGGGCAGGGCGGAGGACGCAGGCCATGGCTCCGGGGGTGGAGGTGGACCCCCGGTTTGCTGGGGGTTGTTCAGGCTGAGGGTTTCCGCGAAGGTTTTGGATAGAGACGTGGCTGTGCCTTCTTCCTTTTTGGGTTGAGTTGCTGGTTCGGCTGCTTTCGCAGGTGCGGCGGCGGGAGCAGGATTGGACGTCGTCGACGTAGCAAACGGATTGCTACTCCCACCCGAGCTGAACGGGTTTGCAGCGGTCGCAAAAGGGTTCCCCGCACTTCCTGATCCGCCTAGCGATTTGGTGCCGAAGAGGGCCTCTCCCAAACCCGGCCCATCAGCTTTGGCCTTCTCTGCTTCCTTCTTGGCCTTCGCCTCTTCTGCTTCCTTAGCAGCAGCCTCAGCTGCGGCTGCCGCCACCTGCTTGTCTATCCTGTTCCCACGGAGTGCTCGGATGCTGCCCTGCTTGCGGCGACAAGTCTGTCTTCGGCAAGAGAAAACGTAGAGACGGCGTTCGTGGCCGGGGAACCTGTCGAGTTCTCCGTTAAGTTGTAGTAGGAGAACCATCATGTCCTTGCATACTCCGCACCTCGCTAGTGCGGCCGATGGCGGTTTGTCAGGGTCCAGCCATTCCTATCCGGCTCCTTGGTTAGCCACCCAAGAAAGTCAGAAGCTCTATAGAAGATATAGGGGATCGCAGCGTACTGGGGAGCCACCTAGACGGCTGATGGTGTCATCCTCGGGATCTTTGGATGTATAGCCGAGAAGCACAGTGGTTTCAGTGTACTCCTCGTCAAAATCCGAATCACTATCGTAGGATGCCATGGTGGTGCTGTCAAAGTCGCAAGATGCCTCCTTGCCAGACTCCAGTTGGGCTTGGGCTTGACGTGGGGCACAATTTTTTCGAATCGCATCGCGGGGTCGTTATCTTATCGCGGCCCTATGGTACCGTAAAGTACGTACGCATCTCTTCCCCTTTCTCCATTCCTCTATTACGCATCAACTTGACGAGAAAGGCATTCGGGTACACTTACAGGTTGACTAGTCTTGACTACTTATAAGAATCACGTCTTTGCTCATATCACTTCATGAATAATCGTAGCGGGCAAATCACTAGCAGCCCCGGCATCCCAAAGGGCACCTGTGCCTCGAGGTGGTGAAATACTGAATAATATCAACGATGAAATGAGAGCGTCAAGGGACATCGTTTGATGGGGAGGGTAGTGTACAAGTAGATGGCCAGGTCGACGCATGGGGCTGGGTGCAATCTATCGCAATAAAACAATGCTTCCAGCTTGCATACTTAAATCCAGTCATAACGATGTCTTTTGGCATACGAATAAATGGATAGTTTGCAGGCGAGGTGCGATACTGAAATGACGCTCACTGGGAGCACTGCAGACCGATGCAACACGGTGGATATCATTCCGGGTGACAAGTCTAAAGTCCAGGTCCTTTTATCTACCATGCCCGTATCCCATCGACCGTCATGTCTGCCTCCTACTACCTTACTCCTCGGGGCCGTCCATGCCGGGACCCGGACCGCCTTGCCTACCCATCTGCCTGGCCTTGAGCAGCTCGTCGCAGAGCAGCAGGTTCGACGCAATGCCGGCGCTCGAGGCGACGCAGTTCCGTAACACTCGGAACGAATCAAAGACGCCCTCCAACTCGGGGTCCATCGATTTGCCCGTGGCAAGGTCGAGGCCAACCACGTTGCCATCAGCATGCTCGTATTGCAGGTCCGCAACTATGCTTGGGTTAACCGGTGTCCACAAAGGAGGAAAAGGCCAAGGTTAGAACAAAAAGGGAAACTCACGAGCATCCTGGACATCATGGCCAGCGTTGGCAGCCAGAGTCTTGGGAATAATGAGCAGGGCATCGGCAAATGCCTCGACACCCCACTTGGCCTTGCCCCTGACCGTCTTGGCGAACGCATCGCTCTTCAGATGCGCCGCGCATGCCACCTGGAACGCACCGGCGCCGGGGACCACGCTCTTGTCGACGATCATGTTGTAGACGCTGCGCAGACCATCACGGACGGCATCGGTGACTTGGGTAATGGTGTGGGCGTTGGGACCCTTGATCAGGAGGGTGACCGACTTGGCGTCCTTGACGTCCTCGATGAAAGTGAACTTTTCCTCTCCCAGCTGCTGCTCGTACACGAGACCCGCCCAGCCGAGGACGTCGGGGCTGAGATCCTCTGTGCTGTTCTGGGCCACGCCTCCGCAGATGAGCTGGAGCCTCTCCATGTTCCTCCTCTTGGCTCGCCGCAGCGCCAGGATGTTGTTCTTGGCGAGGACGTCGAGCGACAGGGGGTCGATGCCCTTTTGGTTGATGACGACAAAGCTCTTCTTCGGGTCGTTGCCGCAGACCTCCTTCTTCAGCTCGACAATCTTCTTGAGTTTGGAATCCACGAACCGGCGCTCGCTCTCGACGAGCTTGTCCCGCTGTTCGGCGCTCGAGTAGTAAAAGGCCGAGTTGATCTCCGACTTTTCGTACTCCAAGCTCACGTTGAGCGTCAGGATGAAGGCGTTCTCCAGCCGCTTCGGCATGTCGGGGTGCCTGGCACCGTGGTCGAGGGCGAGGCCCTTGATCAATCGGGTATCAGACGCTGTCCTGTGCTGCATCTTCATGATCTCAACCATGTGCAAGTCGGGCTTCGCAGGGGCCTGGTAGATGGCCAGGACGGCGTCGACGATATCCGCAGTCAGCTTGTTGGCGAGGCTGCTGTCGAGCTTGGTGCTGAGAGAGGTGCGGGCGACGTTGAGTAGAAGCTCGCGGTCCACCTCCTTGGGGAGTTTGAACTGATCCAGGAACTGCATTCTATTAGCCCAACTCCACATGCCAGTCGAGAATATATTCTTACCTTTAGCGCCTCGTTCTTCGCAATCTCAAAACCATCCGTCAGAACACGGGGGTGCAGGCCCTCTGAAATGTATCTATCGGCTTGCTTGAGAAGCTCTCCGACCAGCAGCACCACCGAGGTAGTGCCGTCTCCGCAAATGTCGTCCTGCGCGGTGGCGGCGCGGGCAATCATCACGGCCGTCGGGTTTTGTATTTGCATCTCTCTGAGAAGAACGTTTCCATCCTTGGTGAGTTTAATCTGGCCAGTCGTCAGTATGCCCATTCGTGGCGGAAGCAATATAGGGGGGCCACTCGTACTTGTCCGGCGCCGTCGACGAGCCTGCAAACTGGTTAGTGATGGAAGAAGAGGAAGAAGATCGTGAATGAAGAGTATACTTGCATCTTCAGAGTGCCCAAGGGGCCCAGGTTGGATCGGAGGACATCTTGCAGACCCTCGCCAGCACTAATGTTGACCCTCAGAGCCTCACCCCGCCGCTTTTGTCCGTTAGCAGTGGCGTTGACTGTACAAGGAGGGACATGGTCGACGTACTCTCGACTCGGCCTTTGGATTAAGCAACTGTGCCGCAGACATGGTGACTGAAATAAATGGCCGACTTGATGATGGCCTATGGTGCTCGTGGTGGTTTTGTCGTCGGTGTCTGTTTTACTAGCCGACTATTATTGGGTGGTGCTTTTCCCTGTTGGTAGATGTGACCCTAGCGCCCTGTTACTGTAAGAAGCTCCGAAGGTGCGGGAACTTTTTTCTGCCATTCGAAGGCGGTGACCTAAGGTGGGTTGGGGGTTCGGTGCATAGCCAATGAAAGGCTGGCGATATTGGGCGGGGCACTTTACTGCGTTGTCATACTCCACGTGATTGCGCGCACTGATGTAACTTGTATTACAGCAACAACATTGCTCCCCCTTGAATCGTAAGCAAACATCGAGGGGCTGGCGGCTTCATCCTGAAACCCCTTTCTCATCCGTTACTACCGATTCACTTCAACTCGTATAATGTCGTAATATAATCTACAGATACTTTTTCATTCTAGACGCTCCCTTACCCTATCTACTACTTTATTTACCGATTAATTAATATTCACCATGTGGTCTCAGTTATCGAGCCTTCTATCAGCCTTTACCCTGACTGCCTCGGTGGGCGACAATGACATTGTAGACGACGGGGTCAAACAAGTCGCAGTCATCGGTTCGTTTTTTTTTTTTTTTTTTTTACTTTATATCAAGTCGAATATCATTTCTTCCCGTGTAAACCATCCTTATCTCGATAGCTCGGTGGTTCTCCCTCCACGGGTTCCCAGAGACTGATCCCACCGCCAACGTAATGCCGGGACGTGAGACTAACAGCTTCTAGGTGCCGGGGCTGGCGGAACTGCAACTGCATATTATCTTCAGCAGTTTGCCGAGCAGGCGGGCTTGACGGTTAACATCACCCTCTTTGAGAAGACCGACCGTGTTGGTGGCCGGACCTTGATCACCTATCCGTACGATGAGCCGTTGGAGGCCGTGGAGCTCGGAGCATCCATTTTCGTTGAATCGAATCAAATTATCTTCAATGCAACCCAGGAATTCAACCTCACTTTGAGGGAGCCTGATTCGGCAGCAGACGATCTCCTCGGTATTTGGAACGGCGAGAACTTCGTCTTCACCCAGAATTCTCAGTCGTGGGGCTGGTGGAATCTGGCCAAGCTGTTCTGGCGATATGGAATGGCGCCCTACAAGACCCAGAAGCTTGTCCAGTCCACCCTGCAGACTTTCATGAAGCTTTACGAGGAGCCATACTTTCCTTTCCTCTCTCTGACCCAGAGGCTCGAGGAGTTGGACTTGCTGAAGATCACTGGAGCCACTGGTGCACAGTTTCTCGCCGACAATGAGGTATGCTGCTTATCCGTTCTGGCTTTCGATATCCAATCCCTAATTAATGGCGACCAAATGCGTTAGATATCGGAGCTCTTCGCGCGAGACATCATTCAAGCGGCTACCCGTGTAAACTACGCCTCCAACTTGGAATACATCCACGGGGTTGAGACCATGGTTAGTCACGTCACTCCGGCGCCCATGTAGCACAGTATCAACGCCTCATTAGGTTTCCCTGGCTTCCGAGGGTGCCATGCAGATCGTTGGAGGCAACTGGCAAGTCTTCGACAGGATGCTGCAGCGCAGTAATGCGACGGTCCACCGGAACACCCAGGTCGGCTCGATTGCTTTCAAGAACAACACAGGGCCAGGCGCGGATGCCAAGTACATTCTTTCCACCAGGCCAACCCGGTCCGACGCCGAGATACTCGAAGAACACTATCCCGTCGCCTTTGACAAGGTCGTCGTCGCTACCCCGTGGCAATTTGCCGACATTACTGCCAAGGGGGACGTCTTGCAGCATGCCATCGACGAAATCCCGTATACGAAGCTGCACGTCACACTTTTCTGCTCCCCGTTCCGTTTGTCTCCGTCGTACTTCAACATGTCTCCTGGAACCAAGACCCCGGACTCCGTCCTCACCACGTTGGGCCCTGATGAAGAACCCAAAGAGGGCGCTGCTGGAGGAGGCAAAGCTGGCTTCTACTCCATCAGCACCCTCAGGGCCATCACAAACCCGAAAACTCTCAAGGAGGAGTATCTGTACAAGGTCTTCTCGCCGGAGAAGCTCACCCCGGAGTTCCTGTCAGCCATCCTCGGTGCCAAGGTCCCCGACACATTCGTCTCCGAAGATGGAGGCGCGCCCGTTGAAGAAGAGGGTGTGGCCATCAGCCCGATATCCTGGTACTATCCGCACATCTTCCACTCGTACCCCATCGAGTATCCTCGCGTCACCTTCCAAGACCCCCTTGTCGGCAGCGGGGTGTACTACACATCGGGCATCGAGAGCTTCATCTCCACCATGGAAACGAGTGCTTTGATGGGAAGGAATATTGCGCGCCTGATTGCCGATGAGTTGGCCGCTCTGCTTGACGGCGAGACGGAGCAAGGCGAACCCGAGGTCCAGGAGAAAGTGGCCCCGATGCCGGAAGTTCTTGGCGACGAAGATGAGTTCACCCCTGAAGAGCTCTGAGTTAGATGACATGTGGTATGATATTGCGGCGCAACGCAGGTTTATTTTTCTAATCTTTTCTAATTTCGCCATAATTCAATGTTTCATGTCCTCTTTGCTTTCAGAGCCATGTACGAGCCGACTTGATTTTTTCTTATAGTACTACTATTTCTAATGGGAGTTGTATGTTATTACCTTTAGGTATGTCTAGTGTTGAATCTACTCGAGCTTTCATATCGTACTTGACATAATATCTACTGGTAATCTCAATGCCTTTATTATCATTATCATGCAACTGAGACGATCGCCCGGCCTTGATCCAGACCGACCTGCACAGTGACCACAGCCATACCACCAATCAGCTGGGCTGTGCTGCAGCTAATTCGCTCATTGGCAACGAAGGATTGCTGACAGGCTTCGACTCCCAAAACGGCTGTAGTATTGCTCGAGCACTCAAGACACCCCGCTACTTCATCGTGAAAATGGTCCACACAGCACCAGCAGCCAGACTCACATTCGTCTACTCGGTCTCTGTTATGTTCTTATAAAAAAAGTTCTCGAAGGGCGTCAGCAAGGCCGAAGCGTCTCACGATGTCGAGTTCAACGTGTCGAAAATGTCTCTCCGCTTTCGCAGCAGACGGGATCAAAGCCATGATCGAGGCGCGGCCAGGATACATTCATCACGTGCCACGAGAATTGGAAGCGAGTGCGAGACGTGGCTGCGGTCTCTGCCAGTTGATCTTCGAGCAGGAGACGCTGGGGAGAGTCGACGACACAAGCTATGAGTATATCGTGCTCTTCGCAGAGGAAGATGAGCCTGGCGACAGCTCGTTCATGACAACCCTCGCAATATGGCCGTATCCTCGACGAGACATGTATGCCGACAGGGTGATTCTCAACCTCAGCGTATTCGCCCCTGAAAGTATGGTCCCAAGCCCGAAGAAGCTGTGTGAGAGAAAGACAAGGCGGCGCGGCGCAATCTGGTTTGCGCTGGGACCGGGAGGGAAGATAGGAGAGGTGGATCGATAGCCGACAAGCCAAGTACTTCTACTGACCATCAGCAGGCTCTCCAATCAGCTCGTTCTTCACCTCTCGACCGATCGAAAGCGACGTCATGGCACCCCGAGTGATAGATAGATCAAAGAAACTCATCGCCGAGTGCCAAAAAGACCATGCTTCGTGCGGAAACTCGACCTCCTTGCCGCGGCTTCCACTCCGGGTGCTGGACGTGAGCGAGGTCCAACGCTCGTCCACCGTCCGACTATACTTGACCAAAAAGACGGGCGAGTACGACCACTTTGTCACACTCAGCTATTGCTGGGGTGGTCCGCAGCCGGTCGTGGCAACCAAGGCGACGCTGAAGCAGCTGCAAAACGGCATGCGCATCTCATCGTTCCCGCAAACCCTCCAGGACGCATTCAGGATAACAAACGCACTCGGCTTCCGATATCTCTGGGTAGACGCGCTCTGCATCGTGCAAGACGACGACGTTGACAAGATGAACGAGATTGGCAACATGGACCAGGTGTACGGCGACTGTACCCTGGCCATTTCGGCGGCCGTGGCGGAGACCGTCCACGAGGGATTCGTGGCGTACCCTCGAAAGGAGCCCTTTTTCGTCATCCCCGCCGAACTACCGAATCGGAAACGAGGCGACGTCTTCGTCGCTCCCTGCATAGAGGCAGACTTTGCCGACCTGCCCCTGCAGGGGCGGGGCTGGACCCTGCAGGAATGGCTTCTGCCCCCGCGCATCCTCTTCTACGGCGACAGGGAGGTGGTGTTCGAATGCCGTACCGCCGGCACCCGCGGCGTTTGCCCCAGCTACGTGTCGTACGAGACGGTCAACAGCAACCCGGGCCGCATCGTGGACCACAGGCACCACGTGCCGAGCGCGGCGGAGCGGGGGCGCCGTTGGGTCTTGTTCATGAGGGGGTTCTCGGCGCGGAAGCTGACGGTGGCGTCGGACCGCGTGCACGCCATGACGGGCATCCAAAAGGCCCTGTCGGCTTCCTGGCAAGATGAGTGCGTGGCGGGCCTGTGGAGGAGTACGTTCCCCCTGTGCCTGGCGTGGGAGCGCAAGATGAGGGTCCAGCCGGCGCCGAAAGAGAGGACGGGGAACGCACCCAGCTGGTCGTGGTTGTCCATCAACACGCCCGTCACCGCCGACCTCGATTTGTTTCAGGGGTTCGACAGGGTGGATGCCCAAGTGTTGGCCGTGTCAAAGTGGGAGGTCAAGCTGAGGTGTCGCGTCATACCAGTAGATACGACGCGTGGGGACTACTATGAAGACATAGAGGGTGAAGCGAGGGGGAGGAAGGAGTTGCGACTGTTCTTAGGTGTTGGGTTTGAAAGGGGAGCAGTCAGCAAGACCCACCTGCTGGTGGTGGTTGAGCACGAAAGCAGAAAGGGAGTTTTTCGAAGAGTCGGGGTAGACCGTTGGTATCATTCTTTTGATTGGAAATCGTATGAAAAGAGGGACGTGACGATTGTATAGATGGTGGAGGGGTGGAGGGCGTATCCAGAGATGACCGAGGAAGTGTGTGGTGAGGAAGCATGTCGTGAGAAGCCGACCAATGCGACATCATCGCGACGGTCCTATAAATCGAGGAAAACCAACACGAGTCGGAACTGCATTGATCATCCCTTTTTCTAGAATCCCTTTTTGGGCATGTTGATGATTTGAAAGGAACTATAGGCGATTCTCGACGCGTCGATGTTCTGTTGGTGTTGGTGTTGCTGTGCGTCGCGACGAATAGTACCTCGTAGTACCATCTACGAAGTATCAGTACATCGGGTTTCTTTGTTCACGTGGTGGGGAGGCAATGTGGCAAATACTAGTGCACCGCCACATGTCATTTGTTACCCCGCCATCCACCAACCAAAGCCCATGCTTCGTATTTTACGATGACGCAGCAACCCACTATTAACAAGTTATTTCCCAAGTGCTATTCTGCCTAGGCTCACCGCGTTTCGACTAGCCCACTGAGTACCATATTACCCTATTCTTCCCTCATCCCCACTACCAGGTAATCGCTTTACCCTCTTCATTCTACCACGAGGCCATCTAGTCATGAGAAGGAGCCACTAAATACCGTACAATCTCTCCTTTCCTTCTCGCCACTTAAACTTTCCAACCACTCCTAAACATCATCCGACATGTTCGTCCTCCGAAACGGTACGTCTGCCCCGCTTCATTATGTGAGCCGAGCTGCTCTGGTTGCCCCGGACACGCCCTCTGGCTACACATCAAAACATCCCCCGCTTTCAGAAGAAAAACACATCAAACACATCTCCCGAGACTTCTCTACTAACCGTCCTTTGCTATTCCAGTCGGCAAGCTTATCTTCGGTTCCAGCAACCAGGAAACCCTGATCGAGCTCCCCCAAGGTCAACTCTACCTTGTCAGACCGCTATCGCCCAAAGGCTACTCCGAGCTCATCTTCAAGGACGCCACCGCCCAAATCCGACGAACCGGCCAGGACTTCCAATACCAGCTGGTGGTGCAGAGGGTCTACGAAGAAGGCGAGGCTGAACTACTAGGCGAGGAGGAAGGAGAAGACGCCGACATTGACGCACTTGCCTCGGAACGCGACGAGAAGACTTTCCTCCTCGACGAGGCCCTACACTTTCGTGTGGAAATCCGCGAGGGTTCCGAAAAGGTTCTCGCCTGGCGCGATCTCAGCGGTGATAAGGGGGACGTCTTTGAGTTTGTTTGCGACAGCTCCGTGCCCTCTTCCCAGGTCGAGCAGTTCGAGCGCATCGCCAAGGAGTGCCAGTACGAGCGCAAGTACCGAAAGCCTCATACCACCGCATCCGACGAGGACCTCCTCCAGTTTGACTTTCACGACGAGCCGGCCATCCCTCCTGCCAGCCCTATTCTGAGCCCTGCTTTGACCCGCTCCATCGAGTCGGCCGACGCCATGTTCAGGACGCCGAAGAACACGGCCAACACGGCCGCCAAGCGAGAGCGTGCTCCTCCGTCTCCTACCGAGTCGACATCCGAGGGAAATCAAGACCACCAACCGCCCACTTCGAGCGCCGCCCCCGAGGGCCTGGAAACGTACGTCTCGGTGCCGGCCGAACTACACTTTTACGACTTTCCCTCGGGATCTTTCGTACAGCAAGATGCGTCGGTCACCGCCACCGTCACCGAGGTTGGAAAGTGGCAGTACTGGCTGCACGTAGAAGGCCAGGATCGCGATTGGCTGGGCATCCCCATTGTCTCGGACATCAACCCAGTGTTCAACTTTGAGTTCCTGTCCTTCATCTTCAACCAGTTCACCCCCGAAGGGTCGGCATACTCCTGGCTCCTCCGCTTCAAGGACCAGCCGACCATGGAGCAATTCCAAGAGGGTCTTCTCCGCTGCCTCTGGGAGCAGCTGAACGAGACCAAGTGGGAAAAGGTGAAGGAAAGGGAGCAAGAGTATATCACTGATGCGTTCAACGATTTGCCCATGGATGATACCCTCGAAGAAGAAGAGCGAGAGGAAGAAGAAGAGGAGGAGGAGGAGGAGGAGGAGGAATATGAAGATGCGGATGACGGTCAAAGGAGCGAGCACTACGATACGGATGAGGATGAGGACGACGTGGCCACCAAGGATACAGATGGTTATACCAATTCTCAACTCGCCGTTGGCTATAAGCATGATCGGTCCTTCGTCGTCCGTGGTTCCAAGATTGGTGTTTTCAAGCACACGCCAAACAACAATCTCGAATTCTCGACCAACATCTCCAAAGTCGAGACGCCCAAGGGTGTGCTGTTCAGCCCCAAAAAGGTCATGCTGCACAACGAGGACCGCAACATGGTGCTCCAACACCAGACGGACCCCAACAAGCTATACCGCATGGACCTCGAGTACGGCAAGGTGGTGGACGAATGGCAGGTCCACGAGGACATCCCCGTCGTGACCTTTGCGCCCGAGAACAAGTTTGCTCAGATGACCCACGAGCCGACCTTCCTCGGCGTTTCCCACAACGCCCTCTACCGCATCGACCCCCGCTTGTCCGGATCCAAGCTGGTCGACTCGCAGCTCAAGCAATACGCTTCCAAGAACGACTTTTCGGCCATGGCCACCACCGAGAAGGGCCACATCGCCGTGGCGTCCAACAAGGGCGACGTCCGCCTCTTCGACCGCCTGGGCATCAACGCAAAGACCCACATCCCCGCCCTCGGCGAGCCCATCATCGGCCTCGACGTCTCGGCCGACGGCCGGTGGGTGCTGGCCACGTGCAGGACCTACATCCTCCTCATCGACGCGCTGCAAAAGTCGGGCAAGAACGAAGGCAAGCTCGGCTTCGAGAAGCCGTTCGCCGCCGCCGACAAGCCGCAGCCCCGCCGGCTGGCCCTGACGCCCGAGCACGTGGCGCAGTTCGCCCACGAGACGGGCAAGCCGGTGCGGTTCACGCCGGCGCGCTTCAACACGGGCGAGGGCACCGAGGAGACGAGCATCATCACCGCCACCGGCCCGTACATCATCGAGTGGAACCTTAAGAAGGTGCTCCGCGGCGCCAAGGCCGCGTACATGATCAAGCGCTACGCCGAGGAGGTCAAGGCCGACGACTTCAAGTACGGCACCGACAAGAACGTCATCGTCGCCCTGCCCAACGAGGTCAACATGGTGGGCAAGCACAACCTGAAGCGCCCCACGCGCGAGAGCATCGCGGGCGACTTTTCTCGCCTCAGCCTGGGCGGCCGGAAGAGCTCGGGGCGCATCGGGACCCCGCTCAGCGGGAGGTATAAGCTCGGAAGGGATGAGGTGGTGAATTCCCCTTATTAGTTGCAATGGGCGAGGCCGGGGCTTCTTTACGCTGGTTACGTCTTTTCGAACGAAAGCGGACGTTGATCACCGCGACTCCCCATCTCTGTGCTTCGGTTTACCTTCCATGCCACTTATTTTGCTCACATTTCTTTTTTCTGTCTTCTCTGTGATTCAGGACGAGGGGGCCGGGAGTTTCTTTGGAGCCGCTGCTTGCTTTAGATACCTTTACGTGGCCCTCGATTGACGTTTACGGGTTCACGTAACTGCGAGCGCGAGGAGTGGGTGGGATGGACGGCGCGTCGACTGGGTTTTAGTCCACATGTATGGCTATCAGCAAGGGATATTGACGTTTTCTTGCCCGTTGCTTTTCGATTCACCACGAGTCTTTCCCTATGTCGTTTCGTTATTACCGCCATTAATGCAATGACGGACTGGTATGTTGCCAGCCACCAGCAACCCTTCAATTTACAAATACATACACGGCAGACTGGTAAATGGGAGACGGCATCAACTATTTGCTTAGCCGACTCGGTGCTTTACAATGGAAACACGGGGGTCACAATCACTCTGACAAGCTGAGATAGTTGGAGATTAATAGTCTAAGGTATATGCAGATTAAGAGTCGAGTCGTGACAGCGTCAATAGTACATAAAAACGATATAGTCTCACGCATGGAATGTTTTATTTCAACGCCAAGTAGCCGCAGAACGCCCTTCTCAGGGGAGAGACCCATTCGTGAACATGACCACCACTACTACTTGCTGTCCCTCCCCTCGTTTGTGACACCCTTTCCCCCCTCGGTAAAGCGCATTATGCATCATGATGAATTCCCGTCACGTCGTCAGTCTTGTCCATCTGCCACCTGCGTTCTCACCCGGGACAAAGTCGTCTCGACCCTTTCACGCATCAGCGCCCTGCTTATCGTCGACGGGCGAGACGGCAGAAGCAGCGGCAGCGGCAGCAGGTTTGACGGTAGTTTCGAGCGCGCTGGTGATGGCGCTGACCCCCGAGGCGACGACGTTGCCGCTGATGTTGCGAAGCGTCTTGGGGCGGGCGGCATCGGAGAGGCGCGTCAGCTCGGCGACGAACGACTGGCCCCACCAGGCCGAAGTGTACTTGAAGACGTAGCGCTCAAGCTTCTTAAAGTTGGCCTCGCGCTGCTCGGGGGTCATGGTGACGGCGTCGCGAATGGCGTTGGCGAGCTCCTCCGTGTTCCAGGGGTTGACGATGAGGGACCCGGACAGGGACTGGGCGGCGCCGGTGAATTCGGAGAGGATCATGACGCCGTGGCGTTCGCGCTGGGTAGCGATGTACTCGTAGGAGACCAGGTTCATGCCGTCGCGGGTGGAGGACACGAGGCAGACGTCCGAGACGGCGTAGAGGGCGGTGAGCTCGTCGAAGGTGACGGATTGATGGAGGAAATGGATGGGCATAAACTCGATGGTGCCGAACCGGCCATTGATGCGACCGACGAGCTCATTGACGACGGCCCGCAGGTTCTGGTACTCCTCCACGTCCTGGCGGGATGGGACGGCCACTTGGACGAGGACGATCTTCCCGATCCATTCTGGATGCTCGGTGAGGAAGACCTCGAGTGCGTGGAGTTTCTGGGGGATCCCCTTGATGTAGTCGAGACGGTCGACGCTCACAATCAGCTTGACGCCCTCAAATTTCCTGGACAGAGCCTCGATTCTCCGCTGAACGACGGGCTTCTGGAGACCCTCGACGAACTTTTCCGGGTCGATGCCGATGGGGAAGGCGCCGACGGAGACAAAGTGGCCGTTGAATTCGACGCCGTTGGGAGTGGTCGGGGCGGATAGGATACGGGAGCAGGAAGACAGGAAGTGGCGGGCATAGTCGTAGGTGTGGAAGCCGATCAGATCGCAATGGAGAACGCCAACCAGGAGCGCCTCGCGGACTGGCAGGATACGGTAGACTTCGGAGCTGGGGAAAGGCGTGTGGAGGAAGAATCCAATCTTGACGTTCTTTTTTGTGTCTCCAATTTCCTCGCGCAGCATCTGGGGGAGGAGCATCAGGTGGTAGTCGTGGACCCAAATCATGTCGCCATCCTGAACGTCCTTGATGACTGTCTTGGCAAAGAGGCGGTTCACCTCCTGGTAGGCGCTCCAGGCGTTTTCGTCAAAGGTGATCTCACCAGGGTGGTAGTGGAAGAGGGGCCAGAGGATAGAGTCTGCGGGGGGAAAGTGTCAGCAGATGAACGAAAGGTCAAACAGGAATGGAAGATGGGGCAGCAAGACGAACTCGAGAAGCCGTTGTAGTGGCGATCGGCCAGGTCATCGTCAATGAAGACGGGGTGAGCGTCGTACTCGTCCTTGAGACGCTGCTTCATTCCCGGAATCTCGGCCTCGGGAACCTCCAGGCCAGGCCACCCATACCACTGGAAGCTGGTGGTCTTGGAGAGACCGCTCAAGCCGGTGACGAGGCCGCCGGAGGACATGGAAAAGGAGTAATTGCCATCGTCGGAGCGTTTGATTGTGATGGGTAGACGGTTAGACAGCAAAAGAAGGCGGCCCGGAGGCGCGTTGTCATGTTCGACGAGGGCGGGCATGGTTAAGGATGTTTGCAGCAAAGTCGGCAAGTGTGAGTGAGGCGCACCGCCGGACGGGAAAAAAGTCAGCGTTGCAGGTCGGCGCAGACGAATTCAAGGTGTATGGTCGCTCGGGAAAAAAAGAGATTTTGTAACGAGTCGGTTGGTCGAAGCTAGTCCTTTGCTTGCAGTGAGTCCCGACGGGAACTAGAAGCCGTAAAGAGTAAGGCCGGGCTGGTCAGATTAAGCTCGATCGTGGTAGGTGGTTGACGAACGATGGAAGAGGAGGGCGATAATACTATTTGCTGTCCCTAAGAATAAGTATGATGGGATGGAAGCTCCGGCGAAATGATGCGGAAATACGTACGGAAGAATGAAGGAGGGGATTCAAAGAGAGGGGCAGAAGGGCGGGGGGGTCTAGGCTTCTGGAAGGGAAGACTGGTACGAGCTGTGTTGTATTCACCGTCTCAATTACGTCATTTTGTACATAAGGCGATAAGGCGGCGCAAGCTGTTGGTTGGAGGTACCGTACTGTACAACGTACTCCGTATCAAGCAGAGGCACTTGGCAGTACGAGAGAGACTGTAACATAAGAAGCAACCGTTCATTGTATTCATATTCGTACAAAGTAGGCGAAGTGTATCGTACTCTGTAAGGTTTCATTCCCGAAAACCCGAGTTGGAGACGTGTTTCCTAGACAACAAGCCAGTCGGCATGGAGGAAACAATGGTACTCTGGCGTGCTTCCGGAAGTATCTCCAACGAGTGTAGAATATAAAGGTACTCAAGTACGAAGTACTAATACCTACAATGTTTTTCAATGTATGTACTTGGTCTGTTTCTTACCCAAGCGCTCGGGTGTGTCAAATTCCATCCGTCCATGATCCCGCCCGATCCTACTTCAAGAGTCGTTGCAACCTTACGGATATGTGACGGGAGCTAGCTTGCTTGGTTCCGATAAAACGCAAGGAGATGGCCAACATTTTGTATATGACGGGGCCTAGACCCGATTGTGCTTGTCGGATGTGGTTCCCGCCAAATTCCATCACATTCTCTAGAGATCTCTTGGCGGGGCCTTACGGATACAAAGTAGATGCTTCACTTTTCAAAGCAAGTCTTGGAGTGATAAATAGGATAACAAGCGATCTACAAGTGGATTCAGTTATTTGGCCATGGATTGCCTACTCAGTACAGAGTACGAAGTACACTATGGCAAGTGGGCGAGGCGGCAGAGAAAGTCTACATGCACGTGTTATGTACGAATACTTTCAACAACTTTCGTCATAGCTATGAGAGTAATAGGTCAGAGCAGCCATTGACGCAAGAGACGAGACGGGAGAGGGAGGCCAAGGGTGGGGACATGAGTGGCCGTAATTATTCCTCAATTCACCCACTTCCGGGCACTCATGTGTCGGGTCGCGTTTTTTTTTTTAAAAAAAAAATCACATCCTACGATGTGTTGTGCATCGCATCCTCATGTCGAGTCTGCAACTCAAAGCAGCCTCCAGCCCAATCATTTCTCCACGCATGCACTCTCTCCCGGAACATGTCTTTCCACCCCAAACCCTTTGTACTTCCCACCAGCAGTACAGTAGGACTGACCTGCACATCAGCATGTCATGCCTCGAATGTCGGGTGATAAGTGATCCAGTGCAGTAGGTTACGGAGGTAGTATATTCGTACTTCTTAGATAGTATACTTCTTAGAAGAGTTGTCCACAGTCGACCTCGTCAGCCAATCTGGCCTCACCGTACCCACCGGTAATATGTGTCGGTCGGTTGCTTCACCGAGATACATTCGGATTTTCGTTTATTCCGAAGCACCGATTCCGGAATTCCCAGGTCAAAATACACTAGTCCTAATCCGGCGTTGAATATGAACATGACAAAAGACGAATCAGGCTGCCCATTGTTTGAGCTCCACCAAAAGACCGCGGTGCATCCCGATACGCATCTGAACATCATCCAAGCATCACGCAGTCTGCACAAAGGCCGAGTCAACGTACATACATGGTACATTACACTTTTGCGCCCCGTATGCCGCTGTCTCATTTGGATCATCCATTTCACCAACTCGCCATTTGTTGGTCATCCGCATGATGGCCCCCTCTGATAAGAAGCTCGATGCCGAGCTAAGCAATGCTGTGCGCGAAGTCGCGCGTAAGAACAGGGAAGAATTGACAGTCAACAATGTCCGCAGACTTGTGGAAGAGAAACTAGATCTCGAGCAAGGATTCTTCTCTTCTGAGAAGTGGAAGGGACGAAGCAAGACAGTAATCAAGGCTACTGCTGTGAGTCGTGCGCGCGACCCGTCTCTGAACGTGGTCAGTCTGGTCTTTGTCGCGGAAGATAGCTTACACCTAACAGGAAGCCCTCGAGAACGAGAGCGAGCCGGCCTCGTCGCCCGTAAAGAAACAGGAAGATACACCAGTCAAGAAAGCCATCAAGCGACAGTCACCCGAGTCGTCCCCCGCGCCCAAGCGCAGAAAGAAGGCCGCGGGCCCCCCTCCAGAAGAGAGTGACAATGGCGCGAGTGACGAGGAGAAGCCGAACTCAAAGCAGCAACTGGCTGTACGACGCAGAGGACGTCAAGTTGCCGCCGACTCGGACGAGGAGCCCGAACCCGAACCCGACCGTCCTGCCCAGTCGAAGCCGTCGCGCAGTCGCAAGGCTACAAATGGCCGCTCGAAAAAACTTGAAGAAGACGAGTCGGCTAGTGATAAATCGAGCGACTTGACAGAGGAGGACAGCGAACCGGAACCGAAAACTAGAAAGAAGCGCAAGGCTGATCCTACGCCAAAGAAGCAAGCCCCTAAGAAGAGGAAAGTGGTGTCGGAGGACGAGGAAGACACAGAAGCGACAGAAGAATCCAGCCCGCAGACAGATTCTGCAGACGAGTCCAGCGAACTTTCAGACGTGCCTGACGAGCCGCCACAAGACAAAGAAACGTCCGCCAACGACGCCTCCGTGGCGGGAGGGGCCGACCCCAAACCACCGCCCGTCGAAGACGACTCGAGCGAACTCTCCGACGTAATCGACGAGCCCCCGAAACCGAAGCGCGGCAAGAAGCAAGGCAGCAGCACTGCACCGACGCCCAAGCCGCGCGGGAAGCGAGCCGGATCCTCCCGCCCCGAGCACCCAGACGAGGCGGAGGTGAAAAAGCTCCAATCGCATCTCGTCAAGTGCGGCATCCGCAAGATATGGGGCATCGAGCTGAAGCAGTACGGCGACGACGCGCGGGCCAAGATCCGGCACCTCAAGGGCATGCTCCGGGACGCGGGCATGGGCGGGCGCTTCTCCGAGGCCAAGGCGCGCGAGATCAAGGAGCGCCGCGAGCTGGAGGCAGACCTCGAGGCCGTCACGGCCATGAATGCCGCCTGGGGGGCTTCCGACGCGCGCGGCGGCCGGCCCACGCGCGCCCGGGGGCGGCAGAAGAGGACGCTGAGGGAGCCCAGTTCGGACGAAGAGGACGTGGAAGAACATGGCACTGCAAAGGTCGGGAATGGGGATGAGGACGGAAGCGACGAGAATGAGGACGAGGGTCCGGCTATTTCTACCAAAGCCAGGGGGCGGTCGCGGGCTCAGGCGGATTTGGCGTTCCTGGGTGACGATGACGAGGATTCTGATTGAGCATGGCGCAGGCGCATTGTTGGCTTTACGGTACGGGATTCCTTTTTTTATTTACTTGTATTCTATTTCTTGCTTGTTCACTGGTACCAGGCGCGCGAATTGTTCTACTCATGGCCTTGAAACCAGCAGACAATAGTCTAGAGATACCCAAGCAAGCCGGCTACTCTTTCCATTATATCTAGGAGGGACATCCGGTGACAGGCCCAAGTTCATTCACGAGGGTGGAGGATAACTCGCTGGTAACATTATGGACAGCAGCTTTCCTGGACAAGTCAAGGTCGCGGATCCATTGTTGAGCCACCTGCATTGGCTTAAGTAGGTAGGCATGGTTGTATTTCCTTATGATATCCTATCCCTTCCCGCCACATTGTGGACATTGGTCTTCATTTTCCCGAACCATTACTCCCCAGGCCAAACCATGCGCAGTTGGCATATGGGCGACTGGCAAAAGACATTTCCCAGCCACTATCTCGGGAAGAGTCAATTGACATAGTGCCGCATCCCAAGACCAAGCGCGGCCATGAAAAGATACGCAGGGATATCTGCGTTTTGGACGGCATTGGACTGGTCAGTATCCTGATCGTCGTCGCCCTGGTCGTCCGAATCCTTTTGGTGCGATCCATCGTCATCTTCCTGGCCATCATGAATATTGTCATCTTCATGGCCTTCCTGAGTGTTGTCATCCTCATGATCACCATCATCAATGCTGCTGGCGCTGGGCGAAACGGGGGCAGTGGAAGTGGCGCTTGTGGTAGCCAGAGTCGACGTCTGGCATTCGACGGCCGTATCCGAGTTCGACTCGGTGCTGCTAACCTCGACTGCAACGCACTGGTTGCTTCCACATGCATAGCCCTCTCCGCAGAAATATCCCTTGGCCTCGTCACAGCAGTCAAAGGTCCGGGGGATGCAACCTGAAGGATATACATTAGTGGTCAGGGGTACTTGAACAACTGCTCTCGGGAGGGCAAGAGCAAAGTCAGCAAGCTCAAAAGGACACAGATACTTACGGCTCCCACACATGCGTTGGTTCTCGTCGTCAATGCAGTCACCGGGAAGCTGGTCACAGAGCTGGCCGGTGGGGCAGCAGCCGAGAGGGTGACAGTCCTGGTCTTTCTCGCAGTAGAGACCCATTTTGGCCTCGCAGCACTGCTGGTCGGGTCGGAGGCAGCGGTCACCGCAAGGGCGGGCACAGTCGAACATGTGCCATTCGCAGGTCTGAGGGACACTCTGCGGGCCTTGGACGACGCTGAAGGCGATGAGCTGGCCCGGGTTTACCTCGAAGTGGTTGAAAGGAACCGGGTCACCAATGGCAACGGCCATGGCAATGGAGAGGAGGAAGGTAAGAACGTTCTTCCAGAGATTGGTCATCTTGACTCTTGGAGAGATGGACCGGAGGATGGAGGGGCGATTCTCGGTGTGCTGCTCCTGACCTGACGAGGAGCGTAGTGGCCTGTTGAATTGCAGAAGAAATATCCTGCCTGTGGAAGTGCCGAGTTGATGTGTACGGCAGGGAAGTGTTATGGTTGAAGGAGTGATGGTAAGTGGACTCTAACTACCTTGGAAATATCTAGAAATAGTGAAGGGTCAGGGCAAGTGATCTAAGGGCAGGCAGTATCTACTGGGATGTTTTTTTCGTGGAAGGAGCGGGTTGGTAGTATCTATGTCCTGCTTCCTTCCCTGGCTGAAAAGGGCACTCCCAGGCATGGGAGAGGAGGAAAGCACGGCTGAGTTCGTGCCTTCTTCTATGATTCCCCTGGCTGTTCAGTAATCAAGTTCCATCTCTTTTGCTTGTCATATATATGTAGGCACGAGGGTGTGGGCAGCTATCTGCGTATCCATCTCATTGCGACGATGGTCATGAGGTCTCCTCTCCCTCCTTTGACCAGATGGGTCCGGTGGGAAGTTGCTGAAATGGTATGCATTGGCTTGCATTGTCTACTGGTGATGGGCAGTATTTTCTTCGCTTCGTGGTGTTGCGTTGGCATCACGATATCTATTCAGACCCTGCTAGGCACACAAGGCCCCGGGCTGGTTGGACCAAAGGAGGAACATCGCGAGAAGCTACTCGAGAACCTCGAGTCTCCGACTCGGAACATCTTCGGGATACATTAGACTAGTGGCATTAACCCGGTAGTACACTACAGGTACAAGCCACCTACTCTTCCGAATGCCGGTGTCACATAGTGTCCAACCATGGCCTGGAACAGCCGCACCATTTAGAGTCCAGCAATGCCGGGCTGAGGCATCAGATGTCGCGACAGTCGCTGGCTGTACCTTGAATATAGTCTCTGGGTTCCTGGGGTAGGTATTCGGAAATTACCCCGCCATGATAACAATTACCATTCCTGCATGTTCATTCTCTAGAAAAGAGCATGGAGTACTTAATTGCTACCGGAACTTGGAATTCGCGTGTCGCTGCCAGAGAGGCCGGTTTCTGATTCCTCTACGAGTAAATGCTTAGGCCAGGCTGACCTGCCAACCAATGGGAGCTCATCTCCGGCAACAGCGGGGCTGTCAGCTCCTGACCTAGGTACTATGTACTTACCTACTTTGTAAACCGAAACAGAGTAAACAAACGGCAAGCTCTTTGTCCAGGCCAAACGAGATTTCTCTCAGAAGAGTCATCGACTTCTCACTTCTGACGAGGTGGTCACCATTCGCCGCATCACAATGTTTCAACCAGATTATTTCGAGTCATATCTCACCAGCGACAGGGACGACGACTGCGAGATCACGATCCGGCATCGTGGTAAAGCCATCTACCTGCGATTCTCTCCATCGCAATTCCAGGAATCACCTAAAGCACTAGAACATTATCTCAGGTGCCTTGAACTCCTTAGATCTGGAGAGGAGGTTATTGACGACCTCTATGAAGACGAGGCCCAGGAATGGCTTGTGAAACCATTTGAGCCTCTGATAGAGCAATTCGTAGGCGAACCCCCGGAGGGTCTTGGTACACCGACATTAGCAGGCTACTACTTCCCCGATTACGCCGTTTTCACTCTTGACGTCGACCACGAAGAGCGTCAAACGCGTCGTATCGAACCTAAATACCCTCCTCGGATACCTTGGGTCTGCATCTCCGAAGAGCTTGCCGAAGACTTGAACGGATGGACTACATTATACCCCCCTTCCCAAGTTGAGATATGCTATGACCGGCCCCATGATGTGCTCACTAGGAAACCTCGTCGAGTATGCATTGTAGGTAGACAGGAGGAGACCTACTTTTTCAAGCCGTTTTGTTCCGGTGGCAGAAGCGAAGAGATTAGCCAGGAGCTGGGGGCGTTTAAACGTATCTCGAAGTCAAATCTACACCCGAAAGCCCGCGTTTGCCGCCTACACGGCGTTGTTGGCGAAGGAGATCAGTTACTCGGGATGCTTCTTACACTCATAGACGAGCAGTTTACTCTAAATCAAGCGAAATCAGCTTCCTCTTCGCTAAGAGGAAAGTGGGCAGAGCAGGTCAAGGAGTCAGTTTCTGAATTGCACAAGGCCGGTCTTATCTGGGGCGACGTTAAACCGCATAACGTACTCATCGATACGAATAACGATGCATGGCTAATCGATTTTGGAGGAAGCTATACAGAGGGCTGGGTTAATAAGAATGAGGCGGGGACTATGGAAGGGGACTTGCATGGCTTAGCCCGTATCCTGGAATATATTATATGAGAATGTAGGGGCTGCGACCCGGGCATGGAGGAGGCACAGTAGGCGTAGTCGAGCGGAAGAAAAAAAAACCCATCAGCAGTATTGATTTTGGGAATGAATGTGAGGTTCCGCCGCCGTGGAGAGGTTCCGCTGGAGCTAATGGAGTCGAGTACCTTAGTAGAAGGAGGGGAGCTCTTATCTTAGGTCTCCGGGGGTAAAAGACATTCTCTCCACGTCATTGCAAATAATTGGCCGCTGCTCCAGGGTTCCCATTCGATGTATTCGTAGTGTACTAGAAATTCCTAGTAAAGAATGCCTTTGAGGAAGTATTCCAACATACCTATATCAAGAGGCTACTTAGTACTCTCTAGTGGATACTAATTCTGGCCTCTCGGCAGCGATACGCAAACTCACGTTGGAATTATTCCCCGCACTACCGTAGTCGCCAATGACCCCTCATCTGCCCCTCCACTAAATTTCATCATCGCTCGGCGTTTGGTGGTACATACGTTGTACCTCGTACAGTCGGCAAGGTTTCATGGCTCACGACAATCAGCCTGAATCCGATGGAGCGTGACATGCGTGGGCCGCTTACCAGGTCTTGGGGCCGTCAGTCCACTGTCGGTAGGATACTGTACCGTACCTACATAAGGGTGCATCTCCCCCGGTGTCCTTTTTGTAAGAACAAACTCTACATTCTACACCGGACCGTCCTCGGCCTATTCATAGACGACCTTCTGTGCCAGGACAGAGCGAAACCCCGTTCGTCCATTGACTATAGCGCAATCCTCGACCTCTCGCCATGACCGACGCTCCTTTTTCTTTCCTCCCTCTGGGAGCCATCATCCAGTCCTTCCATGTAAAGGGCATCAACATCGTCCAGGGGTTTCCCAACCAGGAGCTCTACGAGAAGCACAACGGGCCGTTCTTCGGCGAGACCATCGGTCGCATCGCGAACCGCGTCAAGGACGCCAAGATTAATGCGCTGAACAACGGCAAGGCATACTCTCTCGCCGCCAACAATGGCCCCAACCACCTCCACGGCGGCGTCAAGGGATGGGGCAAGCGCGTCTGGGAGGGCCCCGTCCCCGTGGGCGTCCGCACCATCCCGGGCGTTGACGGCCTGCAAGGCGGCGAAAGCGTCCAGTTTACGCTCCGCAGCGAGGACGGCGACGAAGGGTACCCGGGCACCGTCGACACGACCGTCACCTACACGACGGGCACGCAGACGTCGGCCGACGGAAAGACGGTCACGGTGCTGGGCATCGATTTCGAGGCCAAGCTCGTGGGCGACAGCGTGGACGAGACGGCCATCAACCTGACGAACCACACCTACTTCAATTTAACCGGCGGCCCCACAATTGAGGGGACAGTCGTCACCCTCGCGACCGACAAGTACCTCCCCGTCGACGCGGGCGGCATCCCGACCGGCGGGCCGACGGCCTTTGGCAAGGGGATCGAGGGCGGGAAGGCGTTCACGCTGGGCGCCGAGGAGCCCGACATTGACGACTGCTTCGTGGTCAACGAGGCGGCGGGGTCGGTGCCGCTCGACACGCGCGGCGAGCCCCTAAAGACGCTCGTCCAGGCGCACCACCCGGCGACGGGCATCCACCTCGAGGTGGCGAGCACCGAGCCGGCGTTCCAGTTCTACACGGGCAAGTACATCGACGTGCCGGCCGTGGGCGGGCTCCCGGCGCGCGGCAAGCGGAGCGGGTTCTGCGTCGAGCCCAGCCGCTACGTCAATGCCATCAATGTGGATGAGTGGAGGAGCCAGTCGTTGGTGAAGAAGGGGGATGTGTACGGTGCCAGGGTTGTTTACAAGGCATGGAGCGACTGAGGGAGAATGCGATGAATGATAGTCGGCTGTTTGTCCTGAGATGCGGCAAAACAAAGGAAAATAAAATAAAAAATCACGACACGACCCGCAGTTCTCATCAGTTTCGTCCAATTCTTTCTTACCATCCCTTTGTGACGAGTCATCACAAGAGGGCTTTGAAGGCTGGCCATGCAGCTGAATGGAAGGTCGACATGGTACTAACTGCTCCCGTTGTGTCGTACCTACATATAAAAGTCGAGAAGCTTCCAGTAGAAATGAAGCAAGGCCTTGTCCCTGTACTTGCCGGATCTTTGTTATTCGGTATCGGCATACGTCGGATAGGTGAAACAGATGCCGTGTGGTGATACATAGGTAGGTACCACTACCTACCGTGGGCAGGGAGGAGATGGCGATGAAAGGGAGGTGTTGCGTGTAGTGATGAAGTACCTGCTGTTAGTGTGGCTGAGCCTCTTCGCTCGCCTATCAGCTCAGTGCTACTTACACTTTACCTTCCAACCTTACACATGATCCATGATCTATTCCTGGACATGCTCAAGCCTGATCCTTGGACAACTCACCTATTCTGTTCAACGTCGGCTATATTCCCAACTGTGACTCGAGATGGGTTCTTTGTAAAGGCAGCATTTGCCCAATCTATTATACCCATCATTTTGCTTCCTTCTATTCAGGACCGCTCAGCTGCCTCAACAAACGTCTTCGCATGAGACAACCAGCCATTCCTATCTGTTATCTACGGGGCAACCGTTATCGGACAGCAATAGGCATGACAGACCAACCGATGGTCCGCACCCCCAAACGAAAGCGAGGAGAGACCACATTCAGCGGACCACCGATCTACCCCACGACACAATTTTCCTTCCGTGTGCCGGAAGCCCAGGACGAGGAGGCCGCAGGAAGTGCAAGCCCGCGGGCTCGCTTCGTTCACAAGTTCAAGGGACTCCATCTCCATGATCAGAGCGGGGGCGGGGTCACGCCCGACAGCGCGAGTCGAGCTACCAACGATTCTGTCACACCTCGGGCCAACCCCGACACCGAAAGCCACACCGAGCCTATTTTTCACCAAGCGCAGATTGTCAGCGCCCAACCTCACCACGACGACCATGTCCACAACAGCGATAATGACGACGACGAAAATGCGCGCAAGCGACAAAAGGTCCCCCAGATTGTA
This sequence comes from Sodiomyces alcalophilus JCM 7366, assembly GCF_042370955.1. Classification (NCBI taxonomy): domain Eukaryota; kingdom Fungi; phylum Ascomycota; class Sordariomycetes; order Glomerellales; family Plectosphaerellaceae; genus Sodiomyces; species Sodiomyces alcalophilus. Next base: position 472,021 of record NW_027263541.1, on the reverse strand, counting down.
ATGCAGGATGCCGACGACGCGGAAGCGTCCGATACCATTTACGTCCATGCGCACTCCTTGCCGATACCTCCAACGGTGCCACCACCCGAACCCGAACCCGAAACCGTCCCCGCCGACAGTAGCGCCAGCATCGAAGCTGGGCCCAAACGCCTCGGTACCCCTCCCCTGAGGAAAAACCGCAATAAGAAAGCCATTCCCGGTGACGACAGCGAAGACGAGGGCCCCGTAATCGTCGATCCCGTCCGCGCCGCCCTGACCTGGCAAGAGGACGAGATTACCGTGTACGACCCGGACGACTCGGACGACGACGGCACCGGCGTCAACGGCGTGGGTTTTAAGCCGACCCCCGCCATCGCCCGCATGCGTGTCCAGAAGCGCCGCCAGCAGCTGGCCGAATACCGTCGGAGGGAGGAGAGGGAGGCGCGCGCGCTTCGTAGCTACCGGAGGCGCGGCGGTAGTGGTGGTGGTGGTGCCGCCTCCTTGCCTGGTGCTGTGGTGGCGGATACAAACGAGTCGGCCGAGGCTTCACGCCGGGTGCGCTTCATGGAAGTCGAGGTTAGCGCCGTCGTCATGACGAGCTGAGACTGTCCCCTATGGCTTATGGGAGATGCTGGGATGAAAGAGCGGGAACTCGTAATACGCTGGGAAGGAGTTTGTTTTGTGGGCAAAGGCAAGGTGTCAAGCGATGGAAATTCGAGGCGAAATACTGGGACTTTTTGGCGTTTAGCGACTGGCATGGAGTCCTGGGGGTCAAGGCCATGTTTTGGTTTGCTTTCTACTATTACTTTGCGTTTTTCGATTTCTCCCCCTTGCTTGAGCTGGCATACTTGGCCAGATGGGATCATGACTGCGACCCAATCTGGGTAGCGACGGGCAGGGACCGGATACTCCTGGAAAAAGACCGCCAGGATGAAACGAAGTGATGAAGTTTCTTTTGTGTTTCTTTTGAGATATCCCAAGAAAAGATCTTGCATAGTCCTTGAGAAACATTCCAGCTCGACCTTGAACTTGATACCCGATCACCGATTCACCACGTCTCCCGGATGGTCTGCCAACCCAGCTCTAACGTTACAAGTAATACATATGGTACAAATTGACCGACGTCCCCTACCAGAGCGTATACCAAGACCGCTGCTTGGTTGCCTCGGCCTCCTTCTTGGCCGCTTCCTCCTGCTCCAGCCTCTTGGCCTCCGCTTCTCTCTGCTTCTCCTTCATGCTGTGCTGGAACACCTCCACCGCCCGCTGCATGCGAACCCTCTCCTGCCGCCGCCTGTACTGGCACCACTCGAACGACGCGGCCGCGCCGGCGATGGTGCTGCCGACAGCCCAGTTTGCCACTTTGGGCACGGGGGCTGCGTGGAAAGAGATATGAGTAAGTTATTCCACTTCTTTGAGTCGACTTTTGCGAACACCTCCCGTCTTCCTTTTTTGCTTGAGGAGTGTGAAGGATGGGGATGAGAGCAAGAGTAGCACAAGCACGCACCTTTCATTATAAACTTGAAACCACCGACAAGTCCGCCGATCATAATACCATAAATATAACCATTTCGGGCGCAGGGGACCTTGCCGACGTTCAGGAAATCCTCAGCCTTGATGGTCTTGACGGCGTCCCTGATGGTGGGGCTGTCCGGGTTGTGCGGCTGCTCCTTTAGAGAATTGTTCTGGAACACCGACGGATCCAACTTCCCGTCGACCTTGGTGAGGTGTTTCTCTGGTAGTTTGCCGTCGGGGTCGAGCCCGAGATCGGACGCAGAGACATTATCCCAGTTTGAAATGACGGTAGTCGATGATGAGGACGACGGCGATGACGCTGAGGACGATTCAGGTGAGGGAGACGACTCGGCCGACGAGCCGCGGCTGGTCAGCCAGCTTAGGCGGGATGCCTGGCGACTCGCTGGTTCCTCTTGATCGGGTTGTTTGGCCATGGCCGGCGAACTGGGCTGGTCTGGACAGTGGCATTAAACGAGACGAGATGTTCGATGAAATCCACCATCAAAAAGTCGCCCATGAGAATTGGCCCATGGTCTTTGACGTCCTCGGACAGGGCTTGGCATGAGTCTAGGAGCGACCTGGTCCGTGCATATATAAAAGTACAAGGTACTTAGGTACCTGTAAGTACCTAGGTACCTCGTTAAATTGATTGTCGCGTCGAGTCGCGTTTGGACGCGTCCTTCTATTTCTCGACTACAAGGAGTTTGCATACCCTTTCCGAATCCAGACCACCTAGAGAATTGTCAACCCACGACCCGGCATACCCCAACCAGTCGATCTTTTCGTAACCAAAAACGTCAACGACACACCGAGTTCGAGATTCTACTCGTGTTACAACGCTTTCTCATGGTTTCTTGAACGCGGCGACCCTCGAGTCTCCCGTCTCCCCTCTGTCCCCTCCTCAGGGTAGACTCTAGGAACACGACTACGACCAAACCACCTTATCCATGCCCAACACTACCCTCCGTCGCCCGCAAAAGGGCTACAGGCGCGGCGGCAGCAAAAAAGCCTACCATGGTCGTTCCACCCGCACCCGAACCTTCGAGGCTTCATCCCGTGCCGAGGCCACGTCCGCCGACGAGAAATGGGAACGCACACGGCTTGCAAACACCATCGACGAGGCCATGGGATTCGCCCGCCACGAAGGCGGGGGCCGTCGCCGCGACGGCTGGCTCGTCAACGTACAACCCACCGCAGTCCAGGACGAGCGCAACCCGGGCGGCCGTGCCGCTCTCGACTGTTACTTCATCGACGACGACGGCACCACCTTCAAAGCCACGGTCGAGTACGAGCCGTACTTCTTCGTGGCCACAAAAAAGGGACGCGAGACCGAGGCCGAGGAGTGGCTGAAGCGAGTTCCCGGCGGGGGCTGCGTCAAGTCGGTCAAGAGGTTGGAGAAGGAGGACTTGAGCATGCCCAACCACCTAATGGGTTACCGGAGGACGTTCATCGAGCTGCGGTTCCAAAACGTTGCCGACTTGATGGCCGCGAGGAGGGATATACTGCCTATTGCGCAGAAGAATAAGAAGAACGTCGATGCCATGGAGACGTATGCCGAGGTGACCATGTGAGTTTGCCATCCAGTCGAGTCGTGCGATTTGGAGCACAAGTTGGAACTGGGCTGATGATTTGACGTTATGCAGGGCGACTGGGGATATTGACCTTTTTGACGACGTACGAGACGACGATAGACGAACGAATGCTTCCTTTGCCGACGCCAGCGACTACATTGTTGACATCAGAGAGTACGATGTCCCGTATCACGTACGAGTAATGATTGACTTGGGTACGAGGCACTTGACAGAGAGTTCTTACGCCGTTGGGACTAAACTGACTGTCGAATAGATATAAGAGTAGGAAAGTGGTATTTCGTCGAGTCGAAACACGGCGTTACCAAGATCATCGAGAACGAAGACCGACTTGCCATGGCAGATCCCGTTGTCCTGGCTTTCGATATTGAGACCACCAAGCCGCCCCTAAAGTTCCCCGACCAGGCGACTGACCAGATCATGATGATTTCGTACATGATTGACGGCCAGGGCTTTCTCATCACCAACCGAGACATCGTGTCAGAAGACATTTCCGACTTTGATTACACCCCGAAACCCGAGTACCCCGGCTCGTTCATGATATTCAACGAACCCGACGAGAAGACCGTCATCGAGAGATTCTTCGAACACATCAGGGAAGCCAGGCCCACAGTCATAGCGACCTACAACGGTGACTTTTTCGATTGGCCCTTTGTCGAAGCCCGTGCTAGCGTCAACGGCATTGACATGTATCAAGAGATTGGGTGGAGGAAAAACAACGAGGATCAGTACTACTGCAGCTACGGCATCCACATGGACTGCTTCCACTGGGTCAACCGAGACTCGTATCTGCCGCAAGGGTCCCGTGGTCTCAAGGCCGTGACCGTCGCCAAACTCGGATACGACCCGGACGAGCTCGACCCGGAGCTCATGACCCCCTACGCCACCGAGCGACCCCAGACTCTTGCCGAGTACTCCGTCTCAGACGCCGTCGCGACCTACTACCTGTACATGAAATACGTCCATCCCTTCATCTTCTCGCTGTGTACCATTCTGCCGCTGGGCGGCGACGACACGCTGAGAAAAGGTACCGGCACACTCTGCGAGATGCTGCTCATGGTGCAGGCGTACAAGAAGGAGATCATCCTGCCGAACAAACACATCTCCCCCAGGGAAGCCTTCTGGGAGGGCCACCTGTTGGAATCGGAAACCTACGTGGGAGGTCACGTCGAGTGTCTCGAGGCTGGCGTCTTCCGTGCCGACATCCCGGTCAATTTTGCGGTGGACCCGGGCGCCGTGGACGAGTTGCTCCGAGACCTGGATGCTGCCCTCCAGTTCACCATTACCGTGGAGGAAAAGAAGTCCATGGACGACATCGCAAACTACGAGGAGGTCAAGGAGCAGATCGCGTCCAGACTGCGGTCCTTGAAAGAGACGCCGAACCGGACCGAGCGGCCACTCATTTATCACGTCGACGTTGCGTCCATGTACCCGAACATCATGACGACCAATCGTCTGCAGCCCGACTCGATGGTCCAGGAATCGGACTGTGCCGCCTGTGACTTCAACCGGCCCGGCAAGACGTGCGACCGTCGCCTGCCTTGGGCATGGCGTGGCGAATTCATCCCGGCCAAGAGAGACGAGTACAACATGATTCGGCATGCCCTCGAGAACGAAAGGTTTCCCGGGAAATACCCCAACTCGCCCATGCGGACGTTCCAGGACCTGTCTCTGGATGAACAGGCCGCTCTTGTGAAGAAGCGGCTGCAGCTGTACTCGCAAAAGATCTACCACAAGATCCGCGAGACCAAGACCATCGTCAAGGAGGCCATCATCTGTCAGCGGGAGAATCCGTTCTACGTCAACACCGTACGCGACTTTCGCGACCGTCGATATGATTACAAGGGAAAGGTAAAGGTTTGGAAGGGGAAGACGGACGCACTGAAGAACTCGGGTGCGTCGGCCGCGGAGGTGGAGGGCGCCAAGAAGATGATTGTCCTGTTCGACTCGCTACAGCTGGCGCACAAGGTCATTCTCAACTCCTTCTACGGATACGTCATGAGAAAGGGGTCCCGCTGGTACTCCCTCGAGATGGCCGGCGTGACCTGTCTGACGGGAGCAACCATCATCCAGATGGCACGCGGTCTGGTGGAGCGGCTGGGGCGGCCGCTGGAACTCGACACCGACGGTATCTGGTGCATGTTGCCGGCCACCTTCCCCGAGAACTTTGCCTTCAAGATGAAAAACGGAAAGAAGCTCGCCGTCTCCTACCCCTGCGTCATGCTGAACCATCTGGTCCACGCCCAGTTCACGAACCATCAATACCAGACCCTCGTCGACCCGAAGACGCTGCGATACGAAACGCACAGCGACAATTCCATCTTCTTCGAAGTCGACGGTCCGTACAAGGCCATGATTATCCCGACGTCCAAGGAAGAGGACAAGAACTTGAAAAAGCGGTATGCGGTGTTCAACGACGACGGCAGCTTGGCCGAGCTCAAAGGTTTCGAGGTCAAGCGCCGAGGTGAGCTGAAGCTCATCAAGACCTTCCAGCAGCAGATTTTCAGGTTCTTCCTGGAAGGCACCACGCTCGCCGAATGCTATACCGCCGTCGCCAAGGTCGCCAACCGGTGGATCGACATTTTGCAGCACAAGGCCGTGACGCTCGCCGACGAAGAGCTGATGGACCTGATTTCCGAGAACCGGAACATGTCGAAAACCCTGGAGGAGTACGGCACGCAAAAGTCGACGTCGATTACCACGGCCAGGCGCCTCGCCGACTTCTTGGGCGAGCAGATGGTCAAGGACAAAGGTCTGAACTGCAAGTTCATCATCTGCGCGAGACCCAAGAGCGCGCCGGTCACGGAGAGGGCCGTACCCGTCGCCATCTTTTCGGCCGAGGAGGAGACCAAACGGGCCTATCTTAAGAAGTGGCTCAAGGAAGAACCCTCCAGCACGGACCCGAGAGACCTCCTCGACTGGGACTATTACCTGGAGCGCCTGGGCTCCGTGATTCAGAAGCTCATCACCATCCCGGCCGCCTTGCAAAAAGTCAGCAATCCCGTACCGCGGATCCCCCATCCCGACTGGCTGCAACGCAGGATCAACGCCAAGGAGGACAAGATGAAACAGAAGAAGCTTACCGATATCTTCAGCAAGGGGCCGCTGGAAGACATAACCAACCGGAACAAACGCGGCGTGGATGATGTCGAGGACTTTGGTTCCAAGCTTTTGAAACCCCAGACGGTGGCTTCCCTGGTGGCCGCGTCGCAGCCCTCGCCGACTGCCCAGAAGAGGAAGTCTCCCGAACCGGCCGTCGACGTCGACCCGTTTGCCGCCCTGCCCAAGGTGATGCCCTCGCCGTCCGAGGACTACGGGGCCTTTCTCGAATACCAGAAGCAAAAGTGGAAGATCCAGAAACAGGCTCGCATCAGGCGACGGCAGCTGTTCGGCGACCGCCGGGGGAACCAGAATAACATTCAGACGACGTTCATGCACCAGGCGCACAACACTTTTATGAATACGTGGCAGCTGCTGCACCTGAAAGCGACGGAGACGCCGGGCGTCGTCCACGCCCATGTCCTCATCAACGCCAAGATCCACACCGTCAAGATCAAGGTGCCGCGGCAGGTCTTCTTGAACCTCAAGGGCCGGGATATGCCCGACGTCGACATTGAAGGTTGCGAAGTCGAACAAGTCAACCATACCCTCCCGAACGGCCACTCGTCCACCCACCTCTTCAAGCTGACGGTGCCCGAGGACGTATACTTCAGCGAGGCCGCCAAATTCTCCGCGCTCTTCAACCACCCCAGCGTCGAGGGGGTGTACGAGAAGCACCTCCCACTCAACATCCGCGCCGTTCTGCAGCTCGGCAACCTCTGCACAATCGACGAGACCCAGGATGCGGTGCTGGGCAGAGGACTCGAACACGGCTTCGATCTCGGCGGCCTGAAGAGACCCGAACAGCCCAAGACCTACCTCGACGACTCGCCCCTGGCGTACATCTACATCTCCCATATCACGGCGGGCGAGCGCCAGATTTTCGGCATCTTCCCCACGACGGGCAACCAGGCACACATCGTCATCCTCCAGAAGACCAGGGACTCGGGCCAAGACCTACCCAACGTGTCCAAGATTTACTCGGAGCTGCTCAAGCGACGAGGCGAGGAGACGGAGGAGACGAACTGGCAAGACTGTTTCAAGTACCAGGACAAGCTCCACTTCAAAATCACACAGGTCACGACGCGGAGGAAGATGCACTTGGAGATTGGCGATATCGTGAAGAGACTGAGGAAGGACGAAGTGAGACCGTTGATGATGGTGATCCAGTCGTCGCAGCGGAACCTCCTCGTTTCCGACGTTCCCATCCTGGGCGAGTTCCCTATCTTGCCTCTCAAGTACGACCCGGCCGACAGCTCGTTGCCCCCGCTAGGATGGCAGAACGTCGTGTCCCGGCGTCTGGTCGGGCACTATCTCGGCCTGGGATCCTGGATTCTGCATCTCACATCTCTGGCGAGGTATGGCGATGTCCCGGTGTGCAATCTCGAGAGGGAAGACCCGCGCTTCTTGATCGACATTGCGTACGCCAGGCGGCTTCAGAACAACAGGGTCGTCCTGTGGTGGTCGGAGGCGCCCCGGCCCGATCACGCCGGGCACGAAAAGGACGACGTGACGGGGCCCCTCGAGACGGTGCAGATGCCCTCCATCAACAACCCCGGGACGTTCTCGTCGGTCTGCATAGACTTGGAAGTCAGGAACCTGGCCATCAACACGATCCTGACGTCTTCCCTGATCAATGAACTCGAAGGGTCGGATTCCATCTCGTTCAACCCCGCGGGGGCCGGCGGCGATGCCGGTGCGGGCGCTGGCGAGGACATGATTACGTCGGACAGCGCCTTTGCCAACGCGGGCGTGCTGGTGCTTCGCGAGATGGTGAAGAACTGGTGGCAGCAGGCGTGCAAGGGCAATACCATGGCGGACGTCATGGTGCAGCACCTCGTCCGCTGGGTGGAGAGCCCGGACTCGTTCCTGTACGACCGGGCGCTGCACTACTACGTGCAGATGATGTCGCGGAAGGCGCTCCAGCAGCTCATGGCGGATTTCCGGCGCGTCGGGTCGCAGGTGGTCTTTGCCAGCTCGAACCGGCTCCTGCTCCAGACCAGCAAGGCCGAGGTCGGCACGGCGTACGCGTACAGCCAGTACATCATCAAGTCGATCAAGAGCAAGCCGCTGTTCCACTTTATCGACCTCGACATCAAGGAGTACTGGGACTACCTCGCGTGGTACGACGAGTTCAACTACGGCGGCAAGGCGTGCCACGAAGTGGTCGAGGCCGACCAGCAGACCCTCGACACCATCATGCACTGGCAGATGGCCTCCTTCCTGCCCGTTCGGCTGCAGTCCGTGTTTCAGGAGTGGGTGGTCGAGTTTGTCGAGCTGATGCACGGGATGAAGCGTTCGGCGACGGACGGAAGCGACGACTTTTCGTCGTCGACGGTCGTACGGCTGACGCAGCTCCCGCAGAAGCGCAGAGAATTGGCGGAAGGCGAGACGATCATCCTGGGCAAGGCGTTCGAGAAGCCCCTGAAGAAGGTGATTGCGGGGCTGCTCAAGACGCAGAAGAGGGAGATGCTCCACCCGGAGCTGGCGAGCGACTACTCGTTCCCCGTGCTCCCGGGATCCCACCTGGCGTCGTACTCGGGCGGCGGGGCAGCGACGGGGGCCGGGGCCGGGCCGCTCCTGGAGCTGGTCAAGTCGCTGATGCAGGTGCTCTCGCTGGACAAGAACATCACGCTGGAGGCGCGGCTTCTGCGCAAGGAGCTGCTGGCCATGTTCGAGGTGCGCGAGTTTAGCAAGACGGCGACGTTCCAGAACCCGAGCGCGAGCCTGAAGCTGCCGCAGCTCAGCTGCGAGTCGTGCACGATGGCGCGGGACGTGGATTTCTGCCGCGACGCGGACATGCTCCCGGACGACGCGGCGGGGGGGGCCAGGGAGGCGGCGGAGACGAGGCCCTGGCGGTGCGGGTTCTGCGAGGCGGAGCACGACAGGGTGGCGATCGAGGAGAGGCTGGTGGCGCAGGTGGAGGGGTTTGTGGTGGAGTGGACGACGCAGGACCTCAAGTGCGCCAAGTGCGGGGCGCTGCGGTTGAATGAGTTTATGGAGCATTGCGTGTGCAGCGGGAGCTGGGTGGAGAGCGTCCGCCGCGAGGAGATTGTGCGGAGGCTGGCTGTGTATGGCAATGTGGCGCGGTTCTACGGGTTGAGGATGCTGCGGGAGGTTGTTGACGGGTTGAAGGCTGGGTTGTGAGGACCCTTCTGTTATCTGTTTGTTTGGTTTGTACGAAAGCTGGGACGAGGACATGAACAACGGATGGGATCGGGACGGGCGTTTGGTATGTGGTATATAATATTTGGCTTGGACAGCAACGGTAGCAGCACCATGGAAGGGTAGGGTGACAGGAGGGAGGGTGCTAACATAGTGAAGCAATGAGCTGACATGGAGCATAAGAGGAGTTGGGAATGTTGGGTTTCTCGTCGGTATAATACGAATTCAGGTTCAGTTAAGTTGTCATGTTCGCCCTCAGATGCTCTGGCTTCTGGTCCCTATACAGGTCCTATCCCACTGCGGCTGACGAGGCAAGCATATCAACGACTTTTATTACACCAGTTATCCTATCAATCCTACAAACATCTTGGCTTAGATTCCCATACTTAGACCTCGACGCAGTATCTGTAATCTATCGAGAAAGTCAGCACATGATCGTCTATCACAAATTCAACGGGGTGAAGACTGCAGCCGAAAGAAAGAAAATGCAGCAGACGACTTGAACTCACCGGGCCAGAGGTTATAACACTCGGGTCCAATGGACGGGTTCCTGTTCAAGTAAGTTTCCATTCTTATAATCTCCCTTTACCGACACTCCATCACTTACATGGCATAAAACTCGGCTATGGTGAGGTTGTTGTCGTCCAAGACTTCTTGACACGTCTGCCCCGAGACTACGGGATAATAGGTCTTGCAATTTTCGGCCGCACCATCCTACAGGGGAGAGTCGGTGAGATTAGAACTGTACTCATGAGGGTAGGTAGGAACATGAAATCACAGGCTTACTCTGATGGGAAGTTCACTGGGTGTCGGGTCAGCGGGAGTATCCCCAGAAGTCGTCGACGGTTCAGGCTCCGACTGGGATGTAGTTGGTGCAGGCGTGTAAGTGTTTGTCTTCTTATATGCGGCCATGCAGTAGCTGTACTCTTCGCTGGGAGCACAATCAGGAGAGGTTGTGTTGAGAGATGGGTTCCTAGACAAGTATTAACAGCTTCCTTGAAATGTTGCACCTTGTGTGCTGTCAATCTCGGCACCCACCAATTTTGCAACTCAGCGAGGGAAATATCCCATGTCTCTACGAGTTCCGAACAGGCCGAGAAGGAGAAGCCCCAGCTCATGTCGATCTGCAGGTCCGTGCCGTTCACGTAGATGAGACAATCGTTCCTCGTGCCAGGCGCCCTGGGTAGGTAAGTAGGCAGATCCGTGATGGCGGGCGGGACAAAGGTAGCCTTGGGCAGGTCGCTGAAGGGAGTATGGGGCAGGGTTGGAGTCGGGGCCACGTAGTCCGGATGTCCAGGATACATGTTGATAGGTCCCACTGGCGACACGCAGTACGACTCCTCGGCGAAGAGGTTTGTGCACTCTGCGTTGACTCCCTGGTTCAGGAAGAGGAAGTCCGCGAGGGAGATGCTGAACTTGATGACAATCTGGTTGCAGTAGTCGCCCTGCTGGACAGAGTAGTACTGGGCGCAGTGCTCGTTTGTGCCGTTGGCGATGTTGGAGGGGACGGGGGCGGCCGTGGGTTCTGGTGCCGGGGTGGTGGGCGTGTGGGTTGGGGGCGTGTAGTCCTCGTCACCGTGAGGCTCGAGGCAGATGCTATCACCAACAGACAGGGACATGCGGTTGCAAGCCGGTCCGAGAATGGGATTCCCTTGAAGAGGCACATGGCCCGGGTGTATTAGAGTATGTCATTCTAACGAAGGAGAAAAAGACAAAACGCCGCATCCACTTACACGTGTAAAGCTGCACCATGGTGATATTAGCAGCAGCAGCAATGCCCTGGCAAGTATCATCGGCTTGGACGGTGTAGGTGTTGCACTGGTTCACAATGCAGATCTTCTCGCCCTCGGCCGGAAAACCGGCGCAGAAGGCCGGCAAGCCGTTGTCGTACAACATCCAGGCAGTGGCAACGTTGTTGGCACTGGAAATGGACTGGCACGTGTCTTCGGCCTGGATAGTGTACTCTACCCCTGAGCAAGGCGGTTCGGGATCAGGGGTAGTCGGTGGACTGCTCATTATTTTCAGTTTAGATGTAAAAAGAACGGGGGAAGAAAGGCACGCTTACTCTTCTGTTGCCGTGGTTGCCAAGGGAAAGTCCGTCTTGGAACAGCTTTCGGTCAGAGTAGAGTAATCTGGTTGCAAAGCAAAGCCGTTTGAGTAGGGGTTGCCAGCGAGAAACTGGAAAGGCTTAATGATGCAGTTGTCACACATGTCGACAGAGGCCGTGGCTGTGGCTATTTTTTGGTATGTCAGTGAGCATTCACACTTTTACAACTACATATCATGAGATTGAGGGTTTGTGTTTTTCCTTACGGGCAGAAGAGCCACCACCCGAGTCGTTATCAGGGGAGTTTTCAAAGGCCCAGATGTTGCACCATCTGTCCCCGTCCTTGATGCAGGTCCTGTTGAAGTGATAATAAATGTCCGTGGCCACAACAGACACGTGGACAGGATCAGCACCTATGTCGTATTCGACCACATCGTCCTCGCCGCATTGCGTCTTTAGGCTGGCCTCAAAGTCGGCCAGTGAAGCTCGGCACTGGGAGGTGCAGGCCTCCTCCAGAGAGTCCAGCGGAACAGGCTCTCTCACAAAAAAGCTGACTACCTGTGAAGGGCAGGAAATGTCGACCACCAAGGCAGCGATACAGCTAGCAGATAGAGTGTCGGAGGGGAGAGCATCGGGAGAGATGTACTGCCAGGCAGTAGCCGGGCTGGCCACGATGGCCAGACTTGAAAGAAAGATTGACCACTGCATGGTGGCTGGAAACTTGGAGACGCGCAAAAGGGTGTAAAAGATGGAAAGATGGAAAGGCAGGAAGGGAGTATAAAAGACTGGAGATTACTGTTGCAAGGGTGGCGTTCCAATGAATGGACTTGACGCTTCAGGAGATGGACGTCGGCGAGGCGTTGGCCTTGGCCCTTGGGTATCGGCCGTACCCAGACCTCAAGCTGCGCATGGAGGCGACCTCGGGTTCCCCCCACGCGGTCAGTGGAGGCTGTCCACGGCAAGAAAAACCTTTTGTCTACGTATCGCATGTAGACCCAAGAAACACATTCCGAATCCGACTGTGCCTCATCCGTGCAGGTTCAAGTGACCATTTTGAAATTGGGGGCTGCAGACTAAGATTGCATGCACCACAGCGTACTAATACCTAGTCCACTAGTTCACATAATCCCATCATGCCGAGGAAATAGTCTAGACTCGTATAAGAGTGTTACCCAATCCTCAGAGATCCAGGGACTTATAGGCTGATTATTCGGCCAATCAGATACACCGAACCTCGCGGAGCACGGTCCGCTCCGGGCCGGCCGGCAGAAGGAGTTCCTTGGCATTGAACCCCCACCGCTTCTCGGCCCCACACCCCACATATTCCAGAGGCGCCCGAAGCGCCGGGTACACAGAAGGCTTTCCGATTGGCTCTCCAGCGCCCCACTAGGTACTTCCCTTAAAGCTTATGTGCTTTAACGTAGGAGCTGGGAAATAAGCGAGCCCGTGGTTCGGGTAGGGGGTTCCCCTTTTGGTGTTAGTGGTAATATTATTATAATCCTATTGCTAGTCCCTTGAAAACACCGGCAAGTGCCTTTAAGCTAGTGGAATGTTTCATTTGCAGGGATACTCTGGGCCTGATCCTTCTGTGCGGCGGGTGCCGTGGTGAAGATGCCTGGTGCATCGGATGGCGTACAACGCATGTACTTTGTCCTCACTCTCCTCGCACTCAGCCGGATTTTTTATGCCTCATCATTGATCAGGACGATTGGGGGCTCCGGGAGGGATGCCAACAAGGTATGGCTTATAACGTACAACGTACTTGGCTCTGATGGAAAGGTAGTCAGTCCTGTGCAAGCTGCCATGCGCAACCCCATGCTGGCAAAAAGGCTTGATCCGATTCACACAACGTACATCTTCATCTGTAAGTACGTACATACATGTGATGAGCCCCGCAGCAAGCCAGGGTCCGTCGCTTCCCCATGCCTTATATAAAAAGGGCCAGACTCTCCGTCCAGTGTGGATGGAGTTGAGGCTGGGACGACCCGAGTCTTTTCGTCTCAAGCTCTTTGCGGGCTCTTACATTGTACACTATCGTTGCCCATCCTCATCTGAGCCGCCTTGGGCTGTGGTGCTTGCCAGCTGCCAGCCATGGGGTTCAAGAAGCTCATATTCTCTTTTCTGGCCATCCAGGCGGCTGCGCCTGGTCTAAGTCATCCCCATCACCGTCACCATCACCGCCAGCATCACAGTAACCTCTATGATGTCCATCTCGAAGCTCGAGATGCCGGGGGCTACCTTGTCTGCCCTCCTATTCCCGATAAATTGACCACGGCCGCAGATCTCATCGCCAAGGTCCGGTTTGATGATCGCGACACATGCGACGCGAGACTCGCGGCCCGAGCCTTGTCCACCATGGCTGCGGATCCCAACGACCCTTATTCCTGCTCCGAGGTAAAGCCCTGCAGTAACGGTGCCTGCTGCGCCAAGACGGGCGTTTGCGGCTACGGGCCCGACGCCTGCGGCACCAATGGCGAGTCGCCCAACGACCTGTGCTGGAGCAACTGCGACGCTCATGCCGAGTGCGGTCGCTTCGCGGAAGAGCCTGGCAAGAAATGTCCCCTCAACGTTTGCTGCAGCCAGCACGGTTTCTGCGGCATGACCCCCGAATACTGCAACGAGTCGGACAACGAAGATGAGGGCTGCCAGAGCAACTGTAGCCAGCCCGGCTCCGGTGGCTCCGGCGGCAATGTCCAAAAGCGCGTCATTGGATACTACGAGGCCTGGAACTGGAAGAAAAAGTGCATCGGCATGAGCATGGAAGACATTCCCGTCAACAGTCTCACGCACATCTACTACTCATTCGCCTACATCAAGCCCGAGACGTACGAGATCATCCCCATGGAGGATGAAAAGGACGGCAAGCTCACCACCGAGACCTTTTCCCAGTTTACTTCCCTCAAGAGGAAGAACCCGTCCCTGAAGGCCGTCGTCGCTCTCGGTGGCTGGACTTTCAACGACAACCACACCATCTGGCAGCCCGTCTTCAGCGACCTCGCCTCCACCAAGACGAAACGAGCCACGTTCATCGACCAGCTCGTCAAGTTTATGAGCCGCTATGGCTTCGACGGCGTCGACGTTGACTGGGAATACCCCGGTGCGGGCGACCGAGGCGGCAAGCCTGGGGATGGCGAGAACCTCACCAAGCTGTTCAAGGAGATGCGGACCGAGTTTGACAAGATGTCCGGCAGCCGAAAGGAGATCTCGTTCACGGCACCGACGAGCTACTGGTACATGCGCCACTTTGACATCACCGGGTCTGCAAAGGCCGTCGACTATGTTAACATGATGTCCTATGACCTTCACGGCGTCTGGGATGCCGACAACCCCATCGGCTCCAGGGTGCTGCCGCACACCAACCTGACAGAGATTGACCTCGCCCTGGATCTCCTCTGGCGCAATGATGTCGATCCCGCCAAGGTCAACCTTGGTCTTGGCTTCTACGGCCGATCGTTCCAGCTGGCCGATCCGGCATGTCATACCCCTGGGTGCCTCTTCCTAGGTGGTGCCGACCCCGGCCCCTGCACCGATAACTCCGGTACCCTGGCGTATTTCGAGATTATGGACATCATTGACAAGTACGAACTGACGCCGTACTGGGACGAGAAGGACGCCGTCAAGTACATCACATGGGCCGGCGACCAGTGGGTGTCCTACGACGACCATGACACTATCCAGCAGAAGATCGACTTTGCCAATGCCCTGGGCCTGGGAGGCCTGCTCATCTGGGCCATTGACCTTGACAACAGAGAGCTGGACGCTCTGGCTGCTGTGCTGTATCCCAAAGGCTTCGGGGCCTACAAGGATTACTCGACTGTCGACCCCTGGACGGAGCTCGGAGAAGGCCATTGCACCGTGAGTGACTGCGGTTCGACCGGCTGTAGGCTCGGTTACATTGAAGTGGAAACATTCCAATGTGACAGGTTGAAGGGGAAGAAGTCGAGCATCTGCTGTCCTTTCGCCTCCGCTCCCGATCCAGACAAATGGTGAGTGTCCTCTTGTATGCTGCTTTATTGGATTGAGTGGTTAGCTCACTAACATCGGCCTCCCAGTCAATGGAGAGGTAATGGTGTTCTCTGCAACGGTCAGTGCCACGACGGAGAGGTCGCACTCGCCTCCGGCACACAAGCTGGCGAGGGCTACATATGCACTGATGGTCGCAAGTTCTTCTGCTGCGAGGCAGAAGCCAAGAAACCAGACTGCCGATGGACCGACTGCAAAGAAGAGTGCGATTCGGATACGGAGGACGAGTTGACCTGGAATCATGCCAACTGCAGTGGCGACAACAAGAAGAAGTTCTGCTGCAGCAACGACCAGAAGTGGCGGAACTGTAAGTGGCACGGCAAGCCTGGCAGCTGTTTTGATAACCACTGCGACACGGGCTGGCAGGTGGCCCTGACCAGATCCCACGGAGGCGAGGGCCATGACTGCGGCTGGGCCTCCAAGCGGATGAGGAGCTTCTGTTGCGATCCCCCGGACGGCGATTCACCTTTCCTCCCCGTTCCCCTGGAGTACCTGTTCCCCGAACCCCCGGACGAGGAGGGTGCGGATTCGGATTGGACAATCAAGGTGGATAACACTTGGGGCGGCGCGCAGGACGTGCCATTCCAAGAGACGCCCGAGTCGTCCGCTTTTGGCTTCGTCGTGATAACGAGTTCTGATAGGCTCCAGGTCACACTGGACAAGCGTGACGGGTCCCACTGGGAGGTCTTTGACTGCAACGACGCGGTCACGGAAGGCGAACACACAGTTCGCATGGTGTGCACCACCGACAGCCGCAGCGAAGACTCGAACTGCAACAAGATCCATCTCGGCCATGGAGCCCCTGGAACCATTGTCGATATGCCGGCGGGCTGCGGTCCAGGAAGGTATGCCGTGGTCAAGGAGATGATACCCAGTCAAAACCAGAGCCTACCGCACCACCTCCATCGTCGCGGCATGGCGGACAACGTGGAGACGGTGTATGACTTGACCTTTGACTACGACTTTAGGCGTGTGCCTCGCGACGAAGATGACGAGGTCCAGATCCGCATCGACTATAGCAACGAGCATACCTACTGGGACACCATCGTCGACAAGGCAGCCGACACGAAGAAGCGGACGCTGAAAAGATCCCTGAAAAGGAGCCTCCAAGATGTGGGAGGCAGCCACAAGCGCTGGCTCGAGGAGGAGTGGCGCGAGGATGTGCACGGCGGGGCGCTGACCAAGGGGGAGATTCACAAGCGCTGGTTCGGCGAGACGGCCCTCGACTGGCTCCGGGCCATCTTCACGGGCGTCAGCAACCCCTTGGACCTCCAGCACACGTATCACGAGGAATTCACCCTCAGCATCATCGACCAGAAGCTGACGTGCCCCAGCATGGACGCCAAGCTCGAGGTGTTTGCCGAGATGGAGCTGGACATGAACGTCAACTACGGCTTCACCCTGATCGGCAAGCTCGGCGGGGAGTACGGCATCGACATCTCCGACTCGTACCTCTACTACCGTACGGGCGGCGACGTGAACGCCAAGTTTGTCGTCGACGCCGCCGTGACGGCCTACTTTGACACGGGCGACGTCCTCATGTTCTCGGCCGACACCTTTGGCGCCGCCTTTTCGGTGCCGGGTCTCGTCACCATTGGCCCCAACTTTAAGCTCTTTGGTCGGTTGGATGGGCGGGCGACCCTCGGCGTCCACTTTGAGAGCAAAGTCAAGCTCGCCGAGTGGAACGTCTACCAGACCTTGCCTGTCATCGACGAGGACTGGGAGCCCGACGTGTTCGACGAGGCGCAAAAGTCGGGCACGCAGCCCCTCGAGCCGGCGTTTGAGTACGGCGTCGCAGTGAGCGGGCATCTGTCTGCCCACGTCAAGCCTACCGTCACGTTTGGCATCGACTGGCACTCCAACTTTGCCTCGCTCGAGTCGTGCGCCGTGAATCTGGTCGCCGACGGACACATTACGTTCCACGCCGAGGCCGAGGCGGGTAGTAGTGGGAGCCGGTTCTGCTACGGCATCGACGCGGGAGCAGACATCTATGCCACTGTCGAGGCGCCTGATATGTTCTCATGGGCGCTTCCCGAGTCTCCCTTTATGATCATGCCCTTTGACGACGTAAACATCTACCCCGGTTCCCGGGGGGGAGAAGTCTGCTCTACGTCGGGGAGCAGGAAGCTGCTGCGCCGAGATGGAGGGGACGTCCTGGAAAGCGACGCCGGCGTTAACGGCAGCCTACATGGATCCGGATCCTCCTCTTCTTCTTCTTCTTCTTCTTCTTCCGCGACGCCTCTCCCACGCCGCGAGCTATCCAAGCGGCGCTCCATGAAGTATGGGCCCTTGATACCGCGCATTGACGGCCTGAAGTGCCCCGGCGACGTGGACTTGGACGACATTCCGTCGTGCGAGGCGTGCGAAGGCGGTACTAACAGCAACGCTCTGCGGAAAAGGGACGATGAAACTTGCTGGCTCGACCCGTATCGTTCCAAGGAGGAGTCATGTCCTGTCGAATCCAGCAGTGCTGCCGGCGCGTCTCGAGCGAGAAGTGCTCGGGCTCTTGAGCGGCGCGCGACGAAGGACCCCGTCATATGGTCGCACAATGGGCAACAGTATCATTTGGGGTTTCCTCCGTACAAGTCCTGTGCAGCGGCCAAGGGCGACAGTCGGATTAACCGTTGGTTTGGGTATCCGGAACAGCAGCCCGGCGGGTGTCAAGCCGAGTTGCAGAAGCTGTCTGAGAACCAGGTCGACACCAGTGAGTTTGTCAGTAAGTTTTTGCCTCGCATGAGTTCCGCCGGCCATGGAAAGGAGCAGAGGGCTAACCACTATGTGCGATTATAGCTGAACATGTGTACGAAGCACAGCTTATCCGTAGCTTTTTTGAGTGGCTGCTTAGGGGAACCCTCCCGGTTGGCTACATAAACCCCACGCATGACTGGGTATCAGAGGTCTTGTTCGGATGTGATGCGGTTATACCGCCAAACAGAGTGTTCAAAGACAGTAGCTGGGACCAGGAGACCCTTTGGGGCGAGATGGCCATGGGCCTTGGGGGTGACGACAATCCTCATCTCTTGGCCCTGGCCGACAAGGGGATGAACGGAAGAAAACTGCACTTGTTCGCCGGAAACAGTATCAGCTCCAGCAACGAGGCTTCCAACCAAGCAACACGCAGGGCGCAGCGCAACGTAAGTTCTCCCACCGTGCCCCTTCTTACTGCCTTGAGGACGGTCAGGTTGCCAGTTGTTCGCTAACCGTGCGACTTGTACAGCTCGCGGGCGTCTTCTACTATATGCGCCGAGACGAGATTTGGCCCAAGTTTACGGCGACGTCTCAGCACATGGAGAACGTCCTCGACGAGTTTGACAGTTCATACCCATGGTCCGGCACCGGTCACGGCAACAACGGCCAACCGGGTATACCTAATCGAGCATCAGGCCAACCCAGGGCCGGCTTACGTGACCTCTACTGCTTCTGGATCGAGGCTGTGCTGGCCAACATCGAGGCCAGAGCTAGTGGTTGGCTCACGGCAACCACGGCCAACTACAGATCCGCGTACGCGGGTGAACCACAGGGCAAGAAGTGGCTGGACAACGTGCTGCATCCGGGAGGATACATTGCGGCGTCGAAGCTCAAGTTCCCCAAGGCAGGGTTTACGCATAACAACCCGAATCCGTCGCAGCCGGACATTTGGCTACAGAGTAACTACAAGGGCTTATGGGACTCGAGCAACGGCCCTGCGGGGCCGTTCTAGGATGATCGTCAAGAGAGTGAGAAAGGAGTAGGGGGGGAGATGGTGTATATTACCATAATAGGGGTTGGCAACTTATCTATATATTCAACCTCCAGTAATGCAACCCCTGGAAGAACGTGATCACTGTTTCTTTCGAGTCACGACTCAAATCTACATGTCTGACCGTTGACCATTGGACAAGCCGATTCCATTCCTTTGGCATCACCAAGACTCCCAACCAAGACCTCTAGCTTCGCAGGTGGCATCGTTGGCCGCTACCTCCCAGTTTGAATTCTTCCTGTTTTCCATCCAACTGACAGCCCCCTCTTCGTAGCCTTTCCGGCCCCTGGCACTCATCCTCTCTGAATGAATAGGGTGTTCCATGGGGTCAAATTTGACGGTTTCGCCCTCCTCCCATTCAATGGGGATAGGGTCAAACTTGACGAGGTAAACCTCACGATCTTCATGATTGGCACCCCACTGCACATCTGCATCGGGATACATGAAGAACCAGCCACGGTAGTTGATAAAGTAGCAATCGCGATCGTTTTTCGGCCAGACTAGACCGGGAAGTTGTTGTTGTTGTTGTTGTTCTCCCGCAGTGCCATCTTGAGACTCGTCGTCGCTAGAAGATGACCTCTCAACTGAATCATCATCAGCTCCTCCTTCACCCTCCTCCTCCTTTTTCTTCTTCAAAGCCGTCTTCACCTTGCGGATCTGGCGCCAGATGGTACCTCGAGCATCCAGTTCGCCACGGTAGTGCGCGGCGCATTCTTCGGGCGTAGCGCCAGGTAAGAAGAAGAACTCATACCTAAAGCTGCCACCTCTGTGAAGAATGCGGTCGTTCTCAAGACCGTACTGGAACGCACAGCCGTCAAAGTCTTGTGCGACAGCTGGATTGACCATGTAGAAGACCCAGGAGGATAGGGGAGGTAGGCTAGGCTCATCCTCCGAGCCAGACCACGACATCAGGGCCGACCTGCCGGTGTGATCCTTGAAGGTGACATTATGAGACGTGGACTTGGACACCAGGGACTTGGACACCAGGGACTTGGGCTTGTGGCCTGGGGGTAATACGCGGCGACGGCTTGGGGATCGGACCATGCTGGACAGGACTAGGTGTCTAGAGTTGAGGAAGAGATTGCAATCTGTGGCTGTGGATTTGAGCTAGACAAAATGTGTGTCAGACTTTCTAGCTGGCTTTCGAGGTCGTACTGATGTGAGGAGGTGACAGGAAGATGAAGGTGAGGTCGAGGGAGGCGTGATTCTGACGACGTTGAGTACTCGTGTATATGTACCGTAGCCCACTTGGTCCGTGCTGAATTAGACAAGGTGCATGTACCTATGTACCCAGTACCCACCAAGGTACCTCGGACTAAGTATCTTATCTTACTAAGTTCATAGATAGGCAGATTGAGCTTCGTCGATATTTACGGCTGAAAAACCACAACTTCATCCTGCCCCACGTCTCGTTACCCCCCCTAAAGCCCAGAATCCGCCACTTCGAATCGCCAGGTCAACCCGAAACACAAACATACACCCTATACGAGAATAGACTTGCGGTTTACGTTCCAAGATGTCGTTCGGAGGACAGGCCCCGACCATCATCGTCCTCAAAGAAGGTTCGTCCACCGTCATCGTCACCGCATCGTCCACCGCATCAACCAGCCTGCTGGCTCATCTCAGCCACGCCGACCTTCCATCCAGCTCGAACGACATGATCATGATTGGCTAACCGTCTCGTTTGGCAGGAACCGATACCTCCCAGGGCAAGCCCCAGATCGTCTCCAACATCAACGCGTGTTTGGCGGTTCAGAGCACCATCAAGTCGACACTCGGTCCATATGGCGGCGATCTGTTGATGGTAGACCAGAATGGGAAGCAGACCATTACAAACGACGGTGCGACCGTCATGAAGGTACGACGAGTCAGGGATGGGGAAGCAGGCTTTAACCCCAAGAAAAGAAGGAGAAGAAAACGACGAATAAAAGTGCTGACTACGGAACAGCTCCTGGACATTGTCCACCCTGCAGCCCGTATCCTCGTCGACATTGCGAGGTCCCAAGACGCCGAGGTGGGCGACGGTACAACATCGGTGGTGGTCCTGGCGGGAGAGATCCTCAAGGAGATCAAGGAGCACGTGGAACAGGGCGTCAGCTCGCAGATCATCATCAAGGGCCTGCGAAAGGCTTCCGCCATGGCCGTCAACAAGATCAAGGAGATTGCCATTGACACCGACGAGGGTAACCGGAGGGAAACCCTCAGCAAGCTGGCCGGCACTGCCATGACCAGCAAGTTGATCAAGCGGAATTCCGAGTTTTTCACAGAGAGTATGTGCCCTTTTTTTCTTTTTCTTTTTCTTTATTTTTAGTTTCTTTTCCTTCCTCTTGAACTGGCCCAAGCTAACGTCCCCAGTGGTCGTCGACGCCGTACTATCCCTCGACCAGGAAGACCTCAACGAAAAGCTCATCGGCGTCAAGAAAATCCCCGGCGGCTCGCTCACCGACTCGCTCTTCGTCAACGGCGTCGCCTTCAAAAAGACCTTCTCCTACGCAGGCTTCGAGCAGCAGCCCAAGTCGTTCGTCAAGCCCAAGATTGTGTGCCTCAA
Organism: Sodiomyces alcalophilus JCM 7366; assembly: GCF_042370955.1. NCBI lineage: Eukaryota > Fungi > Ascomycota > Sordariomycetes > Glomerellales > Plectosphaerellaceae > Sodiomyces > Sodiomyces alcalophilus. The sequence goes on along the minus strand of NW_027263541.1, from coordinate 450,320 downwards.
CGTCGAGCTCGAGCTCAAGGCCGAAAAGGACAACGCCGAGGTGCGCGTCGAAGAGGTATCCGAGTACCAGGCCATCGTCGACGCCGAGTGGCAGATCATCTTCCGGAAACTCGAGGCCCTGCACGACACGGGCGCCAAGGTCGTGCTCAGCAAGCTCCCCATCGGCGACCTGGCCACCCAGTACTTCGCCGACCGGGACATCTTCTGCGCCGGCCGCGTCGCCGCCGAGGACATGGAGCGCGTCGTGCAGGCCACCGGCGCCGTCGTGCAGTCGACCTGCTCCGACATCTTGCCCGAGCACCTCGGCGTCTGCGGCCGCTTCGAGGAGCGCCAGATTGGCGGCGAGCGCTTCAACTTTTTCGAGGACTGCCCCGAGGCCAAGACGTGCACCCTCGTGCTGCGCGGCGGCGCCGAGCAGTTCATCGCCGAGGTCGAGCGCTCGCTCCACGACGCCATCATGATCGTCAAGCGCGCCATCCGGAACCGCACCATCGTCGGCGGCGGCGGCGCCACCGAGATGGAGGTCTCGGCCTACCTGCACCGCTTCGCCGACGACAAGGTCAGCCACAAGCAGCAGGCCGTCGTCAAGAGCTTCGCCAAGGCCCTCGAGGTCATCCCGCGCCAGCTGTGCGACAATGCCGGCTTCGACGCCACCGACATTCTCAACCGCCTGCGCGTCGAGCACCGCCGCGGCAACACCTGGGCCGGCGTCGACTTTGCCAACGAGGGCGTCGCCGACATGATGGAGCGCTTCGTCTGGGAGCCCGCCCTCGTCAAGATCAACGCCATCCAGGCCGCCACCGAGGCCAGCTGCCTCATCCTCGGCGTCGACGAGACCATCCGAAACGAGGAGAGCGCCCAGCCCCAGGCCCCGGGCCAGCCTTTGCCTCCCGGCGCGGCCCAGAGGGCTCTCCGGGGCCGGGGACGTGGTATGCCGAGGCGGTAGGGGGGAGGTGACGAATGACAAGCGTTGAGATGGGAGGTCAATATAAAAGTACGAAAGAAAAACATGGGGTTTGGAGTTTTTCTGTATGATACCTTGGCACCGAGCCCTAAGGTGGGAGGGACAAAACAACTGGCTGTCCAAGAACAGGACTTGGAGCCGATGATGGTGTGGACTTGTGATAGACTGCTAGACTAGGTGTACCTAATGGCAGAGAGACAGGTTTCGGCAGAGATGAGATGCCGAGAATTCAATGACGACGCTCAGTCTGAAGTTGATGTCCATCTAACGGGTGGTCCATTGCTGGCCTCTACTGTCGCTGATGACGAGGCAATACGTAAAGACAGCCCTAGTTTGAGGGCAAATATCCTGGCCTCGATGGGCATTCGTATATCCAAGAAAAGCAAACGCCGACGTGACCTTACCCTCCTCTCCATTCCTCCTCACCCCGCGTCTACTGCACCGTCGTTGGGTTCGCCTTTCCGGTCTTCCTGCTCTGACATCCTCCTCCCTCCCGGATCTGCATCCCCTGGTGCCACCCCTGGCCCTATAGTCTCTACCTGCGTTTCGGCGTTACTGATATGGTGGACTTGGACTTGTTCTTCCGCAGGAGGAACAGGAGCAGAATCTGACACGGCCAAGGCAGCGGCATGGTCATGGCCGATACCCGCCATTGTCTCGTCTTGATCTTCGTCATGAGCATGTTGGACTTCGTCGTCGTCGTCTGGCTGGATGAGCATGTCCAAGTCGCGGTCTACCGCTTCAGCTTCGCGGGCGGCGGCGTCGGCTTCTGCGACCATGTCGGGGGGTCCTGGCGTGTGGCCATGGGGATGACTATGCGCGTGATTGTGATTGGGATCGTGATCGTGGTGATGATGATGACTGGGGTCGGATGTCGTCGCTGTGAGCAAGGCTTGAAAGTCGGTTTCGGTAGGGGGTTCGTGCGGATGGGGATGTGGGTGTGTGTGATATGGTCCGTATGGATCGGCGGGATGGTGGTGCGGGTTGTTGATCATTTGCGGGTCGATGGGTTGGTAGACGGAGTCGGAGTGAGGGTCATGCGAGGCACGGTGGTGATGATGATGTGTGTGATCTCGAGGTAGGCCGTGGGAGGAGTCCTGGAGCATTGGGTTATGGTGGGAAAGCCCCCTATGCCGGGCCAGGGGAGAGGCCGACGGGTCGTGGAGGGCGTCTGTGGGAGCGATACCTCCAGCCACGGCCTCCGGAGAGGGATAGCTGTAAGGAAGCGGTGGCCCCGCGTGAACCGATACTGCCGCCGCCGACACTGCCGGGTTGGGCGGGACGCTTAATACGCCATGGGGAGGGCCAATGTCGTTACTACTACTCCTCTTGCGGTTAGGGCGAACGGTCGACACAGTAGTGCCCGTCGCGATGCTGGGGGAGCCATTGCTTCTGGCCCCGGCACCTCCAGATGTCCCGACCCCTACGCCTCCCCCTACGCCAGTGGATGCTCGCGCCCGCGCAGCAGCCGCCCCATTCCCGCCGCCCGGGGCGGGCATCATCTTCCCGAGCTCCTTGCATTCGGCGCAGTTGCGGATGACATCGCTGACGGTTTCCTTGATGCGGCTCCAGTGGTACTTTTCAGCGATGGTGGCCGTTGTCTTGTTGATGCCGCCGTGCTGGGCCTCGTGCACCTGGCGGGCGATCTTGTACTGGCGTCGCGGGTCGGGCACGACCTCCTTGTCCTTGAGCATGAGGCGGTCGTTCTCCAGCAGCTTGTAGTGGGTGGCGGCGCTGCGGAGGCGGCTCTTCTCGGCACGGTCGGCGCCGGCCGGGTACTTGGCGTACTTGAGGTAGTACTTGATCTTGTCGAAGCGCTCGGCCGAGACGAGGTCCTCGGGGAACTCGCCGGGCACGAGGTCGCGGCCGTAGATGATGGCGTCGACGAGGCGGCCCGGGTAGGAGCGGAGGTTGCCGCAGCCCTTGACGCGGCCGATGCGCTTGAAGCCCAGGGCGTCCCAGATCTTGCACGAGACCACGTTGGTCTCGTAGACCAGGTTGAAGACGCTGTAGGTGTAGCCGAGCTTGGGGGCCCAGTCGAGGTAGCTCTCGCCCATGAGGCGGCCGGCGCCCCGGTTGCGGGCGGCGTCGGTGACGAGGAAGCCGGCGTTGCAGACGTGCGAGCTGCGGCCGGGGTAGTTGGGCTTGATGTAGAAGCTGCCGAGGCATCTCTTGGACCAGTCGCCTGCCTCGCTGGTGGTGGTGGTGGTGGTCGTACTGGTCCCACTCATGTTGTCGGCTGCTGCTTCGGGTAGAGAGGCAATGTCCTCGGGACGCTCAATGTTCCCGAGGAGCATGACGGCGCCAAAGTTTTGGAACCAGTACGAGGCGAACCGTTCGTATGACATGGGTTCCGTCATGGGGTAGGTGTCGCCGCCCTCGATCTCCTTATTCAGCTGGTCGGCGAGGTAGCGCAGTAACGAGGGTGGCACCTGGTGCTGGGAAACAAAGGGCAACACGGTGGCGGCCGTCTGGCGGTCACGGAGGAGAACTTGACGAGGCACAAGCTCAGGGGTAAGGGCGGGAGGCTTGGTCGGGTCTGGGTAAGGGGGGTCACCCGAGACCCGGTAGATGGTCGGGGTGTCGGGGTCATCCATCATGGCCGGCATGGCGCGAATCGACAAGATGTTGATCTCTTGAGTTTTGTCCTTTGAATTAGAAGAGTAAGATATTCCCTGGAAGGGGATGATGAGAACAGGATGTCTCAAGGAGATCCAGGGGCCATCGATAACGAGGCTGGGCCAAGGTGAAAGTTACTAGTGATGATAGTCTTCAGTCAGCAAATCCATTCACCGAAGGGTTATTCGATCTAGTGCAGTAAGAGAGAAAGAAGAAAAGGTCGAGTTACTGGATTGCTGATGCATTGTGATTTGTTTCTGCTGTTTCTCTCCATTTGCTTTCTCGCATCGCCGTCATCTTCTCATGCACCGACAGGATGGAGCATAAGGAGAGACAATAATATAAATACCTATGATAAGAAGAGATCCTCTCGTACATGAAATCCAGTCGTCCGAGAATGATGGTATGCGATGATTAGCCTTGACGTCTGTTGTGTCGTCTTGCCTCCGGGGATTCCGGGATCGGAGCCGAGACTCGGGGCATACAGCGGGGTGTTGCCGACCGATGAGTGGACGAAACGGTGACAGGCCGGGGCTGGGGGCACGGACAGCGAGAGAAAAGGTGGAACGTGAAAACAACGACGAGGTTGCTGTGCTGAAAAGTGCGTGGTGATGCGGTTTTCAAACTTGGGGAGGGGAAATTCGCCCCTGCGCAGTTTTCAACATGAGGCTTTTCTGGGCTTTCGCTTGTTGCATGTCAGTGTAATTGCATTTCGAGGCTTTTTGTAGTTGAATACTTCCATCATGTGGCAGCCACAGCTAAATGACCTGAGCCACGGGGTACGTCTCTGCGCCACAGCGCGTTCTGCAGGCTTGAGTGAAAGGTTGACCATATCATCCATCAGGGACTCGACTCGGGATCATGGACTGGCACGCTGGACTCCACGACGAAAAGAAGAAAGAAAAAACTCTGTTTATACAATGTTGTTGTCGTACACTACATCTGCACAATAGTCCAACACTTACAATCCCACAATATTCTTCCGTTCCTCCTCGTTCGTCTCGCCCATCTCCAACAGCCTGTCCTCGGCCGTCCGCCCCATCTGATTAACCTCCGCCGTCGAATCGGCTGCCCACTTGGCCTGTTCGTTCTTAAAGTCCTGCAAGGCCCTTTCGATGAACTTTTTCGTATCGACCGGCGTCTCCCAGTGCACCACCCCGCTCTCCGCATCTGCCAGCCGTCTCTTTTGACCCATCTGGCCTGCGCGGCCGAGGATTCCACCGATAACCGCCGTAGATCGCAAGCTGTTGTCCGTTTGTTAGCCTAATCCCCCATGTTCGTGAAAGCACAACATACCTGTCATCGTTGGCCGGGATCGCAAACGTCACGCACGACGGGTCAACATCCGTATCGATGATGCCAATCGTCGGAATCGACGCCAGCGCGCACTCGTGCAGAAGCGTCTTGTTCTCGGCCGGGTTGAGGCACACCACCAGGTCGGGCGTGATGGGCCGCCGGTCCCGGATGTGAATGTCGAACCCGCCCACCACGCGGTCCGCCTCGTCCACCATGCGCACCTCCCTGTCGCGGAGGATGACGTCCCGGTTCGTAATGGCCCCCGGCATCCACTTGGTGAAGAGGTGGCACCCGCCCGACCGCGCCGCCGCCTGCGTGACAATCTCCATCTGCCCCTTGCGCGTGCCCACGAAGAGCACCAGCCCGCCCCGGAACGTCACCTCCTCCACCACCCGCGTCGCCCGCCGCAGGTGCGACGCCGTCGCCTCCAGGCTCACAATGTGGATCCCGTGCCGCACGCCGTAGATGTACCGCGCGTTGGCCGGGTTCCACCGCGACGCGTGGTGGCCCATGTGCGTCTGCGACGCCATGAGGAGTTCCAGCGTCACATCTTCTGGCCCGGGCGGGTTCTTGATCAGGTCTTCCGGGTTGTAGAGCCGCGTTACGTGCGATCCGATCGACGACGTCATCTTCTGGAGCCGTCGGAAGTCTTTGAACGCTTCCGCTGTGTTATCCCGTCCGCGTCTCGAAAGGGTTTGGTTGTTGCTGCCGCTGTTGTCTTGCTGTGCCGCTTGGTTGAGGGCCGCCGCTGTTGTCACGGATTCAAGTGCCTCGGCGGTGAGGCCTGTCGTCGTGGTATCTTGTGAGATGAACCGCGTGCATGGTCTGGGGATGGCCGAGACCAATGCCCTGGCACCTGTTTACATTAGTACGAGTCAGAATAGTGCCAGGAAAACTGTAGACGCGTGAGGAGACCAATTGGACGTACCATGCCGGCGGGTTACACTCCGTATGATCATGGTGGTGCCTTGTCTGGGTGGTTTACTGGGATAGGGACATTGTCTTGTCCGTCGAGGAACATTTTTTGGATGCCGGCTTGGGAACTAAGGTGGGTCGGTGGGTCCAATAAAGAGGAGTCACGTGATTGAAATACGGTCTCCAACTTATATCATTTCGGACTTTTGATATTCGGCCACTACTACCCGTACTCCCTATATCATGTCAAAGTTTATACAGCCTCTCAAAGACGGCATACATGACAAATAGAGACCGGAATTGATTCGGCGACATCTCAGCCCAGTAGCAAAGTGAAGTGTATTACGTGCAATATAGGGGTACTCAACAATCTAACAAAGCAGACATGCTAATACAGTATGTACAAGTTTCCCTCTGCGCCTCTCATTATCTCATGATGAGCCCCGGCTCGGTGGCACGTGCAAAAGACGACGCTTGTTTTCCATCTCCCGCTCCCGCTCGGCTTTACCTGCTCGTGAGCCGCGAGATGGTGAACACGCCAACAATGACCACAGCCAGCGTCACAATGGCGCCGGGGAGGAGAAGCTCGTTGGGGACGCCTGCAATGACCTGTTCCTGCTCGGGGGAGAGCGTTCGGGAATGGCGCGACCGTCGCAGGAGGACCTGGTCTTCCTCCTCCTCTGCCCCGTCCTCTTCCTCCTCATCGATGGCCCTCCTGCGCTCCCGAAGACCGGAGGTCGTCGAGGTAGGAGTGGGCTCCACGACAGAGGGCGCAGCCGCCTCGGGGGGTTTCTCCGGGTCGTGCACGAACAGGTCGACCTTGTCACGGCGGCCCTGGCGAGCCAGGAGGATCGACTCGAGGAGGTCGTTGTCCGTCGTGATGGAGACCGAGTCGCCCTCGTCGTCCCAGTAGCTCAGGGCGAAACCGCCGCTGATCTTGCCGTCCTCGACGGTGGGGGTGCCTCCGATGGTATCGACCTCGGCGCCCAGCTTGGCGATGACGTTGGCCACCATGGCGCCGACGCCCTGCGAGGCGATGACCTGCAGACGGTGCACGCGTCCCGACGGGGCCTTGAACTTGAAGGGGAAGGGGAGCTCGGCCGGCGAATGGGTGGTGCTGCCGCCGGGAATGAACTCGGAATGGGGCGGGGACTCGTGGGCGCCCGTGTGGGAAGCCGAGTCGCCGGGCGCGAGACTGTCCCGGGTGATGTCAGGGGACATGAGGCGCGAGCCCAGGTTAGTGTGCTGCTGGCTGCCCTCGCCGGACATGATGGATTCGGTCTCGTGATCGAGAGACAGCCAAAACTTGTTCCAGGCGGGACCTTCGTTATCACCGGTCGACATGGTGTTGATCTGCTCCAGAGTGGCGTAGGTGAGCTTCAGGACGTCGACCATGCCGACAATCTCGCCACCGTCGTTCATGACCGGAAGGTTGAGGTAGTGACCGTCTGTACCACTGTGTCAGCCCAGCCGTGCATAAAGGGACAAATGGATCATCTTTCTTTGTTGACTTCGTCATCACTTACCATGCATCTTGCGGAGAGCGGCCTGGATGCTCATGTCCATGGGAGCAAAGTCGGGGTGGGGCGTCATGACACGCACCACACTGCACGTGGCAGGGTCGAGACCGACGGCAATGACGCGCAGAACGACGTCCTTGCTGGTGAAGATACCGGTGATGGCACCCTGATCCTGGACGAGGACGGCCGTGGTGTGGTTCTCCTTCATGAGCTGGGCGGCCTCCTTGACCGACGTGCGAACGCTGACGGTGGTGGGCGGCGTGCCGCTGAGGACCGACTCGAGCGTGGGGCCGGACATTTTGGTGCGCAGGGCCTCGACGTACTGGATAATCTGCTGAGGCTGGCTGGTGCCGAGTTCGGACTGCACGCCCTCGAGGGCATCATAGAGCCGTCGGGAGGACGAGTAGGCACGCTCCAGCTTCTCCATGGCATCGTAGAAGCACTTTGTGATGTCGAGGATGCCGGTGATGTCTTGGTTCTCGTCCATGACGGGGAGATGGCGGAACCCCTTGCGTACCATGAGATCGAGGGCGTCGGTGGCGCTGGTATCGGTGCGGGCGCAGAGGGGGTTCTTGGTCATGATATCGGCAATGGTGACGTTGGTCGGCTTCAGACCGGCGCCCACCACGCGGAAGGCGAGGTCCTTGGCGGTGAAGATGCCGGAGATGCGGTCGTCATCGTCGGTAACGAGGACACAGTCTTCCCGCTTGGCGGCCATGAGCTGGGCGGCTTCGGCAACGGTCGTGGCGGGCTTGATCTGCAGGGCCGGGCTCGGTTTCAGGGCGAGGACGGTACCGGGGGGAGCCTTTCGAGAGTGGCGGGCGCGACCACTAAGGTGCTTCTTCTTGGAGAGGTCGCTCTCCATCTTGCGGCGGATGGCCTGGAAGAAGAAGCGGGTTAGTATCCAAGCAGAATTGAGTCAATGCGTCCAGGGGGAGGAAATGAATAAATAAATAGGTAAATAAACAAATTAATTGACTCGTCGCCGCCTACGACCGGCGGTGGAACGACGAGGTCGAACAATGGCAAATGGAGCACAAAGCAGAAGACAGAAACCAAGTCAAAGCAACGATGCCTCACGTACCTCATCTCTCTTGTTCTGCTTCTGGCGGCTCACACTGACCGAGGAGCCTGCCGGAGCGGAAGCAACATCGCTCTGGTTGGAAAGGCCGTCTGGAACAGGACGAGGAATGCCGGAACCAGAGGGACTGTTCGCAAAGGGAATCCCGCCACGGCTGGGGGCCCGGCCGGGCGTTCCTCTCATGGTGCCAGACATTGCACAGAATCCCAAAGGGCGGGCGTCGTCCGAAAAGGAGTAGCTGCTGGGAGGCGGAGAGGCGGTGTTTGGCTGGATGCGAGGCTAGACAAAGCGAACAAGTCCGAGGCAGAAGGAAGACAAAGGCATAGAAGCCAGCCAATGATACCAATCCGCGTCCCGTGTCTTTTGGAGATGTTGGAGCGACTGTAAACACCAAGAGACGGGAACTCGGAGGCTCAGTCGAGATCGTGTGGTTATGGAGAGGTACAATCTCCTTTCACGCTTCCCTACCGAGTAAGGTGGTAGTTGTCGAGGTGATGCACAGACCACCTTGGGTCAAGGTCTAGCCGAATGAACGGGCCATCGGCATGGATGACTAAGCAACGACTTTCCTACTCTCGTGACCTCTCGTGACGACGGCCGTGAGGATGCCTCGATACACACAGCATTGTTCACCATGACACGATATGTAATGGTGTACGACCAGTCAACCTGGATCAACGGTCGTCAATGACCGAGAGTAGGGCCTTCAGGTCTTCTCTGTTCAACAACAACAGACCTTGGCTTGAAGACAGACAACTGTTGACTCGATGTGCCTACAACACCACGCCGATGGAGGCACAAGCAGAAGTCTGCCACTTGCATCTCTCGGCCGCCATAGAAATTGCGAGACGAATAACCGGAGAAGCACGAACGATACTGTCCTTCACCCCTGTATTGATCCCATTACCACTATAATCGTACACACCCCACCGTTCTCTAACCAAAAGGCAAGCGTCACCAAATACCGACCGGAAACCCAAGTTGCAAAGCCCTGGCGCTCTTAGTACACTTGTGTTTCGCACAACGTTGTCCTGACGCCCTCCCTTGTGTAGGAACAAGCTGACGACAGTATAAACCGAGAGAGAGAGAAAACATGTAACGTCGTGAATCTAAGCGAAGCAGTGTGTTGTTCCAGTCGACCGAGGGAAAACCGAACCCATTGTCTATACCGCCCATTTGTTCGTTGGCGCGCTCTGCCGAGCCATGTCGAGAGGACCGAGAAACTTGATGCCGAAAACCAGGACGAAAGCATGAACCAGTTCGGAAGTGGAATGAAAATGTCCGCACAGACACAACGCCCTATGAAAACGCCTTTTTTTTCCTTTGACTCTTTGTCCATGACACGAAGCCCAGGTATCTAGGCTAGGAACTCCCGAAAAACATGTCGTCGTGGTTGGTAAACATGTCGACGGCGTCGTCAAAGTCGTCGAATTTGCTCATCATGAGGACGTTGGGATCCCGGTCAAACGACATGGCCATGGACATGGAACCCAGGCCCCCTTCGTCCTCGGTCGTAAACGCCTTCATCAGCATCTCGTCGTCTGGCTCGCCAATACCGAGGCTCGTCAGGCTTGTGTTCGCGTCCAAGGCGTGTGTCGTCGGCATCGACGCACAGCTTCCTGCGCCCGGTGTGATGGTCGACGTGGTGCGCATGTCGGCTAGGAGGTCGTCGTCTGTGAAACTGGACGAGTTGGGTTCTGGGTCGAAGTATCGGGTCGCCGGCGGCGATGAGGACTGGGATAGTTCCGGCGGTGTGTTGTATTGGCTGGGCGTGCTCCTGGTCGGCGACGTGGGAGCCGTGTGTATCGGTTCCGACTGGGGATGATTAAACTGCGGCATGGCGGCGGAATTCGATTCCATGATCGCCTCGGGAGAGACATACGGTGAAGGGTGGTGGTGGCTGGTCGTCGACGGAGACTGCGTTACACCGGGTTCAGGAGATATCGTAGGCACCCGGGCAGACGGCATGGGGGCCGAGGAGATGGCGGCGATTTCACCAGTCATCATCATCGAGGCGCTCTCCTGCTTGATACCGGCGGTGGTGATGGTGGTGGTGCCCGTTGTGGCTTCTGGCGAGTTGGCAACCGACGCATCCGAGTAACCCGACTGGGACGACGCGGACCCGGGCGACGACTTGTTCTTGCGTCTCGTCCGGGCCGCCTTGTCGACGCGTTCGTCCATGTCAGGCCTGTGCTTCCGTGGTCGACCTCGCTTGACGACCTTCTTGACGATACCGTCGAATGCGCCGATGCACATGCCGCGCTGGCGGTGGCGCGTAAGGGCGTCGTGCCGGGCGAAGCTGTTGCCGCACTCGCACGGGTACGGCTTGATGCCCGTGTGGATCTTGGCGTGGCGCTTGAGGTCGTGCTGGCGGACGAAGCACTTCTTGCACGACGGGCACTGGTACTGCCGGTCGTTGAGGTGCGTCTGGACGTGCGACTTTATGTTCTCCTTGCGCCCAAACTTCTTGCCGCACCCTTCGTACAGGCAGAGCCACTTGTTGTCCGACGCGTCGGGCCCCTGGATGTACATGGAAATGTCGTCCAGCGTGACGCCCGTCTCCGTCTTGGTCTCCTCAATGTTGATGTCGGCGATGCTGGCCGCGCTGGCCATGCTGGCCATGCTGGCGAGCGATTCGGTGCGGCGGTGCGGCGATCGGCGGCGGGAGGACGTGTTGCCGGACCGTGATGGGGAAGCGGGCGGTTTGCCCGGCGGCCCGTACATGCCCGGATTGTTCTCGAACGGGTTCGCGAGGTGGAAAGTACCGTGCGGCGTGTGGGGGGTTGCGTGCCGGGATACGTCGTCGGCCGGCACATGAACGGTGTTGACACCCTCCTCGACACGGCCGCTGGGCTGGATCCTCAGAAACTCCGAGTTGTTGAAGTTGTGCATCAAGTCGGCCGTCGGCACCTGCGTCCCCATCTGCGTCACGCCATGGGGCTGGCTCTGGGTCGGGTGGACCTGGGGAGGTGCAGCCTGGGCCGCCGCGGCGTTCTCCTCCTCTGCCCGCTGCCGCATTTCGTCAAAGATGGTCTGAGTCCTCTTGTTCGATCCCTGCCGGCGCACGGGCTTGAGGGTCTCCTCCATCGACTCGTCGTATCCCTCGGCGAACCGGCTGGGTCGCGGCATCGACACAGGCACCGGCTCCTGCTTCGACATGCGATTGTGGGGCGTCTCCATGGGCGTGGGGGGGAAGTAACCTGGAATCATCGATGAGACGTAGGCCTCCCCGAGCCGCTCAGAGATGAACCTACCGTTGGCATTCTGGTGAGGAGGTGTCATTGGCCGTGAGGCAGTCTCCATGCCCTCGAACTTGGCCACCCGGTCCATGATGCCGTTGCTGATCCTCCGACCGGTCCTCCGGCTGCTGCTGCTGCCGCAGACAACATCGCTCTCGGAGTGCCAGCCCGGGTGACCGCCGGGGCTGTCCTGGAAGTTGATAAAGGTGGGCGTGGAGAGGGTGCTGTTGGGGCCGAACAGGTCCAAGTCCTTCTCTGACATGATGGAGCCGGCGAATGCGGCCGGGTCTTTTGACAGGGGCACCATGCCGTCCAAGCTCTGCGCTCCGCCGCCGTGGAAGGGGTTGAAGGCGACGGGAGAGGCATCGAAGCACGAAGGGTCGTAGCGTTGGTGGTGAGGGGTGCCGTGGGGCGATATGAGATAGTTCTCATGGTCAGAGGCAGACATGAAGTTCTGCTGGTGATGTAGATGGAGCGGTTGCGGATGATGCTGTTGTTGTGGTTGTTGCTGTTGTCGGGTAAAGTTGCTCTGATGCTGCGTGCCCGGGCACGCTTGGATGCGTTGCTGCTGCGCTTCTCGCAGCACATGCTGCGGAGAGGTTGTCGCTAGTCCTGTGTTAGTATTCGTACTTACCGTTGTGAAGTCCTGCCGTGTCGGGGTGCTAGAGGTCGTCGTTGTTGCTGGCGTAGCTGATGTCCCAGTGTTGGTGTTGTTGGTCGCGGTGTTCATGGTCATGGGGGACATGGCTTGTAGGTGGCGTCGCGTGTCCAAGCTGAGGCCCCGGCGGTGGCCGAGGGCTCTCTGTCGTTGTTGCTGGACATTGGGCAGGGCAGGAATCTTGGCGGCCTCGAACGCGGACGGCGTCGAATTTTGTCGGCGGTGCGTCGCGCGTTGGCGGGCCTGGAGATCTCGGGTCGGGTTGGACAGCATGGTATCGCAAGATGGAGTCCGGAAGGGGGATATTGTCGTCGGTCGATGGGGATTTGTCGAGGGAAACCTGTTGGTCCGAACTACAGGAGAAAAGGCCGTTCTTGTTAGAGACAGCCCCTGGCTGTGTGTCGACTGAGAGGGGGGGAATTCGTCTCGTACCTCACGCAGCGCAAGCAATAGCTGCCGGGCTAAAGGGGGGTTTTGTGGTTGTGCTCAGTCGAGGCGGACTCGGCAGCACAAACTCGAGATGGTCGGGGGGGCGGCCTCTCTCGGCCTATAGAGCGGTTGGAAGATCAAGCGCTGTATAAAATTGAAAGAGGGCCTCCCAGTAGCGGGATAGATATATGGAGATGTTTCTCAGGTAGCAGAAGTGGAAGAGGCTTCCAGTATTCCCACGATGGAGAGATGAGGATGGGAGATGGACGAAAACCCACTCTGTCGGTCTGCTGGGAGAGGACAGGGAGTACGAGAGTATCTAAAAGGCAAGTCAAGTCGAATTGACCATGGTCGCATCCAAGGGGGACGCCGGGAAATGTCCCAATGCGCCAATGTTGACTCGGGGTGGATGTTGTCTCCAGGGCAACCAGCTTAGTCATCGCTAACCGCCGGCCGATCTCACACTCACCACCCGAATGCTCACCACTTACACTCACTACGATCGTGTCATCTTCATTCCATCGTCATTGCAATATCGGGTTACTGACCACGTCTTGGGAAGCTTACACGTGTACATGTACCCACCGTCATGACTGATCGACAGAATCGGATTTATTCCACTGTCCACATTGTTAACCCTCAACTTTGTAATCTTGCGTCAACCCCGTGCGCATAAAACAACCAACACTCTCATATCCTCTCTACTTGCATCGAATTACAGTCGGCTTCTCGGACGATGGATGAAGGAGGTGGTAATTACTATGGAGATAAGGTAGTCTGCAAACAATCTCGAGGGACTCTCACAGAGCGTCCGCCGCTTCAAACAATGCCAATATTGAAACCCACCCCGGCAACGAACTTTGGGCACCTGGGTAACGTAAAGTCAATGGACAATAGCCCAAACTCAATCCTCGGCCGGAGTACTTAGCCTCGACTTGAATATAACGCCTTTGGTGATTCAGGACGGCTCAGAGAAGACCACTACAGTATCCCTAGGCGACTGGCTGGCTGGCTCAGGGGCCGGGAGTCTGGCCTTTGTCTTGATTAGATATAGTAGAAACCCATTTGGACATATAGATATACAGATATACGCTCTATGCCTCTTCTTATCTGTAAGAAAGGGCCGGGTCCGAATGTCTTGCTCTGCTTTCTTCAAACACTCGTCTGTGGCTAGTAGCGAGAGTAGCTCTCAATATCTTTTGGCAGTCCGAGTTCCGAGGGGTTGCTCTGTTCCTTTCTCGCCTTGGTACCAGTTTATTTCTAACAAGAGGGAAGATGGATGTCAAACCACTCTTATCCTGGCCGAACTCGCATAGCCAAAAGCAGTTGAGCTTGGCCAGAGTACATATTACCCACTCCGAGAACCCAGCCAAGCGTTGCCCTCAGCCCTCAGCACCGTATAGATATTCAGACGCAGATTGTTTACGAGCATGAGCATACCGTTGGAAGGATTTTATTCCAGAAAGCAGCTTAGAAGACGAAGCACACTTGATCAACGTTTCACTCAGCATCCCCAGACGCAAAGCACAAGTGACATCTGTGTGATCCCGGTGGCCGCATTTCCAGACAACAGTTCCCAGCATAACTTGGAGCCACTTCTTTTACTAGATGCTGTGTATGAGCTACAATTGTCTCCTAGCATTCATGGGACTTGCATTGCAGGCCAGAATAGGACTGTCTCCTACTGCAGTGCAACAAGATGGCAAGATGCCCCGAAATACTCATTTCCCTTCTTAGAGCCCAGCCTAAACCCAGGGGCCAGGGCCTTGCGATCCAAGTCTTCTTCGACTTGGTCCAAAGCGTCTCCATACCTTTGTCTGACAAATAACCTGGGATGTCCGACAGCTTCGATACTTCATGGGTAAATGCGGCGAGACCAGTGTTCACGAGTCATATCCATCATACCATCCTTCGTGACGTCGACCGAAGATATGGTGCCAAGTTCATGTCAATAGAGAAGGCTCGAGAGATAGTACATACCCTGTCTTACCCTGCACCTAATATCGTGATGTGGAATATAACCCTTACCTCTGTCGCCCTTCTTCCTGGCCTGTGGTGACGGCGGAGTGGTATAAAATGGGAGAGATGAGTTGGACGGCCAGGTTTTCCCATAGGGAAGAGCTTGTAGCCACCAGTATCAAGCGCATTTTGCTTACACAATGTTCGTCCGCCGCGACCCCTAAGCCTCACCCCTGGGCCCTTGGTTTGGCCAGTACCAATGTTATGTACGCTCCGTGATACCGCGTCTTGGTTAATGTCGGGAGGTGCCTGGCGTCATGTTTCGATTGCTTGTTCCGCTTGGGCATATCATAAACAGTATTACAGGCCAATGCAATGAGAACGGGATAATGGAGGAGAGTTGGACCTTGGTATGTTCGTAGATTATCCCATGGACGGACTATACCCAGCAGAAGAATCATCCCTCGTCCCTGGCTGGCTATGCTTGACACCCCGCTTATCCAGAGAGTCAAGAGGAGTTGGGTCAGAGGGCCGATTGGACATTGTCCAGTCATCTCTACACAAGAAGCCGCTTGCTGAGACCAGTCGACCGAGAAATCATCAGGCATGGAGTCTGCCATGTGAGTGCAGATTACCAACTCCGTGCCAGATTCGCTTCTTCATACGAAGATGTCGCCATGCACATGGACCCTTTTGTAAAGTGTCAGACCGAGGATGGTTGATATGAACCCCCCTTGCCTCTCACTCAACGGGGGGCCCCAGTATGTTCTAGACCGGCGGCGGGACTACCGGGGACATATCCACAGGGCTTGTCCATGGTGGTCTAGACCCTTATCGTGAATCGGGTTACGTACGGCACACATTAGTGGCCGCGTATGCTGTGATTTGGAGAGGAAAGAAAAGCAAAAGGGGGACCACCGATGATGAGTAAAAGCAATCACAGACCAGTTTCTATAAGAGATCTCTTCTATAATTATAGATCATCCGTGCTTACCCGTGGCTAATACCCATCCCTCTGTGAAGTCTATCGACCTCTGCGAATACCGAGCCCGACGCTTCGTTTGGAAGAAATGTAATGATTTAAGTGAACGCAAACCGTCCAGGACATACGGTTCTTCTTAGCCCTCTTTCGTGGTTGACCTTGTTCATGATGTAAAGGTAAAGGTGATCTTGCCAGAACAGCAGAATTTAATACCGAGCTGAGTTGTGGCGGAAAAGCAAGCCACAGGGACAAGCGAGACGATATCCATAGGGGCTGCAGGACATAGGTAGTATTTCTTCTTAGAAGCTGCCCAAAGTATAGAAAAAGGCAATTGTCCGAAAAGACATTGGATATTTCTTTGCAAACCTGGGCCATGAAGCGAGTGAACAACTGATTCAGCATCGTCATCGTGGCATGGGCGACCTCAAGACGGCTCGGAGGATTCTATGGGCCTGTGGGCAGGCGAAGCGCAGTAGTGGCACGGAAGGCGGCCGATCCATGCTGATAGGGGCTTCTATCACCAACGAATGTATTACCTTGTCCTTGATATGGTCTTCCTTGGGGATTGAAAGACTGAACCGAGGCCTGAATGAGTGGTAAATGTTCAGAAATGCGATAAACACGAACGAGACGAACAAGAGGGTGTACGTTGTATCGGGAGGGGCCACGAGCCCACGACCCGAGTTCCTGTTCTCTGAATCTCGATTCTCGTATTTTTGCTAGTGGTGTGCACACCACGGTCATTTCCGAAGAAGCGAAGACGGAAACGAAGCATAAATATAGCACGGGTTCTCTCGACCTGTTGTCATTCGATTTGCGCCATTTCCCACCGCCAAACGGACGACTGGGAATGTCGAAAGAGGCGACCGAGAAAGGAGGAATAAGGAAACCCTAAAAGAACAAAAGAAAGGATTTCCAACGTGGTGTGTGCCTCGCCATCGTTTCACGTTTGACGTTTCATATTATGAACTTGGCGGTGTTCCTGCTTTTATCGTTATGTTACTTTGCGTACTGTGTGGGGCGATAGAAAGGTACCACAACGTTGTGTTCATTCCATGGCACAAATAGGAGATAACCAGTGTTATACGTTTTATGCACAACATCCTATACAACGTACATACTTATTCCATTCCCTTCGACACAACGCATTGGCTCACCCCTCTCGCCAGGACTCGTCTTCACGCAAAATACCGAATCCATTAGGACAAAGGTCAATCACGGAAAGATCTGCTCGCTATTCAGTATAAGGGCGAAAAGGATATAACATGTCCACTGCCTCTTCTTACGTTGTACGTTGTAGGTTCTACATAGGTACTTGCTTCGAGACGGACCGTTTCTTGTCGGAGCAGAGAAGCACACTGTTCATACCCATCTGGGTAGATGATGTGGCGCCGTACGTACCACGATGTATGAAAACCACGGTAGCATGGAAAACAAGACTCGACGAAGCTATTCTGACCCGACACAAAGTCGTGTGTACGTTGTAAAGTGTACAAAGTGCACCCAATTAATCAGACCGTTTGGGATAAAGTATCCAATTTACCACAGAAGAGAAGGGTACCACCGTGCGTGATATTGTGATGCCCGTCGATCATAGGATGGCGAAAGTCGTCTGGACTTCTATCCGCGCTACAGAGGACCAAGTATGTTAGTGAATCTTCAGCTCTTTGCAGACTGCCATTAATATACCCAGCATCAATACGAGCTTGTCCCAAGTATCGGATACCTGACTCCCCACTTTTACGACGCCAGTCCCTGAACTCTCCGAGTACTCGCTGTGCCTGACCAATGAACGTCCGTTTGGTTAGGGGCATTGGTCTGCAACGTCGGCCCCTGTCAATCCCGCCCAGACTGGCGTCGTGGCCAATCCTGGGGTGCGCCTAGAGATAACACGTGATCTGGGCGGTTATGAAAGTGGTAGATACCTGCCTAAAAAAGGTTTTAATGCACGCCAGGGGGGTGTGTAGAGTCACCTTGTGGGGACTCATTTCGCTTTTCTTTTTTTCCCCCTGGGTCCAAATTCCACCTGCTGGCTTGTCTCTCGTTTCTTGGTTGGGGGGAATGACCTGGCGACGACGATGGTGACAAAGCATCCAGCTCTCGCAGCGTTCCCCCTACCCGATCCGTCCCCATCCTTTTCCCTTTCCCGTGCCTGTTCGCCTGTTCCCTGTTCCAGCCCAACCAGAGACCACGCAGTCACTGGCTCCTGTCCCCTCCGTCCCTGGCACACACTCTCCCTCCCTCTCTCTCTTTCCCTCCTTGCGAGGCTCTCAAACCAGTCAGTCGTTCTCTTTCATTCCAGACTATCCTTTCACCCTTTCTCTTCCCACACTCTCTCACATTTTACCATCCTCCCTCGCCATCGCCATCTGTGGCTACCATTTCCATCTTAGCAAAGCGTTGCCATTCATTCGCTGTTTCGCTATACCCGTGTCCTTCATTTCGCTTCTTTGTCGGCTCGACGAGCAGACCCTTCCGTTTGAATTCGTCTGTTTTCCCTATTCCTCATGTTACCGCCCTTCAATCGGTGAAGACGGCTTCCATTTCGGTTTCTAGTAGACACGACACCACCGAAGACCATCAGAAAGCAGCCATCGACAGCCTCTCTCGATAGAGCGGCATTATTCGGTGCTTAATCTCGACAGCACCCCTTTCTCACCCTCACCGGCCCCGATTCGAATTTGTCCTCTTTTGCCTTGGACGTGGCCCGAACAACGACACCCAGCTTACAACGCCACGATACGATCGGATCGAGTACGATAGCAAACAGTTGCCCACGGGAGATTCGTTGACGGCAAAAGGCTATCTTGGCCCCACCATTCAACCCCGACTAGTGTGTCCCGGCTGTGTTTCTCGCATCGCTTTCCCTCCAACACCCACCAGAGGGCCCGGGGAAGATAGCGTCTACCAAACCCCTTGGGCCGTCGAACGCATCGTTCCATCCACAGACACACAGTTACGATGAAGCCGTCTCTGGTGAAACTCGGACTCCTGGCTGCTGCCGTCCTCGCTCAGGGCGCGGAAACAGCCAAGCAAAGGCCAAGGGTACCCCCGCAGCGCAACGTGGTTACTTCGGCAGGATGTTACAAATCTCAAGGCGATTGGGATAAGGGATCCGAGATTCAATACCTCAGCATGGGTTCTTGCTCAGACAAGTGTCGTGCGGAGGAAGCCCTCGTTTGCGCCACGGGTAACGGGTTGTGTTTCTGCGGTGATACCATGCCGCCAGAGGACGACCTTGTCGACGATAGCAACTGCAACCATCCATGCGACGGATTTGGCGAGGAGGCTTGTATGCACTTTAACCCGTTTCCCCCACGCAGACCCTTGATCTTTAGACAACTGACCTCGTGACTGACTGGTCGGAACAGGCGGAGGTATCGAAAATGGTCTATTCTGGTCCGTGTACAATAACGGCTTTGAGCTCAGAGTTCCCCACGAAGACCCCAAAGAGTCCTCTACGAGCAAGTCCACCGCGACAGCGACAAGCACTGCCAATAGTGGCCCCGGTTCCAGTTCCACTGGGACATCCGCATCTGCATCTCCCTCGGCAAGCGGGGGCGCCCAGGACGACGACGAGGACGATGACGGCGGTCCCAACATCGTAGGCATCGCTGTTGGCGTGTCTGTTGGCGCGGCCGTCATTCTCTCTCTTCTGGGTTTCGGCTTCTGGTTCATGCGCCGTAGGAGGAACCAGTCCATTGAAGAGGAACACCGTCGCAACGCCGCCGTCAACTCGTTCATTGCTGGTGCGAAGCCTCCCGGCAGCAGCGGTGGCATCTCCATGACCGATTCGCGCATGGACCCAGTTCTGGCTCACCGCCGGTTGAGCGACGGTAGCATTGCTGACAACCAAGATTACTCCCGCAAGATCCTTCGGGTATGACACGATGCTTTCCTCTGCTTTTCCCATGCCGTCCTGTCCTGGAAAAGAAACCCTTGCTGACAGTCTCTTCTGTAGGTCACCAACGCATGAGATGTTTGACTATTTACGACAAGCCATCTCACGTTCCCCCATCTATTATCTACCATCTACCATCTACATTTATCTATCTTTTTTGGCATATTAGGCGTTATATGGATGTCCAAACTGGTGCTGCTGGAGAGAATGTGGAGTCACCTAGCCCCCGGCCGGCGGAACCGAACCTTGCGTTTGACCAAGCACGTTCTCCGGTTCTGTCGTTTTGGCTTTGGTTTGTTGTGTCTATATTCGCCATGGTGTAGGGTGGTACTTCACCTCCTGGGGGTTTTGATGATTTGGATCTTCTGGAATGGGAATATCGCATACCGCTTCCAGCAGACACACCGCTTGGACACCAGCAGCAAGAGTCCATGTCTACGCCGTCCACTCCTTACTCGATCGATCTCCCATCTAGAATTCTTTCGGCAGGATTTTTCATCAGGGCGTAGCAGCAGCACAAGATTTGAGTCGCCATATTTTTATTGAACCTATTCTGGCTTTTAACCGCTCACACCAATCCTGAACCACAGGTTTCGGCTGTTTCAGCGCGAACTCGAATCGAATCTACGATCCCACAATCTATATCGAATGGAAGTTGAGGCTTCTGCCCATACATCACGGATCGCCTTTGGCCTGTTTTGGATGTCCCCATTTAACCGACCGACCTTACTGTAACTTGGTCTGTATGGGCAAACCAACTGCCTAGGAGTCGAAGTAGAAGTCGAGAACCGTGGTACAACTCTTTCATTCATTGTTTTTCACTTGTGTCTACTACGTATGCAGCTGCCAGCCCTCCACTCTGCCGATGACAAAAACTCCATGACGGGCTGGAAGGGCTTTCGCCACTCGGTGGGATAGGCTTTGGTTGCGGAAGGTTGTCTGGCAGATCGAGGGGCCACGGGGCGGACTCTTGTCGGATCTGTTTCGGCTTCAGTGTCTGGGGTAGGTTGGGCCCGTGATAGATATTTTGCTTCTCTCGACTCGCCGCGTCACGGTGGCTACGAAAATGTTCGGTGTATCTAGGGAGGGACTTGACATGGTAATTGAATATGTCGGCTGACTGTCTACTCATAATTTTCCATTTGTCACTGCGTGATGATAATCGATATGCTGTTCTTCCCGTTATTTTATGAAGCGCATCGGAAGAGCCAGATGTTGACACCTCCGATGCCGTCAACATGTCCCTCTACACTACAATGTGACCAGCCTCCTGCAATACTGCGGCCTCAAACTGTATAGCGAACTGAGATCTTTAAATCACTAACAGGACGTGAAGTCTACGTCCATTTAGGGTTTGCCTCTTGGTTACACGCCGCGCTGCGTTTTCAGGGCCCTTTACTTACGCTGTAAGCCAGTTACCTGTCCTACGCAACCGAAGGTTGATGCCGAGTCCCAAAAAAGAGACGCCAACATCACTTGACCACTGAGAGTATCAGTCCAAGACAAGAGAAATCAATTATTTGATCCATGCTCTGCTTTCCGGACTTCCCTTCTCCTGCCGATCATTCCTTTCGATTCACGATAGGCGCCAGTCAGACCCGGATCATACATCACCTGACACTACGGGGTCCAGGAGGCCCCCGGGACGACTGAAGAGCCGTGTGTGCCCGTTGCGGTGAAGATGATCCTCCCATGACTAGCGAACATGTGTGTTACCTATTATTGCCAGACGTCTGGATTTGGGAATGTGAAACTACCTCCGGGGGAATAAAGTGGAGCATCCAATGGATTCAAGAGTCCTTCCATACCTCGTGGACCCCGAGATTGCCAGTTGCCAACCGCCAAGTCGTTGGGGGCCCGAGATGCCTTGGCTGTGATGTGACGGAGGTGACTGGACGAGCCATGTCACGTGGAATGGGTGACTTGTGAGATTGGGAGCAGCCTAGCAGAAGTTACGTAAGGGGACCAGTTAATTATAAGGAACTGTTGGCTACTCGATCCCCTATAGGGTCGAGTGGAGGTACTTATAAACAGGGACTTTCCTATATAAATACGATCCGTTTAAGGTACCCTTACTTATATAACTTCTATCTATCCTAATAAATATTTCCCTGCGTCCTTACCGACGTTTCCCTGCTTCCGGCACCGGGCGTAGAGGTCCGATATAGTTACCCTACGCCCGGTAGATATAATAACCCGGATCTGATATCCTATAGAAGCTTATACTCCCCTTTAGATCGTAGCGTAGTTACGGCGGAGCTACGATCCGTGGTGCTAGAATAGTTAACTCGATTAGTTAGTTAATTAGTTAATTAGTAGAATAGGCCGGGATCTTTTCTATCCGAAGTAGAGATTTAAAGTAATTAAAGGGGCCTGGCTATAAGGGCTTAGTGAATCTATTAGCCGGGTTATCGGCGCTATCGATATACTTAATTTAGACTTCCTTATAATCCACGGCGTTAAAGATATAGGCGTGGTTAAGCAGGGTAAACTTACTACGATAAGATCGTTAGGACTTAGCGATAGCCCTAGTATTATCGACTTTAATAGGAATAGGATTAAGCTCTTTGCCTAGCTCGCGTAGTAGGTAGCGGATCTATTAGGCGGTTTAAACGGCGTTGCTAAGGGCGTAGAACTCGGCCTCGGGTATAGATTTTATAACGCGGGCCTAGCGTTTAGAAGACTAGGCGACGGGACCTCCGGCTATAAAAAAGACCTATCTAGTAGTAGATTTCGCGCCCTTAGCGTCGGTAAAGCTAGAATCGGAGGCGCCGAATAGGCCGAGGCGGTTACCGTGTTATTATTAATAATCGGCCGATTAGCGGTATATAAGGCCGTCGGATTAGTTACCACGGAGGTATTATAGGATCCTTTTAACGCTTATAAGGTGGTAAGCAGAGGGCGTATAGCTAAAGCGGCCCTAAAGGGAGGCGGCGTAGATAATATCTAGGCGTGTAAGGTAGGCGGGATAGAGTAGTTTACCGATAATTTAACGATATAGCGTGTATTACGTGGGATCTAAGGGATAGTCCGTATCGCCGGGTTAACTAGTATCACCGGCTTAGCGGCCTATAGCGGCGGCGAGGTGGTTAGGATTTATCGGCGTTATAGCTAGGCGTATACCGTTAAAGTGGAGTTACTCCAGGGCTTCGGCGATATAGGCGTTTTACGAGATAGTAATAGAACGGTGGTTACTGCTTTATTAAATCCGGACTCTAAGGAAGTAATCGCTATTACCTAGATCGATAATATCTAGGCGGCCGGCCAGCTAGTTAAAAAGAAGGGATAAGGCCGAAGGCGGGCCTATAATTAGGAAGTCGTCGATATACGTAGAGACGATAACGCCGGTGGAGGCGTTACGATAAATAGCCGGGTTAGAAATCAGGGGCTTATATCCAAAAAGGGCGAGTTCCTTACGAAGGCGTTACTGCTACTAGTAGCCGCCCTGCTTTAATGCGTATAGGACTTTTCGGAGGCGTATAACATAGGAGGGCCTTTATCCGAGCTTAGGAGCTAGGTACTAATATCGTGGGTCCTTAAAAAACTCGGGTAGTATTATAAACTGCTTTATATAAACCTCTTCGTTAAGGTTACCGTGGAGGTAGGCTTTAACGATATTAAGCTAGCGTATAAGCTATTCGTTAATTACTACAAGGGCGATAATAATACGCTATAAGGCGGCCTTAACGGTAGAGGCGTAAGTGTTATAATAATCGATACCGTAGCGTTACTAAAAACCACGGGTAATAACGCGAGCCTTCCTCTTTTCTAGTAGGCTATTCTTTTTCTTATATTTTATTACGATCTTTATAGTTAGCCGGTAACCTCGTTACTTAGGAAGAGGCTTAAATAAAAGGGCACCGTAGCTAATTAGGCTAAGAATTTCGTCAAAGATAGCCTCCTGCTAGGAGGGCTAATTAGGAAGGCGGCGAGCTTCGGTAACGCTTTTTAGGTTAGGTATAGTCTAGTAGGCGCCGCTATTATCGGCGGCGGAGGGGGCGTCCTTATTATTAGTATTAGTATTATATAGGCGGCGTATTTTAGAAGGGTCTATATCGGGAGGTGGTTTACGGATTATAGTAAAGATAGCGTTAAAAAAGGCGTTATATTCCGTTAAGTTAACGATAGGCTCTAGGTTAAATTATTACTATGCCGTAAGGTAAGGCAGATCACGCTAACCGGCGATAAGAGGGTCGTTACGTAGGCCCGAACTTACTATAACGCCGGTGGGTTATTCCGTATCGTATATAACGTTATATACTATAGAAAAGGACGGGCCCGGAGGCGTGGCCGGCGGGCGTTTAACTTAGGAGCCGGTTCCGGGGTTACGCTAGGAGGATTCCGATAGACTACGCCGAAAGTTACCGGGTGGCTGGCTACAAATAGAGGCCGGCTTAGGCTCCGAGGGGTTGCCGCTATCGTGGAGGTCTTCGTGAAAAACGACCTGGCTACTAATAACGAGTGCTACGCACTATTATCCGACACTATACCAGCACTAAAGCCCGTATAGCACTAGACTAGTGCCAGCACTATACCGGCACTAAAGTCCGTATAGCGCTAGATTAGTACTAGCACTATACCGGCACTAAAGCCCGTATAGCGCTAGATTAGTGCTAGCACTATACCGGCACTAAAGCCCGTATAGTACTAGACTAGTGCTAGCACTAGCTAAATTCTAAATAGACCGAGGTTTCCCCGTGACTATATAGAGCGGGAACCTTGCCCTCCCCTTTAAAGAATATATCCTATTTATATATTATTTACTATACCCTAAGGTTACCTAACTTAAATCCTCTTATAGGTCCTATAATACTAGCTAGCTAGAGATATATACGGTTAGTATATATTAAATAATAATAACTAGAATAAGATTATTCGATCTTAGTAAGGTTTGTATACCGATCCTATTAAATAACTATAAAGACTATTCTAGTTATACGATCCTAGGGTAAATAACTATCCGTTATTAATAAAGTGCCTCCCCTTAAATAGAACCAGGCGATAAGCAGCGACTATTAAGCTATAGCCTAATAGCGCCGATAAAGAACTGCTTACCCACGCGCCCCTTACTACGTTTACTAGCCCTCTAGCGTAAAGGATAAAGGTCTATATACTAAACCCCTATTTAGTTAAATAACTATATATAACGCCCTAAGCGGATATATAGCTAAAGCGGTACCGGTTAACTATAGTCTACTAAGTAAAGCGCCTCCCCTTTATTAGGACTAAGCGAGTAAGCAATAAGTATAAAAGTCCACGAGTACCAGTTATCCAACAGGCCCGTATCTAAAATAACCTATTAAACACTAAATAGCACTATTATAAAACCCGCTTAATAATAACCAACGCTCCTTACCCCGTTCTCCTAGACTCCCCCCCTACGCTAAGGGATCTAAAAGGTATACGTCCCCTTACCGTAATAACGAACGCCTATCCAGATATAGCCGAAAAGGTTCTTATGCCCGAATATCGGCTACTCCTCTTTATAGCTAAGTAAGCAGGGAACCTCCCTAGCACTAATAGAGCTAGCCAGGCCATAACCTCTAAAGGAAAAGTCTCTAAAGCTATCCTACCTCCTTAGCTAACCTATCCTGCTAAGTAGGTTACCTATCACGACTCTTTTATAAAGGCATTCTATAATTAGCTAAACAAGGAGCCCGAGTATATCGACCTTTATAAATCTATAGTTATACCCCGTAGTAGCGTAGTAAAAGGAAAAGAGCTAGCCCCCTTTACCGCCGGCTATAATTCTCCGCTAATAAAACCAAAGATTAAAGTTAAGGGATCGGAATCGCTTCTAATCCGCCCCGCTATAAGTATAGTCGAATAGCTAGTCGGAAGTTTCCCTAAAGATATAGCGGAAAGCCCTTCTCTAAAGTACGCTAAACCTTCTAAAGGAACGCCTAACTATACCCTAACGCCTAATAACCGTATACTATTCTCCGACTAGGAAAGTTACTAAGCCGATACTATAAGTAACCACGATAAACGCATAAGCCCTACGCCCTCTGATATTATATACTACCCTCGCGATAAGATAGAGGATATCGGATCCGGAAACGGTAAGAACCCGGAATATTAATAGTAAATAGCCCCTCCGGGTAATAGTCCCCCTAAATATAATCCCCCTGGTATAGGCCCTCCCCTAGGGAATATACTAGGCGCTAGCTACCCGGAACTATACTTATATATACGATAATCGGATTTACTCGCTATCCTCGGCCAGCACGATACTTAGATACACCGATTTAAGGCCGATAACCTAGGCTACTTTAAGCCTCCCTTATACTTTACTACTAACTAGGATCTTAAGACTAAAAGAACTAAACTAATCTATATAGATGTTTTCCGCTTTACCGATATAATAGACTAATATACCGGCCTAAGTACCTAGCACTATAAGTCCCTTCCCCGCGGACTAGCCCGCTATCTATTAGGCAAGGCTTTTATATAGTTTATAAGCCTCGATAAGGGATAACATTTATACCTTACTATAATAGCCACCGTTACGGAATAAAAGACCGCCCTATAAGAAAGGTTCCGATTACCTTAAAAGGAAGCCGAGTATAAGCTAAGGCATAAGCGATACACCCTAAATAATATAGTTACCCGCTATAATATCTATATCTTCGCCGATAAGGTAATCCGATTAGTAAAGGCGGCTAATAAACCTAAAGGTAAGCATTTAGCTTTTATATAGGACCGCTTAAACACTAACCTAGTAAATACTATTCCTTATCCCGGACCGGAAACTATAATAACCGACTTTATAAATAGCCTAGCTAGTATAATACTAGGATAATACCGGAATTATACTAATAAAGCCTAAAAAGTACTTATTACCCGATAAACCCTACCACGGATTAAACGGATATCGACCTTAAACTAATCTTCCTAGGTATACTCGCCCTTTCCCCGGTACCCGGATTAACACGGTAGCCCGGCTTTACGCCGCTCGCTATAACCCAAATAGTATTCCCTAGCGCCGGATTATTATCCCTTATTCCTAGAATATCGCTTACTAGGACCAGGACCAGGACTAGGATAATTCCGCCGGAATAACCGCGCCCTATTAGCCCTAGGAACGCTAAACCGCTATATAAATAAACACGGCTAACGGCTCTTAGCTAATAACGCGTCCGATTAACTAGCGCGCGGTAACCGGAACTTTCGCTAGGAACGATCCAGGGATCTAGTAAACACTATTATTAATAATAAGGTCTCCGATAAAGGATATAAGAATAATAAGGAACTAGAGGACCTATACTATTTCGAAAAGGAGTTTAATAGTTCCGAGGACCTTATAGATAATAAAGCTAAGACCGATAAAGGCAGTAATTAATTATACTAAATCGCTAATAAACCCGGATTCGTACCTAAATACCGTGATCTTTACTAGGTATAATAATAATATACTAGGTATAGATAACTAATAAGATCTAATAATAAGGCCCTCCGCTATAAAAAGTTCTATTCCTACCTATTCCTAATAAAGGAATAAGGCGGTTAGGACTCTCCGCTAATTAAAGGCGCCCTATAAGAAGTAATAGACCTAGTAGCCAGCCTATACGGCTATATATACGTAAGGGTCTAGGTTTATATAACCCTAGATAGCGCTCCCTTTAAAGTTTATATTAATTTAGGTGCCTCGCGATATATTATAAGCTAGCACCTCCTCCCTTACCTCCCCGATATAAAAGTTAATATAACTAAGAGATCTACGCTTCGTGGCGTGGGTACCTTAAGCACTATTAGATAGGCTTTATTTACCCTAATAGTATAAGGTATAGTGGACGGCTAGCCCTAAGTTAGACGGCTATATATAAAAGCTTAGGTAATTCCTAAGCTAAAAGCCGGCCTACTCCTTAGGCAGGAATTTAACTATCCGAATAGAGTTAATATCCTTAACTCGCGGGATACTATCTAGATTAGGTCCTATAAAGGTCTTATCGTCCTAGTATATATCTTCGCTAAACGTTTACTAGTTAGGCGCCGATTAAAAGCCGCCAAGAAGGTTACTATTCCGCCGTATTAGTATAGATTCATCCTATTTAAGGAACGGAACGTAACCTTAGACTCTATAGAATTCTAACCGGATATTAAGGGTTTACTAAACTATATCCTTAGTAAAAGGATATCCGTCCTAATCTATAACGCTAGTGACCGGCCGCTACTTATTTCCCGGGGCAGTAAGCTAGGGTATATAGATCCCTTCTATGCTAACGGATATTTTAATATAAAGTAAGATAAAGCCCACGATATTCTAATAAAACGACTAAAGGCCGTTAAGAAGTCCCTAAGTCCGGAAGGATAAGGCGATATCTTTAAAGGGCATTTACTTATTAGCGGGAAGCTCGGAATCGCTAAAAGCCTAGATACCCCGACTAAAGCGACTCTAGAAGGCGTAACTATCTATAACTACGGAGCCCGCTTCGTATAACGCTTTACTAGGATTATGGGTAACTACCCTAAGGTTTAGACGGACTAAGGCGTTATCGATATAGATAAGAAGGACTATATACGCGTTCCCTTAATTAACAGGTAGTATACCTAAAGGATTAGCTAAAAGCTATATCCGCTTAGCTATAAGGACTAAGGCTTTCTAGACTAGACCCTAGACGGACTCTACGACCAGAACCGTATAGAATAGACGTTAGCACTAACACCCTTTAATACTCCGGTTTTTATTATATAGCGAGAGGTAAAAGGTAAACGTAAAGGCCGTATAGTAATCGACCTTTATGCCCTAAATAAGGTTACTATCCTAGATATATACCCGATACCGCTCTAAGATAAAGTTATTAAGCGACTCCGAGGAAAGAAGTTTATCTCCGTTATTAACGCCTAGGCTTTCTTCTACTAGTTCCCTATATATAAATAGCACCGCAAGCGGTTTACTATTATTTCCTAATAGGGATAGGAATAACTAAAGGTCGCCTTAATAGGCTTCCGTAATTCGCCTATACACGTTTAATACTATATAGACTAGCTCCTTTGCCCGTATAAGGACTTTATCTCCGCCTTTATCGATAATATCGTTATTATATTAAACACCGAGGATAACTATACTAAGCACTTAGATATAGTGCTCTCCCTATTTAGTAAAAGGAGGATTAGTATCTCTCCCGATAAGTCCTTTATAGGATATCCGTTAATTTAACTACTAGGATTTAAGGTTAACGCCCTCGGGCTATCGAATACTAAAGAATATACTAAGGCTCTATAAAAGATTCGCCCCCCGACTTCTCTTTAGTCCTTAGAACGTTAAATCAGGATAATAGGGTGGCTTCGCTATCTTATTCCCTGATTCTCCTACTAAATCGCTCCCCTCTAGTAACGGAAAACGACCCTTCTCGCTAAGGCTCGTTAAATCAGGAAAGATAAAGGATAGGCCCGTAAAGCGTACACTAAACGCATAATATTTAAGGCCATTACTAAAGAGTTAGCTATGTTCCACGATATTACCGGCGCTCTTACCTCGGATACTTACCTATTCTACTATATCCCCACTAAGATCCTCTTTATCTAGCTAAACGCCTCTAAAAAGCATAGGTTCTCCGCTATACTCTTTTAGTTAGTCGATAAGACTAAATAGCTTACTAAAGGAACCTTTAAGAAGACTAACGTTCGACTAGTACTCTATATTAGCAAAGGGCTTAACACCGCTAAAGAAAAGTACTAGCCCACGGAACTTAAGGTTACCTGCCTAGTATAGGCCGTTTATAAGACCCGTACTATTATTTAGTCCGCTTATCGTAACCCGACTATAGTCCTTATAGACCACGCCGCCACTATCGGTATTATAAAATTAATAGTCCTATCTAGCACCGATAAGACCAGGCTAAATATAAAGCTAACCCTCTCCTCCGAGTTTCTTAGCTAGTTCTAGTTAGATTATCGATATATCCCCGGTAAGACGAATATAATAGCCGACGCCCTATCTCGGCTACCCACCACTAACAGCCCCCCGGCTAAAAGTCTAGGCGAATTAGACCGGATTTAGGAAGACCAGGCTATACACCACGTTAATAAAATCTAAATAAAGGACGATATACGATAAAGGATTATTAAAGGATATACTAACGATTTAAAATAAGCACCTATCCTTACCGAAGCGACTAACTATAACTTACTAGTTAAGATCCCTTTTAAGGTGGATAATAGTCTTTTATACTAAGTAGATTTAAATAGGAGAAAACGCTTTTACGTCCCCTTCTCCCTATATAAGGAATTCCTCTAGGCCGCCTATAACGACTAGCACTATTTCGGAGCTAAACGGATATAATACGATTTAGTTAGCCGCTTCGTAATCCTATAACTCTATAAGGAGGTCGACTTATATATCGCTTAATATAAGATATATCGCACTTATTAAACAGATCGGCAGGCTCCCCTTAGCGAGATATAGCCTATCCTAACGCCCTTAATCCCTTTTTATATTATCGCTATAGACTTTATTATCGGACTACCTAAAATGCCCTCTATAGGGATACCTTAGTAATATAAAGGCTTCCCTTTATTCGATACCCTCCTAACCGTTACGGATAAATTCTTAAAGGCCTCCCTGCTTATCCCTAGCCATAGCACCTATACCGCGGAGGACTAGGCGTCCGTGCTCTTTTAAGCCCTCTAGATAGGTAATGTAACGAAAGGAAAGTCCGTAGACTTCAGTCAAGGAAAAGATATCATAGAAAAGGCTCGATAGCTTAATACCGTAGAGTAATCGCAGTATATTCGTTAACTAAGCGCTGACTTTAAACCAAGACTTTAACTTAAGGGATTAAACTGATCCCTTAACGTACGCATAGAGATAGGTTCGGATCGGTGGTCCGTGCGCGGCTATCGGTCCGACTATATGCCGATAGGTCTGCGATTATCTTATTACACTGCCCCCCCCCCTAATAAGTCTAGTCCCGCAGACTTATATTATCGTGATGCCTCTAATTACGCGTTTATCGCGATTAATTATCTTTATCTGGTTCTACGCGAGCCCTTATTAAAAACCCGTAGGGAAAAAGAGTGGCCGCTCCTTTTATTTACCTTTTTAGTGTTCTATCGCCGACTATATACCTCGTGATTTATCCGAATATTACTATAGAAACTCCGCGATGCTTATTATTATTACCTATAGTTATCTAACCTTTCGCGGATAATATACCTAGCCTTAGGTAACCGTTTAGCGGCGAGTATATAGTTCCTTATATAATTTCCCTTATAGCTCCTACTTTTCTTCCTATAACTATCTTTTATTATTATAATCGCCGACCGTTCGCCGATTATTAGTTTACCTATCTTAATTCCATCACTATTAATAATATTAATATTATCACGCCGACTAATCGTTATTATATTATTAGTTAATTTATAAGTTACTATAGCTCTTCGCGAGCTATAATATAATGCCGATAACGGGTAGGAATTAGTTATTAGGGATAAGGCTCCCTGTTTATTTTATATTTCTTAGCTGGATTTATATATTAGTATTAACTATTTCGATAAGGCCGGCGATAGCACGGGGGCTAGTCGCTATATCGCCTATACCCGGGGTTATTAATAATACGTCGCTATAGGTTCGCTAACTCTTCGGCGTTTTTCTATACTAATTAGTCGTTAAATCCCCGATTTTATACTAGGTGCTGCTTAGTTACTATAGAATAGTAGTAAGCGTATTTATATAATAGATAATAATTTAACGCCGATAGCCCGGTATCGCTTTTATAAGCGTATCTCTAAGGCCTGTAAATAGTTCCGTGTAGTTATAGACCGCGGTAAGAAAAGGCTTACTGCTAAGGATATAAGTTTAATCGCCGACTACTCGGCTACCTATTCTTAACGATTAGTAGTCTTAAATACTGGTTCTAGACGAAATCTTATCCTTACGCTTTATAATAACGGTTAACTTTATACACTATCTTAGTTATATTAATAATACTAAAGCGTTAGCGTTATTAGATTAAACCTGCCCGCCTTATAAGGGTGACCTCCGCGACGTTAAGTCGTTTATTTCTTTTATTAAGGACTTAGCGATAAATAGTTACCGCCTATTCGATTATAAAGATCGCCTTTAAGGCCTTAAGGCGTTTCCGTTTTTAGATAGGCTCGCCGACCTCTTAGCGGCTATTAATAATCCCCGATACCCTGCTCTGGCTTATTATTTTACTAGTCGCTTAGCGGCTACTCGCTATGGTTATGCTTCCGTTAATAGTAATAATAATCCTTTTAGCGATAGTTCTAATAAGGCTATCGAACCTATTCCTTATCCCGCTACGGCTCGCCCCCACCGTCCTGCTCGTTATCGGGCTTCCGCCGCCTTATCGGCTATTAACGCCCCGGCTCCCCCTAGTAATACCGCGTATACGCCGCTAGCGTTTGCCTTATCGGATAAGGACGATATCCCTTATCGGCGTATTCGCACGCCCCGCCGTTATACCCCCGCCGCCTAGCCGGCCCCCGCTAATAACGATAATATCATAGCCGCTACTATTAGTAATAAGACCGATTTTTTTGGTTTTAGTAACTAAAATTTTTTTTTATTCGCCGAGCCACCGCTAGTAATAATCGCCTAAAATAGTATTAAACTTTATACGGATAGTTTTATAATTTTAGGATTAATTAGGGCTTAACCCTATTTTATTTAGTTATCGTTAAGGAAAAAGGTTATTATAACCTATAATTAAGTTCTTATTTTTATATCCGACAACCCTTTAGCGCCTTATACTATCTCGTAGTTATCTTATTTTTTATATATATACTTTTTATACTTTTAGTACCTTTTCCGGATCCCTAAAGTGTTTTCTAGGTGGTCCTTTAGTTCCTAGGTATTATATTCTACCGGCTAGCCTGCCTACTTTATAAGATAGAACGTTTTCCTTTATTCTTCTTTATAACTAACGATATCTTCTACTTTTTATTTATCTTACTCCTCCTCTAGGAGCAGGAGATCCTTCGCCGATAACTCTACGGCTACTCGGTCTTTCCACGGCTTTAATAAGGATACCGGGAATATATCGTGTATCCTTATATACTACGCAGGAAGGCGAACCCTATACGCCTACTCGCCGATCCTTTTAGTTACCTATACCCGAATATATCGCGGTGCTAGCTTTAACCCTTACCGGAATCGGAAGTTCTTTATAGATAGTCTAACGATATCGCCTACCTTATACTATTATAGTTAGTAGCGCTTATTATAGTGCCGAGCCTAGTACTCCGTGGCACGCGCCTAGTATTCACGGACCTTTTACTAAACTTCCGCTAGCTTCTTAATACGTTCTTAGACGCCCTATACCCGGGTATCGTCCCTGGGTCGAATATATTCTATTATACGCGGATAGTACCCGTATAACGCTTTATACGGCGAGATACTAAGCGAGGAGTGCTTACTATTATTATAGGCGAACCTAGCTTCTAATAACTAAATAGGCTATTATATTATTATATTACCGGTAATTATTCGTAAGTACTTAATTAGGAACTAATACGTTTATTCCGTCTAACTATCCGTCTACGGGTAGTATACGGTGGATAGTCGCTAAGCGTTCGCCTACTTACGGTAGAACTCTATCTAAAACTAATTAGTAAATAGCTTATCCCGGTCTATTATTATACCCTCTAGGCTACTAAATCGGTATTTAATTTCCCTATATAATAGCGCCGTTAGCTAGGGTGCTATTAGGTCCTTCCGCGTAGGAATAAACAGAGTATACTTTATATACCGGTTAATAATTACTAGGATAGTATCGTATATTTACCTATCTACCCCTTTTATAGACGGTAGACCCATGATAAAATCCATGCTAATCTCTTAGAACGGATACGTAGGTAACGGCAGCGTTTATAGCTAACCGTACGGCTTATATCGCGGTACCTATGCCCCTTAATACGCCGAATATACGGCGATATAATCGCGAACGTCCGCCGCTAAGTCTACCTAGTAGAACTTTCTTAAAATCAGCTTAAGCGTCTTATTCGCTCCTATATACCCGGCTCTAGGGTTATCATAGTGCTATCACAGGACCTCCGCCCTTAGGGCGCCCTATACAGGCAGTACTAACCGTCCCTTAAATAATAGCATATCCTTATCTCTAAGAGAGTACCCCGCTCTTTTTCCGGTCCCTTAGCGAATATTCTTAATTAAGGATATATAACCCGGGTTAGTGGTTTATAGCCCTCTAACTAGATTTTTTAGTTCCTCGCTAATAATACACCGACCTACCGTTTTATTCCTAGCTAGCTCTTAGGCTATAGAATATAGGATATACTAATCCGGTATTATAATAACCCTAGCCTTATTAGCCTTAAGCGTCAGCGATATCTTATTAGCGACCCTTTACTAGGTAATCGCCCTATACCCTATATCTTATATTCGGGAGCGGGTAATAGTAGCGATAATAACACGCTATATACCGTTAATACGATATAAGGGTCATAGCCCTCTTCCGTCCTTATATTCTCTTAAGCTAGGTAGGGCCCCCTCCTATAGAGTCTATACCCGTTTATATTTACTAGGCCTATATTCTAGTAGCGTTACCCGAGCGGCTTAAACGTATATAATCTTTACCGTATTACTTATTAGGGTAAGATAGATACTCGCGATCCGTTAGCGAACGCTTATCGGGAGGTCGCTAACTAGTCGTAATCTTTACGATAAGGTAGGAAGCACGTTATTATACGGCGTCTTATCCATTATATAATCCGGCCGTCTTAATAGGCCGTTTACCGGGTTTATCTTGCCCGGGCGGTGTTAAACCTCGAAGTTAAATAACGATAATCGGTACACCTATTTAGCGAGCCTTCCGTAAAGGTCCCGCGCCGGCGCGTTTAGTATACCCTTAAGCGCCTAATAGTCTATTAGCACTATAAACGCCTATCCTATACCTTCGAGATAGTGGCGCTAATACTTAAGGCTCTTTATTATAGCTAATAGCTCCTACTATCCTATACCTTATCGTTACTCCGTTTCGGAAAGCTTCTACGAAAAGTAGGTGACCGGTCGCTATCTAGTCTTATACTTCTAACTTAGGATCCCGGAAATAGCCTTATTCGAGGCGTCCGTTTTAACCCTTATATCTAGCACTAGGTTTTAGTGCTATAAAATAATCGCCGACCCAAAGACGACTTTTAGTAATTCGAATACCCGCTTAGCGTTATCCAGGAACTTAAAAGGTCCCTTTTTTTTACCCGCCTAACTGCCTTTTAGTAACGTAGTTAACGGCGCGGTGACTCTAGAGTATCCCTCGATAAACCTCCTATAAAAATTAGTAAAACCGAGGAAAACTTAGATATCACGAAATAACCCGGGCGCTAGCTACTCGGCGACCGTATATATATATTCCGGGTTTATCGTAATACCCTCGCGGGTTACTATAAACCCTAGGAAATCTACTCGGTTATAATAAAATTCGTATTTTAATAGTTTCGCGTATAGCTAGGCCCTACGAAGCCGATCTAAAACCTTCTTTAGGTTCTTTATATACTATTCCCTTAACGTGGAATATATAAGGATATTATCTAGGTAAGCGATATAATATATATCTAGTAAACCGGCGAGCGCTTAGTAAACATACGCCTAGAAGGTAGCCGGAGTATTCGTTAGCCCGAATAGTATAACCGCGTACTCGTAGTGGCCGTATCGTGTTCTAAACGCCGTCTTCTAGCGGTCCTCTTTTTTAATCCGGATCCTATAATAGGTATCTCGGATATCCACCTTAGAAAAGTACTTTACCCCGGCAAGCCTATCTAATAGCTTACCGACTAGGGGTAGGGGGTACCTATTCTTAATCGTTATAGCGTTTAACCCTTAATAATCGATATAGAGTCGTAAGCTACCGTCCTTCTTAGGCACGAATAGTATTAACGAGCCTATAAGGCTTATTAACCGTTAAATACGACCGCTCGCTATCCCTTTAGCGATATACTTTTTTAGCTCCTCTAGCTAGGCTTAAGACAGGGGATATAACGGCCCGAACAGCGGTTCCTTCCTATCTTATAAGTTAATCGTGTATTCGGCGTCCTTTAATAAGGGTGGCTCCTTCGTAACCTGCTCCGAAAACACGTCCTAATAGTTAGCGATTTCCGGTGGTAGTTCGATAACTAGTCCGTATATTACCTTATTATTATCTATAGACGGAATAGTTATATCCGGCGTCCCTAGTATAATAGTAATAGCGGCAGCGATATATATAACGTACGCCTTTACTCGCTTTTCGATAACCTCGTAAGCTTATAGCTCGGGGTCTATAATTAAGATCGGCCCGTAGATAAACGTTTGGCGGGCTATATTAATTATAATACCTTCCTAACCTATACTATTATTCGAGAGCAGTAATTATCCGGTACCCTTAGGTCGATCCGTATATAGGAAGACCCTTTTTAATAGGCGTGGCCACCCTTCTACGTTTAGTAAATAGAAAGCTAAGCCGTACGCTCCGCGAACCCTTACCGGGCTACCATCGAAACCTTCGATCTCCGGAGTCTTAACCTCTAAGAGCGGTTTTAACCTTAGGCGTTTTACTAACGCCAGGCTAATAATATCTACCTGCGTATAGGTATCTAAATCTATACTAAACTCGGTCTCCTTTCCGTAACGGATTATTATCGTTATAAATCTCATTACCTCGCTAACTACGATCGCTAGCCGGTTATTAGGCGTAGGTCCGGCCCCCTTATTACCTATACCGACTTATTTCCTAATAAATAGAGTTCTTTAACCCGAATATCGTTATTAAGGTTATCACGTATAGCGTGCACGTTACTAACGCGGGCGCGAGCCTTTACCGCCCTATTATCGGTTATCTATTATTCTTTATTATTATAGTAGTCCTTAGAACGGTAACCCTTTTTGCCGTAGTTATAGCACTCGCCTATAAAGGCACGCGTACTAGGCTACGCTTATAGAGGCTCTGGACCCGAGCCCGATACCTTTTAACCCGTTAAGGGCGCCCCCTTTAAGTCCGTTTTGCCTGGCTTAGCGGGCGTATACTAACTAGTCGCCGGGGTGCTTACCCGACTTAAGTAACCGTCCAAACGCTAGAAGTTCGATAGGGTCCTTTTATAACCGGTATCCGATCACTTACTACTCGCCTTCTTAATAGGGCTTATATCCTAGAATAGCTACGCCTCTTAAGCTAGCGTTACCGCCTTATCTAATTCGGTTTTCCGCTCCTATATCTTATCCTTAATACGTAGGGGTAGCCGACTAAAATAGTTATAGGCACGCTTTTCGCTTCCGCATATCTCCTAGCCTAATAGCCTATATAGGTTATCCTACCGTTTAAATAGCTTTATCGGCGTTATATCGCTAGTTATTTATAGCTTACGAAGTTCCTTATAGTAATAGTACCGTTATATATCCTAGGATAGGTGCTCTCGCCGAATAAACGCCGTAAAGTCGTTCTAATTCGGGTTAGTGATCTTCCGGGTATAGTGCCTCTAGGATATCTAAAAGGTATATTCGAGCTTCGTTAAAGCCTATTCGATCTGCTATAGCACTAGGGCACTAGGTCTAAACTGGTTCCTAGCCTTAATCGCTACTAACTAATCGTCGATTTTTATAACCGTGGATAACTCTTTAATTAGCTTATAATTATATACCGGCGGTTTTTGGTAATCGCGCCGGGGCGCCGGTTATTCGGCGAGCTTCTTTATAATTACTTAATTAATCTCGCTTTATTACTAGAGATATTACGAAAATATCGTAATTAACGCCTTTTACGTTAACGTTAAGGGGCCGGCGATAGATCGCCGATCAGCCTACGAACCACTATCTTCGGGACTAAGCGTAACCGGCGTATCCGTTAACCCCTTATTTTTATCCGACGGTTCCTATTCGGCTACTATTGTTATTAACCTTAGTATAGCGGGTGGCTGCCTAGCGTCCGCTTTGCTAGCTCCCCCCGGGGGGACGCTTATTCCTTAAGTCCTTCTTAGTGGTATCTTCGGCCTAACTACCTTAAAGGTATAGAAGTTAAAGAATTATAACAAAAGGAAAGTCCGTAGACTTTAGTTAAGGAAAAGATATTATAGAAAAGGCTTAATAGCTTAATACTATAGAGTAATCGTAGTATATTCGTTAACTAAGCGCTGACTTTAAACTAAGACTTTAACTTAAGGGATTAAACTGATCCCTTAATGTACGCATAGAGATAGGTTCGGATCGGTGGTCCGTGCGCGGCCATCGGTCCGACTGTATGTCGATGGGTCTGCGATTATCTCGTTATAGGTAACTAGGGTATCCCCCGCGCTATTATCTCGGATTATAACCCTAAGTTCTTATTAGACTTTTAGATAACGCTATAAGAGGTAGCCGGAACTAAGCTAAAGTTCTTAACGGCCTAGTATCCCTAAACCGATAGTATTTCCGAGAAAAAAAACTAAACCGTTAAGATTAGGATACGTATATACCTAGCGGATAACCTAAACGCCCTATAGCTAAAGGTAATTATACCTCTATAATTTAACCTAAATAACGCCTTTAATAAAACGCTCGGCTATATACTAAATAAGATATTATACGGAACTAAAACGAATAGCCCGCTTAACTTAATTAGTAATATTAATCCTAAGTTCGTATATAAGATATTCTAGGAGGACACGTGTTAAGTGGGTGATCGCGAAGAGTAAAGAGATAATTAGGATAAGGCACTTAGTGATTAGGATATAATTATACTTAAGTTAAAAGGTAGGGGGTGCCAAAGAGTTAAATTAATCGCTAGCCTTCTTATCCTAAGGGCGGCTATCTATCCTTTCTTATACACGTACTAGCTAGCTTTAGTCTAGCACGAGAGTCCCCGATTAAGTCTATACTACCCGATCGATTACTATCTATTAGAATATAGCGATAACTCGACTTATACTTAGGTGCCGACTATATTATAGCTAGTATCGAGTTAGGTCCCGGACTAGATACTCCGTGGTTATCCGTACTCCGCCCCGGTCTAGAACCCTATCGTGACTCGTTATTATCCGGTACTTAGGTACCGGAGGTCCGGCACCTAATAGGGCGCCCCGTCTTTATAGTTTCTATCCCGGAAACCTTAATACTAATCTAATATCCCTATATCTTCCTCCGACCCGGTATTTCTCTATGTCCTTTCTACCCCTATTACACCTAATAATTCTATTATAATTCTAGCCTAATCTGCCCGTTATATTCCTCCTTTTAATTACTAATTCCGGAATATTATCCTTTATAGTAACCCTATTCTAGTCGTAATATAATCCTTTACCGACTACTTTATTATCCTAAGTCCTTTTAGTAAGGCTAGTCCGCGACTACCTTTATTATAATACTAGGGTGGTCGTTCCTTTTAGTTATAGGGTCACCTTTATTATTCCTTCCGTATAAGTAAAACTAAAGACTAGTCCTACCTAACCTCGTAGATATCCTATTCTGTTTCTCTTATAATCCCGTTCTTATTATTTTCCTCTTTATACCTTATTCTAATTAACTTCGCTAAATTAGATAACTAATTTTATAAATAATCCCACGCTATCCTATAATAGAGTTAAGACTAGCCGATAATAGTTTTATATAAACTTATTCTCTTTATCGGCCTAGGTCGTGTCTTATCGCTAACTCCGATCTTTTTATTCTAGCTTATTCTCTTATTATAGCTAACGTTATTTTACCTTATTATAAGTTCCTCCTATATCGTTTAACGCGTAGTTAGAACACGGGCTAACCACCGTTATAGCGTTATTTATTCCTTATAGCTCCTAAGAGTAATAAAAAGCGCGCCGTTATTAGCGGTAATAGTGTAGCTAGGACCCCTAGTAAACGTTAGAAGAAGTCCGCCGCCGTTAACGCCCTGGCCGCTAACGCCGCTACTCCTAGGGTAACTAAACTCGTCGATACTAGTAAGGGCGAGGGCCTTTATATCCTATACTTATAATACGCCGGCTACCTAGCCGACTTAGATTTAAAGGATATAGGCACTATCTTATATAAGTCGTGTCGCTATAGTGCTAGTGCGTATTCTATTATTAGCCTTTACTTAACTCCTTACTTATATACCTTATAGAGAAATCGGTAAAATATTATTATTATTAGGTTAATAGTAGTTATTTATGCCTTAATATAGGCTTATACTCCCTCCGCTATAGACCGCTCCGTGGTCCGTTTAATACTAACTATTAATTAGTTACTAATAGCGGGTAAGGCTACCGCTAAAGTCTTATAGGATATCCTAAAGGCTATTAAGGTACGGCCTAGCGGGTTTAATAAGGCCCGTGTTATAAGTACGTTTTATCCCGCGTCTAATTATATACTAATAACTATAATAGGAAGCTACGCTTTAAGCTTAGTAAATCTTAAAAGTTAGTATCGGTAAGTATAAGGCTAAGACTACCCGTGGGTCTAGTAAGGGTGTACGGGCTAAGCGGCGCGATAATAAGGAAATTACTGCCGCTAAGCAGGATACGTTAAAGCGGGTTACTACCTTATTAAAGGAGATATCGACCTCCCTAAAGGTCTAGAAAGAGATCCCGGATCTATTAA
The DNA here is from genome assembly GCF_042370955.1 of Sodiomyces alcalophilus JCM 7366. Classification (NCBI taxonomy): domain Eukaryota; kingdom Fungi; phylum Ascomycota; class Sordariomycetes; order Glomerellales; family Plectosphaerellaceae; genus Sodiomyces; species Sodiomyces alcalophilus. Next base: position 410,260 of record NW_027263541.1, on the reverse strand, counting down.
AGCAGTTCCTAGGGGTTTAGGGCGGTATTACCGCCACGGGATCGGTTACCGGTCTTATTGTAAATAGTAATACCGGGGTAGTGCTCCCTAACCTAGGCGCCGGTAATAGCGTCTATAGCATACCCACCCCGGGACCGTTATCTGCCTAGAAAAAGGGTAAGGCTAAGAAGAAGGCTACCCCTATTTTAGTTAAGGATAATACTATAACTAACGATAACGACGAAGATAAGGGTAAAGATACCCCCTCGCTAGCCACCCTGATTCCTCCTCCTCCTCCTCCCCCTTCCGCTAATACGATAGTATAGGAGCTTGACGATAACCTATAGCTAAGTCTCGCCGGCCTCGCCGCCGACTAATTCCTCCTTTTTTTTTTTTTTTTTTTTTTTTTTTTTTTTTTTTAGAAAGGAATTTTATTCCTTTCTTTTTTTTTTTTTCTTTTTTTTAATAAAAAATCCTTTTAAGGCACTCCGTGTATCCTTAATCCACTATTATATCGTCCCGATCTAGTCCCCGCCGTGCCGTAATTATTACTAGAACGTGTATAAAATATCCGTTAATTAGTTCCGCCGGTATATTCCTTATAGGTTCCTAGGTATTATCTTTATAGCCCTAACCTGCCTACTTAATAAGATATTCACGTTATTTACCCTAGTAGCGGTAGGCTATAATAGCTTTTACCTTATATTCGTTATCTTCCTATAGTTTAACCGTGATCTTTTATGGTTTAGGTGGTAATCCGTCGCGGGACCTTTATAGCTTAAGTAACGAAATAAGGAATACGTTATATATCTTTATACTAGCGGGCAGCTCTAACCTATAGGCTAGTCCGTGGCTACCTACTACTCCTATAATCTTATAGGGTCTAATATACTTATCGCTTAATTTATAAGATAGCCGGCGTTACTTTAGGTTCTTCGTGGAGAGCAGGATATAATTACCTATCTTAAACCGTTATACTATACGTCCCTGATTATAATAATATTCGTATATCGCCTAAGCCCTTTAGATTAGTTTAGTTATAGTCTTACGATCGGCTATAAGTTAGGCGGCGCGCCGGTCCGCCTCTACGGAGCGAACTTCGCTAACTCGGTGTAATTTCACTTTATCGGGGCCTCTCGGGTTATAACCTATTAGTGCCTCCGCGGGAGTTATCTTCGTAGCGGAATACTATACTATATTATAGGTAAACTTAGTAAGCCCTAACTTATCCACCTAGTCGTTTTACTATAATATATAGTAAGCTCGTAAATAGTATTCTAAATTCTGATTTTATTATTCCGTTTATCCGTTTATTTACGGATACTATATAATAGATAGGCGGCGGTCTATACTTAGGTAACGATAAAGAGCTACCTAAAAGCGACTAATAAAAAGGGCCCCCTTATCTAAAATAATACTATTTAGGAGACTAAAGCGGCGGAAGATATATATCTATAATATATCCGTAAGCCCGGGCGCCGTTAAGCTACTACTAGTCGGAATATATAGTGCGTACTTAGTTAGACAGCAGACTATAACTAAAATTATATCCTTTTTATAGCCTACCCCTATTATAGGCGGTAGACCGGTAATAAAATTAATTAAAATCTCTAAAAATAGATATTCGGGAATAAGAAGACTTACTAGCTTATTATATAGCTTATAATACCTGGATATAATACGCTAGTATACTAGATAGGTAGGGATAAACTCCCGGATATCCTTAGATATATAATTCTAAAAGTAATAGCTAGAGATCCGTTAGACGGTTCTCTTAATTCCGTGGTGACTAGCTATCGGGCTATTATAGAATACTTATAGAACTTTCCTATATAAACCGGAGTAGTTAGGTATAAAAACCTTACCTCGGAAATATAGGATACCTTATTTATCTTATAACCAGGGGCTAACCCTTTATAGGTTATCGTTAGCTTTTTATTAGTTTATATAAAACGGGTCTTTAGCCTAAGCCTTAATAATTTCTTTATATAACGTAGGCGAGTCAGGATTAGTGACCGCTCCTAGGGTAATTAATCCTAGGATAAACTTCCTTAAAAACGCTTCCGTGGCCTTAGTATATTCGGAGGTAATTTCGGAGTTATTCGGGGTATACTACGGCTTCCGCGAGAGGCTATTAGCTAGGTTTAATAAGCCCGGCTAGTACTTAATTTCGAAATTATAGGCTATAATCTCTTCGAGCTAATATATATACTATGCCTTTAACTTTAGCTTATCTATTAAGTATCGGTGATTTAGATAATTAGTAAGGACTAATATAGGAGTCTGGCTATAAGCTATATAGTGCCTTTAGGTACGGAATAATTTAATAATTACTATTAGCTCCGAATCGGGTATACTATAATTAAGTTCGGGTCTATATAGTTTCCGGGATATAAACGCGATAAGACGCTATATTCTATCCTTAAGTTAGCTAATAACTATGCCGATTATAAACGCTAACGCGTCGGGCTTAATACGTATAGGCAACGTAGGGTTAAAGTGCTAAAGGATAGGTGCCTCTACGAAAAGCCTTTTTATTTCGATAAATACTGCCTTAGCCTTTAGTCCGAAAACGATAATCCCGGGGTTCCCCCCCTTAGTCAGGTCTATTAATAGTACAGCTACCTTAGAGTAGTTCTTAATAAATCTCCTATAGAACCCGGTAAAGCCGGTAAAAACTTAAATCTTCTTAACGGTATTAGGCTCCTCCTAGTCGCGGATAGCCTTAATACGTGCAGGGTCTATATAAACTCCCTTAGGACTATAGATAAATCCGAGGAATTCGACCTTATAGGTCTTAAACTTATATTTCTCGGGATTAGTAAAGAGCGACTAGTCGCGGAGTTATTATAGGACCTAACGTATATATACCCGGTGCTTATCTAGGTCCCGACTATAAATTAAAATATCGTCGAGATATACTATATAGATAGTATCTATAAGACTAGCCAGGGCCTAGTTAATATATCGTTAAAAGCTCGCTAGGGTATTCGTGAGTCTAAACGGTATCACGAGGTATTTAAAGTGCCGGTACTTTATCCGGAAAGCCGTCTTCTATTTATCCCCTCCCCGGATACGGAGCCGATAGTAAGCGTCCTTAAGGTTAAGCTTAGTGTAATAATTACCGGCAGATAGCCTATCCAGGATCTCGTGAATTAGTAAGAGTAGAGTACGGTCCTTAACCGTTACCTTATTAAGCCCGCGGTAGTCGATATAGAGTCGTAGCTTTCCGCCCTTTTTCGGGATAAACAGGATAGGGGCTCCTGCCGGACTACTTAATAGTCTAATCTAACCCTTCGCGAGGGTATCCTTAATATATTATCGGCCTACCTATCCTTCTTCTTTCCCTTAAAAGACTTAACGTCCTTTACCTCGATATAAATAACCCCTATAACGTTCTTAACCACCTATAAGAACCGGTTAAGCCGGTATAGGCCTTCTACCCCCGTAAAGGTAATTATTATACTAGGAATAGGTATAATAACGGTAAGAGGCGCCGCGATAGGTATAGGTCCACTTACTATAATATAAGAGTCCCCGCGGGGGGGGAAGGCGGTGGCTTATACTAATAAATAAGGCTTACTAGTACCCGAGTTAATAAGCGTTAAGATAGGCTTATCCTCTTATAAAATACTAAAAGTCTTTTTTAAAACCCTGGACGCCTTTTAGAAGGCTAAATAAGCCGCTATAAGCGCCTCCGTCGCCTTAGGGCTATAGAAGGGGTCGTTATTAACCACCTTCGCCGCCTCTAGGAGTACTATTAACGGACTAGTTATCCTAGGCGGAGGAGGAACGCACCTATAACCGCCCTTTAAGTAATTATAGCACTTAGGATCGGGTATCCTCGCTCTGGGTCCCGACTAGTTATAGTAGCGCCGCCTATCCTAGCTATTTATAATAGCCTTTATGTAAAAGTAGTAGAAGACTAAACGGGTCCCTTTAGGAGGATATTTTATTCCACGAGCGCGCTTCGCGGGGCTCTTAACTATTATAGAAGCTTCGCCCGCAGAACGCTTACCCTTAGCCTTAGCGGCTCGGGCTAGCTAGGCGCGGCGGTCTATAGCCGAGGTAGGAGAAGTGATCTCCTTATTAGCTAGGGCGGGAGTAGGTGTCTCCTCGCCGGTATTATTATTATTATTATCGTTAGCCCCCTGTATTATATATATAAGTTAGTAAATATCGCGCGAAGCTCTTAGGAAGAACGGGAAATATGCCTTAGGGGCCGGAGATAATCCTAAAAACTTAAATATCTTCTAGAGAGAGAGATAAAGGGTTAGAACGATAAAACGGCGTATAAAAGGGTGGTAGGCGATAAAAAATATACTACTAGTAGTAAAGGATATTATTAAAGAAAAGAAGAAAAAATAAGATAACGGAGGTAATAGTAAAGTTAGTATTATTAATAAACGAGTTACACGGTTAGGGAAGGTACGCCTATCGGTTCCTTATATAAAAGGAACGATCCTACAACCCGTTTATAAATAATAATAATAGCCGTATATAATATATTAATTAATCGTATAACTATAAAGGCCTACCTTAAGCGCTCTTTAACGAATAGAGAGGTTATTCGGGATTAAAAAGCCACTAAGGGTCGTTATTTAATTAACAAAGAGGCGTTATTCGATTAAATAATAACGCTCCGCGAACCCACACCGAAGACTAACGACTCACCGAGGGGGGAGGGGGGTAATATTACAGGCTAACCCTATAGAGATAATCCGGTAAAGCACCGGATCTTCCGACTAATTATAGTATGCTCCTAGTGGGTCGCCGCGATATTATATTTAGGTCGTAGACACCTATAGAGTTTTCCCCTTTCCTTCTTTTCTCCTTAGCTTTAGATAATTTAATTATTCGGCCTCACTCTATAAATAACTCGTGACTAGCCGCTTATAATCCTTTACTATAATTAAGCGATCATAATAACTATCTTAACTATAATCCGCTTAGCTATCCTTTTGTAATTATTCCTTATTATAACTAGCACGTTCCTTATAATTAACCTAGCCCTAGCTCTATCTACCTATTATACCTTATTTTCCTATCTTAATCCGCCCCTACCACCGCTAGCGCCTAATCTATAGCTAATAACTACTAACGTTTTATACTTTATAGTAGCTTACCCTTCTAATATCCACTAGTTAAAGGACTAGACCCTATAAGACTCGTTTAACCGTTACTTTAAAGGCGATAAGGACGGCCAGGGACTCCCCTTCGCCGGCTACTTTCGAGCTATCTCCCTCTTCGGGGATAAGAACGGGGTTAAGACCTAACTATAAGCCATCGGTCTAGCCTTCGCCGACTAGAAGAATAATAATAGCGGCACTATTACCCGATACTAGTAAAAAGCTATATAAAAAGGTTACAATTACCCTAAAGATAAAGGAACTAACCGAACAATCTTTACCCTAAACGATATCGCTAACCGTATAGTAAATAAGGAAGAAGCCAGAGATATAATACTTAACTATCCGTAGCCCTAATTCTTATTAGATTATAGCCGTATTATCTTATAGTAAACCTAAACCGAATAGAGCTTCGAGTAATATCTCGTGATAGCCAGGTATAATACCCCGCGAGGCCCTAATAGGCAATTTCTCTAGGGCAGCGCCTCCAGAGCCACGCCTAGCACTATAACCGCCACGGGTTCGCCTATACTAAGGCCCTCTGCTATTATAAACCCCCGCTAACAAACCACTAACCCGCGTATTACTAGTTTCGATAAATATATAGTTAAGATAATTAATTAGGCAAATAAGCTTAATTTAAAGATAATCGCTATTATCCGGCACTTTAAGGATAGAAGGATAGATTAGGCGAGCTTCCTATCAGCCATAATACTATTCTATAACGCCCATTAACCCCGAGCTAAAGTAATCAGAGCCTACCTAGAAAGCATAGCCACACAGAACACACCACTAATCCGGTCCGTAATAAATATACTTACTAATATATCGATTAGTTAGAACTCGCCGCCGGCCGCTACTATAAGCTCTAACCAGCTCACGCTATTACCCACGGCCAGGATTAAGCGGCCTATAACGGATAACTCTAACCTGCCTATTACTAAGCGCCTATTCTTATAACGTATAGGCGAAGATAAGGTTTAGATTTAAGCAGCTAAGAGTTTCGTATCCCGCTTATATAACGCCTCGGCCTAGCCCTATATAAAGGAGTTTATAACGGGCGGCTAAACGCTCTATATTATCCGCTAGCGCGCCCACGGCGCGGTACTTCCCCTACCGGCCAGAAAGTTCGCGGAGTAATTTATCTTATAGTATATAATAAATAATAGCGTCTAGAATACCGCCGACCTCCTACTATTAGTAGCACTTTAGCGTATAGAATCCTAGGTTTATATTACCCGTCTAAAGAATAACGGCTCGCTAAAGAAGAGTAAAAAAGATATAATAACGTAACGCTTCGTTAACGATCCCGACTTAGGCATTATATTAGTCTCCCACGCTATAACGATTTAGGAATACTATAATAACCAGGCCCATAAAGCCATCCTAGCGTTATACGATATAACACCGGCGGAGTTTAAGGCTAGACGTAATAAGATCACCGCGAAAAACGTGACGGCTATTATAGGCCTCGAACCAGAGGCATAGGGAATCCTAGCAGATAAGCCTAAGGAACCTACTATCACTATCCTATAGCCACCCGGCTATACTAGTAAACGAAAACGATATCGAGCATTATATAACGGGATAATCTAGTATACGCCCTACTATACCCTTCGTTATTCTAAACCATTCCTATTATTAGCTTTCTTTATTTTCCTTTTTACGATATCCTTAGTTAGCAATTCTATAACAGAAGGACGGGTAGCCAGATATACTTACTAATATTAGACATAAAACCCACGGAGTTAGTATACCGTGCTAAAGAGGCGCTATCTTATATAATAAAAGTTTTTTTTTAATAATAAAAAAAAAGAGTGCCCACGTCTATAATATATTACTAGTATAATAATCGGTATAGCCGAGTCCGAGCTAGACTATATAAACTTAAAGCATAGTTAAAAGCCCGCGGGACGCAGGGCTTTATTCTTCCCGGGGTATATACTACGCACCACTATCCGACACTATACCAGCACTAAAGCCTGTATAGCACTAGACTAGTATTAGCACTATACCGGCACTAAAGCCTGTATAGCGCTAGATTAATACTAGCACTATACCGGCACTAAAGCCCGTATAGCGCTAGATTAATACCAGCACTATACCGGCACTAAAGCCTATATAGTACTAGACTAGTGCCAGCACTAGCTAAGTTCTAGATAGACCAAGGTTTCCCCGTGACTATATAGAGCGGGAACCTCGCCCTCCCCTTTAAAGAATATATCCTATTTATATATTATTTACTATACCCTAAGGTTACCTAACTTAAATCCTCTTATAGGTTCTATAGTATTAGCTAGCTAGAGATATATACGGTTAGTGTATATTAACGAGGCGGCCCTTAGGCTTATTAATTAGTCCGGCAGGAATCTAGACTCGATATAGGTACTCCCCTTTAAATCCTATTAAGATACCCTCTTTAGCTCGGGCTTTAAGCTTATATAAGCGGACCCTCTTCTCGGGAAGGATATAAATAAAGGCTCGGCAGCCTAGGGTCCGTAGATAGTAGATAGGAGGCTTATTATTATAGCCGGGGGCTAAATCGTTATAATAGGCCTAATAGGGCGTCTTGCCCTTAACTATAAAGGATACCGAGATATTACTAATATACACGGCGGCCTAAGTGACTTTATCCTAAAGGAAAGGCGGGATATTACCGCCTATAGCGATCTTCCTCCCCTTATCTAAGATAGCTTAGATAGCGTGTTCGGCTATGCTGTTCTGCTCGTAACCGTAGGGCGGGCTCGTTAAAAAAGAGGTGCCTTAAGCTTAAGGTAGTTAACGAAGCACGTTACTAAGGAATTCTCCGGCGTTATCGGAATGCATATAACGAACAGGCTAGCCTTATCGGTTAGTATGATTAAGCAGGGCGTTTAGTAGTAGGCGGGCTAGATTAGCCTTGGTTTTAGAGGTTAAAAGACCTTTTTTCCGGGTAGCGTTATTAGTAATAGGAAGGCTATAACGGTAGCCGGAGGCGGCCTGCGGCTTAATATCGAAGATATCGACGTGCTAGACCTCGCCGGTATAGGCGGCCCGGGGCCTAGGGTCCTTAGGGCTATAACGGAGACTATAGGAGAGGTTATAAACTGCGTAAGGCTAGCTATAAAGCCGCTTATAATTAACGCTATATAAAGGTAACGTTAGTTAAAGGGTCTTCCGAAGATCGGGGTAATTAATATAACCGAGCCGTTAGTGCTAAAGGCGGGACTGGATCTAGGCCTAGGAAGGCGCGGCCCTAGTAGGAGTGGGAGCTAGAGGCGATAAAGGCGCCGGCTCTGCCTGCATAGCCGGTAGTAGTTAGAGGGATATCACGGAGCTAGGCTTAATAGAAAAGATGGCGGCAGGGTCGCCGGGCTGGCTTAAGACGAAGCCACGCTTATAAACGTCGATAGTGGCGATACCTTCGCTATCCTTATTAAATATAACGTTGCGTTCTAAATATCCACCGCTTTTATATATTATTTCGCCGGATATAATATTAATATAGAGGCCCGGAATAAGGATAGTCCGGCGGAGGAGAATTACCTTTTCGGTCCTATTAGGACCTTAAAGAACGGCCTTAGCGATGCCCCCGTGTATAGGCTTAATAGTCCTACTGGCCGTAATAATAGTGAAATTAAGGTCCTGCGGAATAGGGAAGTGGTAAATAAAGGCGTTAAAATTCCTAATAGAATAAAGGGAGGCGCCGGAGTCCTAAAGCCAGCGGCTATAATAAGCCGGGCGTTTGGCTTTATTACCTTTATAGATATAGTCTAAATAGATAGCCGGCCCCGGGACCGTATACTAAACGGTGGTACTATTATAAGCGGGCTAGGGTCCCGGAGCCGGCGATAGGCCCGGGGTTAGGCCCGGGGCCGTACTAGTATTATTCTAGTCCGGTGTTTTAGTATAGTCGTGATATTCCGATAAATCGTTAATACCTTTAAAAGGGGTGCCACGAACCTATATATTAAATAGTTTATTAAGCTGCTTAAGAGAAGCCTTTAAGGCTATAAAACTAGTGAAAATGCCGCTATTTTCTATCTGCTTTTCGAGGTCCTTAAAGACCTTAGCGGTGCCTATAGACTATAGTGGAGGCGTTATAGGCGTGATTTCCGCCGGAGCTGCTAGAGCTATTGCTATTATTATTGGGGGAAGAACCAGAAGAGCGGTTACTGTTGGATCGATTTCTATTACGGCTACGGCCACGGCCGCGGCCGCTATTATTTCCTTAGTTGCCGTTACGGTGCTAGTATTAGTTAGTGCCGTGGGTATTAGGCTTAGGGCAGCCCGGCGTTATATAGGGGTCCTGGCCGTTATTATTATTCCGATCATCCTAGGCGGTATTAGCCTAAGCCTTGCCGTTATTACCGTTATTATTTCCGCTGTTATTATTTCCGCCGTTATTATTTCCGCTGTTATTTCCCCGGGATCCGTTACCACAAAAGCCACCACGGCTAGAAGAGCTCCGGCGTTACTTAATAGCCTCCTCCTTTTTTATAAGTCGATTAATCAGGAGCCAAAGGTTAATATCACTATTAGCCTACTAATCGAGGTAGAAATTCTATTAGTCTTTAAAACGGTTATAGGCCCCGGTAAGGCCGTTAATAACGTTAGCGGCTATGATGTTATTGCTATAGGTCTTATCGCCGGCGGCGGCGAGGATCTAACGGAAGTCTTTATGCTTAGCGAGATAGTCGGCTATACTTCCGAAATCCTATAGCTTTAGGGCTAAGGCCTGCTTAATTATTATAGCCCGGATCTTATTCTTAGAGGGTGCGTACTTCCTAAGGGTCTGGATTATATCTTAGGGTTACACGATATCTTCCACCTCCTGTTAGAGGGGATTAGTCAGGAGGGAAAGGACGAATATACGGGCCTTCCTATAAGTCTCGAGCTTATACCCGTGGAGGGCGGTCTTAGTGGTTTAATTTACTATGGATAGCTATATATCGGGTAGGCCGAGGTTACTAGTGTCTTTAGCCTTAGAGTCGCCGGCCTTCCTTACCTTAGCTCTCCTTAATTCGGCGGTTATAACGGCGGATTCGGCGGTCTAACTAGGGTAGATAAAGTAGTCTTTTATAGTTAGAGGGTTATCTTTAACGATCTTATCCCCCTAAATATAATCGAAAAGGCCGGCGGCCTTAGCCCTATATTAGGCAAATATAGTCTATTCGGCGTAGTTATTCCTGCCCTTAAGGGGAGGCACCTTAAAGGAGGCGAGGTATTCGTTTTCGGATATCATAGGCAGGCCTAAAGAGGTAAAAAAATCGTGGTAAAAAGAGGTTAAAGAAGGGGAAAAAGGAAAAATAGACGGTAGAGTCTAGAAGAAGGGAGGGCTTATAGGCAGAAAATTAGTATAAAAGGCTCGAAAAGGAAGGAGGTAAATAGTTATAGCTGCCTTAAAGGAAGGGGCGGCCGGTTATTAACGAATTAACGAATTAACGCTTAAGCTAAAAAGCGAGCTGTTAACGTAGTTAAAGCTTAAGCCGTTAAAGAAGAGGCGAGCTGACGATAGGCTCAAAAACAGAGCCGCTAGGCTGTAAAAGAGGTTAAAGATCGTTCTGCTTAACGCCGGCGGACTTTATCGTGGGCGGGCGGGCGGTTAAAATCGGAGCTAAAAAGCTTAAAAAGGGAGGCCTGAATAGGCTTAAAAAGAAGAGCTTCGTTAAGCTTAAAAGGAGGGCAGAATCATAGAGCTATCCGGAGCTCTAAAAAGCAGTAGTTGTAGTTGCTACTATATAAGATTAGGAGTAGCCTAGTAGAAGTTACGTAAGGGGACTAGTTAATTATAAGGAACTATTAGCTACTCGATCCCCTGTGGGGTCGAGTGGAGGTACTTATAAACAAGGACTTTCCTATATAAATACGATCCGTTTGAGGTACCCTTACTTATATAACTTTTATCTATCCTGATAAATATTTCCCTGCGTCCTTATTAACGTTTCCCTGCTTCCGGCACCGGGCGTAGAGGTCCGATATAGTTGCCCTGCGCCCGGCAGATGTGATAACCCGGATCCGATATCCTGTGGAAGCTTACATGACTAATTGATACCTTGGATAAGGATAACGGAGAGTTGAATGTCCCTGGACCTCCTTAATGAGAATCGAGCGAAAGTCATAAACCAAATGGTTAAAGCCGACCGCCCTTGTTTCTGCTCTCTATGAAGCCTAATGCCCGCGCCATTTCATCAGCTATTATTAGCCATTTCTACTCTTCAATCGAGTGGTTGAATTCCCGAAATAATGATGGATCTATCAATCTATTCCATGAATTCCCCCATTGAGGATTGGGCTTTTCCAACTGGTACAGTGGTACGTACCTCGCTGGGCTGTTCTCACACCCGACAACGATTAGTCAGCCCCATCCGTTTCCAATAAGTACCGGATACTTCTACTGATGCTATAATTATCTAATAGCTCTCACCCAGTACCAGGAACCCGCACAGCAACGACTCTTATTATCCAATCAGATCAGTGGTATAGCCCCACCTGGAAGCTCCTTCACGCCTCGTCGCGTTTTGGCTTTGAAGCCAAAGATCTCTATTTTCTTCCAACCTCGCCTAGTCAACGTATCAGTTCCTTTCCGCCCACCCGCCATCTACCTCTATCCCGCGCGCCAAAGACTAGTACTCTCTCATTGGATTTGCATGGTTATCATCCGGCCATGAGTAGTGTCTGAGTGCTCGTCGGCTTCCACCTCTCATCCAGCCTTGAACCCCCTTCACGTCTCCCACCTCCCGCGACGACCGTTCGTTTTCCGATCCGACACCAGCACAAAACACTCGCCATGGGGTCTCGGCAACCCACACCCCGGATACGCAAGACCTCGCAGAATATCCAACTTACGTATGGTGCCCTGCTTGACTCGACTGGTCACGAGACGAACGCGATGGCTGATTCTCTTCCCGGCATCTAGATATAACCTCCCCCACCGCATCCACGATGTGAAGACATATCCTGTGCTCTCCCCCCAGGGAGCCACTATCCTTCTTTATGCCCACGAAAACGGTGTCAGAATTCTATGGCGTGGCGGGAAACGGTTCAAGCCGACCAAGAAACCTACCGCACCACCACAGGACCAGAAAAATGGCAGCGCCGATATCATCATGCTCGATTCGGACGACGACGAACCTCCTCCCAAGCCCAAAGCCCCAGCCCCGTTTGTCGATAAGCCCGAGTTTGAGGGCGATGCCGCTGACGGGCCTTACCCGGATATCGTCCAGACACTTGACCTGTCTCTGGGCGCCCCGGCCCACCACCTCGCCGTTCCGCAGTTGACCCCCTGTTCACCCGAAGACGTAGGAGGGCCCGGAGCCGACCTCTTACAAGGCAGGATGGTCTTTGCCGTCTCCTGCACAACCGCCGATGTCTACCTCATTTCTCTTCCGTTGTCTCCCCCGAGCCCCGAGAGCAAGGCGAGACCCGACCTGCGATCTAACCTGTTCACCGCCAATGCGGGTCCTGGCGCGTGGGGAGAGGCCGTGACCCTGCTCACCGGCCAGACAAAGCAGAGCAATGGCATCGCCTTGACTTTTGCAAAGCCCGAAAAAGACTCGATCGCGTCGGATCGAGTGCAAGAGCACGCCGGCTCGTCTGATTCCGAAGCACAGCCCCATCTCATCGTCGCTTCCCATAACCGGGAAGCCACAGGTGTCCTGCGTCTGTGGGACGTCCGCCTGAATGCCAAGACGGGCAAGGCGGACAGCGGTCGTGTCAAACCATTCCAGACCGAACTCTTGCCGAGCCCTCTGACGGGAATCTCTTTCAACCCGGCGAATTTGTCGCAACTCCTCGTCGTTGCCTCGATCCACCCCGTACGGATTTACGACTACGCCCTCCCCTGCCTGCCGCCCGATGACCAAGCGACCGGTCCGTTTCCTTCCAAGGGCTCGTGGCTCCTCTCCTTGTACCAGCCGTTTGTGCGCCCCACCGGGACGAGGAAACCCATCCTCGACGCAGCGTGGATCGCACACGGACGTGCCATATTTGTCCTCATGGCCGACGGCACATGGGGCATATGGGACGTGGAGGGCGCGAGCCCCCTGGGTGCCACCATCCTGGGCAAGCAAAGCTCCGGTGTCGAAGGTGCTGCGCTCACCAAGTTCAGCGTGACGGGCCATGTGGAAGGCACCAGCCCCCTGCGTGGTACCAATGTCGGTTCCAAGCCGGGTGGAGATTTCGTGCCCATGACGCCGCACACTCGCCGGGATGCGGCTGCGTCGCTCAGTGCCGTGACCGCACCCGAACGCCTTGCTAGTGTTCGGGGCGGAATTGTGGTTACGCCCCTGCCCGCGATAAGCTCGGGGTCGGGATCCGGCGACGAAAGCGTCGTGCTGTGGATCGGCGGCCTCGACAACGTCTCCGTCATCCCGGCCGTGTACCGGTTCTGGGACGCTCAGCTGCGCAGGAGCGCAGGCGGCGGGGTGAACCTGTTCAGCGGCACGGTGCCGACGCGGATGATTCGGCTCCAGGACCTCAGCACCGGCCTGCTCGGGGAGCATTGCTGCGGCGTAGGTGCGGCGGTCAACTTTGCGAAGCTCCAGGAGAACGACGGGGGTCTCCGGGTCGAAGTGCTCGTCCAGGGCGAGACGCGGTTGGTCATTGTCCGCGAGGCGGAAGAGGGTGGCGGGACCAAGGCTGCCGGCATCGTATCGACGAGGCGCCGACTTTTTAGCGACCGGCGAGGCGCCCCAGCCGAGGCGCCCTCGGCCATCATTGTGCACCCGCGGCCCGATAAGCCCAGGAATGTGTCGTTCAACCTTAGCGTCAGCAAGAGACGAAGCGTGCGTGGCCTGAGACCAGGCGGCCAGGGGGACACGGATCGGGCCAGCGACACCCACGAGGAGGGGGACCAGACGCACGACTTTACGCTTCCCATTGGCCGGCCCAGGTCAGCGTTTGGGTTTGCGGACCTTGATGCGGCGGCCGACGCACAGGATGACGTCGAGGGTCGCGACATTGAGGCCGAGATGCTGGACATAATGGAGATTGACCGGGCGTTGGACAGCATGGAAGACCACAGGGGTAGTGGACGGAAGAAGGTTCTCTTTGAGGAGTCATGATAGGGGAGAGAGAAAGGTTGGGGGGATTGGGGAGGATTGAGACCTGTTCTTGAGACGTGGCCGATTTGCAATACCAGGCTGGCTGACGAAACAGGGCTAAGACATTTAGACGCGACAGACGACGAGTGTACGATACCCATGGTCAACCGGCCATCCCGGCCATCCCGGTTCCCATTCCCCAGACTGGCGGTATGTTTGCTTATCCTATGCTTATGCTGTCGTCTCCACGAGCCGCGACGGCATGAGGTGATGTGCGTGTTGAGGCCAACGAAGAAGAAAGAAGAGACCCAAACAAACCCGCAGGGCAAGGTGGAGCACAAGGCGAGATTCATCCTTGAACCAGCTCTGTATTCCGAGCGGGAAATCAAACATGTCGCAGCGATGGCAGCCCTCCGTGGCCAGATCTGGGTTCTCTGCGACCCAGGTCTGGCAAGGCGGGCAACGCGTCCTGTGGCGAAGCCGACGTTTCCTCGAGATACCTTTCGGGGTATCTTTTGGCAGGGATTTTTTTACGGGAGGGGGCTTAGGGTGGTTTGGAAGCCTCATGGCTTGCGAATTTGACCTTTTGCTTTCCCGGCCTTTCGGAGTCCTGTCAGCTGCCCTGCAACCCCGGATGGTCTTGTGGCCGGACGGGTAGTATGGGGTGGGGGACTCGGGCAAGGGTTGGGGGGCGGTTACGTCGGTACATTTCTTCGTTGTGATGTGGACGTGCGTGATGTGATTTGATTTTGATATCAACGGGGTGGGTATGAACTGACGACCCAGAGTGTCTAGTTAGCCATGTGTATCATTTGTGTAGGATGGCCAGGCTAGTCAGTTCCATTGGTTTGTCTTTGAGCGGCAATGTATCCTCTTCATGAACCTAAGACTCCATTCCTGCTGAATACGTTGATACATGAGCGAACACGGCGATTAATATACAGAGAAGGCCGACAACGAGAGGGCATCCACCACTTGTCGAAATGCCCAAAATCGAGTCTCGAGCTGTTCTTTTTACATGTGCTTTTTGACCTCCTCGGCAGCACCCTTGGCCTTCCCGGCGGCTTCGTGGACAGTGCCCTTGGCCTCGCCGCCGAGCTCAGACGCCTTGCCCTTGGCCTGGCCAGCCATTTCCTCGGCCTTGCCCTTGGCTTTGCTGGCCATCTCGCCATGAGTCGCGTCGTGGGCCACGTCGCCGGCCATGTGCTTTGCTTTTTCGGCGACCTTGGCTATGTTTTGGAGTGTAGTTAATATCCGTCTCTTCATTCATGGAGGCAAAGACACGTACAGCCGAGGTTGATGCCATCGACAATCTTGTCGCTGACCTTGCGGTCGACGGTCTTTAGGCTGTCCTTGACGGCCTCGGTAGCGGACTTGTTGGGGGTTGGCGAGGTGGTGAAGGAACGTGTGACTGCTGTTGCTGTCCGGGGGATGGAGACGAGGGCGGCGGTGCGGATGATGGGGATGGGCATGGTCATGGTTGCCGTGCGGCGGACGGTGGTCTGGATGATGGACGACATGGCGAATGTGAATTGGGAAGGGTGAGTTTGTATGACGAATGTACGATTAGGAGGAGGAATTGTTGCGTCGATGGGTGATGGTGATAGTGAGTTCAAAGAAGGGATGGCAGTGAGAGAAAAGATGTCATATATAGGATCGATCAATGTACTTCTACTAACTGGTTTGCCGTGATTATTGGTGATGTATCGATAGTATGGAGTCGAGGAACTACAAAAGAATGATGATGACACAAGAGTCGGTCGTGATGTCATGGTTGTTTTCCTATGACGTGTGTACCTAGGTGCTTGGATCGCGGTACATCATTACTTCGTATACTTCGTACGTACTTCGTAGCTACAACGAGAGCTCGTGTGTCGCTGCTCCGTTAGCGACAGAGCCTCGATAAGTATATTCCCCTAAGATCACAAGGCGTATTTTGAAACCTCTCCATACAGCTCCGTCAACCAGTACGTCGTTATGAAAGGACCCTGAAAGTTCTCACATAACTCCCATTCCCGATTCTCCTGCCACACAAAACGCTCACGACCATATCCCTCAATACCCATTTGGTCGAAGCTCCGGTGGCAGAGGTGTATGAATGTCTCGAAAAAGTCATATAGCCTCAACCGCCTCCTTCCCTCGGGCAAGTCCAGCATCTGGTCCGTGTCGTCACCGTCCTCCGTCACTTGGCAAGAGGTCGAGACAGCCTTGACCCAGTAGTGCCACGCGGTCTTGCTCCGCTCATCAGGGGCCATGCGCGCCAGCTCTTCTTGGCTTGGTGCTTGCGCGAGGCGATGGATGGATTCTTTGTCGAGGTAGATGAAGAACTGGCCGCGGGCGCCCCACTCTCGCTCCTGGAGGTCCAAGGCGTGGGCGTACTCCCAGGCCTCGACTACGTCGGCCCCGTCTAAGGCTTTTCTGTCCTGCACGACAATATTGTGATAACGTCGCACCAGCTCGTGCGTGATAACCCAGTCGGGCGTGAAGGGCTCTCCCTCCGGCAGAGCATCACGAGCGGGCCCGACCATCGCATTCCAAGCCTTTTTAATAGAGTTTCTCAAGTTTGGGTGGCCCGGCACTTGATCGAGTTTCTCATTCACGGCGTTCATGTCGTCGTTGTCCGGCTTCCCACGCGTCCTGCTTTCGCGGTACTCGTCCTCGAGGCGAACCAGGGCCAGCCTGTGAATGGCGGCGACGGCTTGCGTGAACGCCTCATCGTCATCGTAGGAGGTGCGGAGGATGGTCCACCCCCAGCACTTTTCGTGGTGGTACTCTTCTGATGTGCACCGAAAGCCGTAGAGGGATATCGTGTGTTGCCACGGGTCCCAGAATGGACGTTCCGGGTTTCCTGGACGCAAGTCTCGTGGAACTTGGTGGAAGAAGCTTCCGAGCGAGTCGTCTAACTCGGCCGGAGGGTGTGGGCTGAGGGCGAACATGGTGGCTGGTGTGCAAACCGGTCTTAGACTGGTTGAAAAGGGGTAAACAAAAGCACGTATTGAAGCGAGTCTCGATTGAAGGTGGCCCTGTAGGTACCTACCTACTGAGTAGATAGGTAGGTAAGGTAACTTTGGGCGGATTAATAAGCCGCCGAGAGACAGATACGTACGTACCTAGATACAGTGAGTAATCGTAAACTCAAGCCGTGCGACACTGTACCCCTTTTTCGTATTACCCCTATTCCTCCTATTACCCCTATTCCCCCTTTTTCTGCCTTTGCCTTTGGACAGACTGTGCTCTCTTCGAACTCGCGTCTCAAATCAACTCATGCACAGATCAGTACGGCAAAAATACTCAAATAAGACAAATGACGAATGCTTTCAATGCTCATGCCTCGCAGGCTGTTCGCATCTCCAATTTGAACAGGAGGCGGGTGATTCAAGGACAGGAGCGGGATACCATGTTCATTCTACTCTGGCAAGCCAAATTCATTGAATATAGCTTGTACATACATTTTACGATGAAGGATGATTATAACTTCAGGCTCTCCTCCTTTAACTCCTGGTCTTTGGACGGATACTAGACAGCATAAGCATCTCACAGCAGTCTATTCATGGCTTGCTATACTCAAAGGAATCAATCGTCCTCCTCGTCGTCATAATGCTCCCAGTCATAGTAAGGCGCCACACAGTAGGTCACACCCACTTCCAGCTCCGAGGTGCACTCCTCCATATCCGTCCCGAGCGACGGATTGACCTGCATCAAGAGGTTGGCTGTGATAGCATGTTCCATACACACAGTGACGCATGTATCTTGAGCCGACGCAACATGCCATACGCCGCAGTATGGCGTAGTACCCTCTGCGACGTCCGCATCCTCCGGAGGAGGAACAATGACACTCGAATATCCATCCTGAACCGGGGGCTTTGTGGTGTCTCCGCCACCGGGGATGTCAAGCTCGTGATCCCCAAGCAGCGGGCCAAGACAGAGCACGGTGCCGTACGAGAGACTGATGTTTTGCAGCAAGGCGCATTCGAATCCGACCCATGGGTTGTATCGCGCGACATCGCCATGCTTCAGGGAGAGCGTCGAGTTGCGCTCAATGCTGGCGCATGTGTCCTCGTCCTGTAGCATGTAGGTCGTGCCGCAGCTGGGCGGGATACAGAGCTCGGTGCCGGCAGGGATCGGGTCCTCGGCAGCGCAAGAGATGATACGGAGCTGGTTAGCCATGAACAGCGCGGCAGACGATGTCGTGTGTGCCCAGGCAATCTCTTCACAGGATTCGCCGTCTCGGCTTGTTGTGTACCATTCCTCCGTAAGACAGAAAGTCGAGTCGCGGCCATTGTCGGGGAGGTTGAGATCGGGCAGCAGAACGTCCGTGTCGCCAGACATGTCGCACGTCGAGTAGATGCATTCGAGTTGGCTCTTCCAAAAGTCGTCGTACCACGAGTAAGGCGTTCGCTGCATCATGGCCAGTCGTTCCACTTGACAGAAGGAGCAGAGCTCCGCATGCGGCATCTCTTCAATCGAAGCCACAGGGGTAAAATCGTCCACCACGTCGTTGCAGTTTCGCCCTGTGGTCGGGTCCAGCAGGCACGTCTCGTTCCATCCGGCATACATGCGCGCCCCGTGGAGGATGGGCGGACCGTCACCCGTGGCGTCGGCGCTGCAGACCCGCTGCACGACGGATACCCAGCTGGACAGGCTCTCGCCGCAGCTGGACTGACAAACGAGGTCGGTCAGCGTTGCGTTCTCGAGGGACCCCCGGTAGCGGGGGCTCTGGAAATCTTCCACCTCGTCGTGACACTTGATCAACCCCGTCAGCGCCATCTTGCAGACATCGTCGGCAGCGGGCAGAAACTCCACGTCTTCCGGTTCATAGACGCGGAAGCCAGGGAAGTCGCGCGGCCCGGTCGTCTCTCTAGCCCCACGAAGCCACGCGAGCACAGACGACAGCGCTCCGTTCTGATTATCGGCTGCCATGGTGGGCTCATCATTGTGAGGCGAGATGAGCTCAACAATACCCTTGGTGCAGAGGTTGTACAGCCACACGTCATAGCTTTGCTCGACCTCAAAGGCCCGCTGCTGGCAGTCCATGGTGTCCAGGCAGGACTGGCCGTAGTTGTTGAACCACGAGTACACGCCTGCACTTAGCATGTACACAGTCTCCGAGTCCACGATGCGTGCGCCCCAGGCCATTCTACAGTCCTGGTCACCCGTCTCGCAGTGGTTGAAGGTTGGGTCTTCAGGGAAGAGGCCCGGCAGATAGGGTGCTGGGTTGTTGCCCATGGGCTGGAAGTAGGGGGTCTCCGTCTGGATGGTCGACATGAGGATGTTCCTGGCACCGGCGAGCTGGTACTGGTACATGGTGGCGTGCTCGGAGGAGGTGCCCCAGAGGTACGCCAGGCGGCTTTCAATCAGCATACCGCGGCCGGCATAAACGTTGACCTGTTGCCTATCGGGGGTGTCGAGGTCGTGGTCGGCGACCCAGGCCCAGACATTCTCAAGGTAAGCTGTCGAGCCTTTGGTCAGATGGACCATGAGAGACGCTGCCTTGCACTCAGACTTGATGGCTCCACCAGTCTGCTTGGGGCAGTCGGATGCTTGGAGATTCGAACCAACTGCACCTCCGACGCGGATGTGCGAGTCCCACATGCCGACAGAGCCCTGCGTCGCCTCTTGGGCGTTCCACTGGAGAACGATGGCACCGGCTGTTGGTCCAGACACGGTGAAGAGCATGTCCTGGATCTCAATGATGCCAACGTCGCCCGGATCAGCCACACGGACCACGGGACGCGGCGCATCTTCATTCTCAAACTTGGCCCCTGTGCCCATGATCTGCGACCAGGCCTGGCCGATGATGCGGGAGCCGATAGGCACCCGGAGCGTATCGGTCACCTTGTACACACCATGCGGGAAGTGCACAATGCTGGAGGTATTGGCGGCACCGGCCAGGATGGCGTTGAGCACCGCCGTATCATCCGTCTGGCCATCGCCCTGGGCGCCCAGAGCCTTGACGTTCATGATATTGCTCAGCGGCTCGTTGTAGTACTTTGGTCTTCGACGTGCATACAAGTTAGGCACCTGGTTCTCATAAGCCTCGCCCGTCAAGGCTTCCACCCTCTGAATGGGAGGGACTTGGCCACCATCTTGAAAGGTGGACTCGGCGCCTCCCTCCACTATGCGGCCGTATCCCCAGCCGTCAATGGTTTTGTCACCGCCATTCAGCAGCGTCTCGCCGGTCCCCACGTCCAAGACGGCTACTCTGACGTTGTACAAGGCGATATTCTGCAGAAGGAAGCTCGTGGCGTCTTCGCTGCGTAGCGTCGACTCGACGGCAATATCCGTGTTGACGATGATCGAGTCCACTAAGGCGAGAGAGCCTACTGTCTGCGCGTTGGGATCCCACTGGAATGAATAGTCAGCAATCTGTCCCCGGTCGGAGTGATGGAAGAAACAACGTACTCCAACGATGCTGAGACCTTTGCCGCAGCCTTCGATGATAAAGTCATGCATGGTCCACGCCCAGTCCCAATGGACCTGAACTGCTGTGGAGCAGTAGACGAACACGAGGTGATCCGTTGTGAATTGTTGATTGCCAAAGTAGGCGCTATGAGCTGTCAGTTCAGGGGATCCAAGGGGCATTAAAGTGTTCAAAGATAAACTAACCCAAAGTTACCCCCGACAAAGGTCAGATCAGCCATGAAGCCACCAGAGCCGTTCTCCATATAAATTCCCTATCATCAAGTCAGCCAAGAACCGTCTCGGCCGCTTGGTACAGGGGAAGAGGACATACCTGTTGAGTGTTGTCCGGATTGTCGGTGTTGAACTGCATATAAAACTCAATGTTCTCAAGCGAAGTTGCCTGCGACACCTGCCAATGAATTCCGCAGATATAGGCAGTGGGATCCGTCAACCGAATATCAATCTTGAAGTTGCGGATGCTGCGGAGGAAATTGGCCGTGTTGAGATACCATCCCTCGTTCTCCGACACATACGGCGAGCTGGTGATTACACCCAGGCCTACAAAGCTGGAAGCCCCTAGAATGGTCGGGACATTGTTGGGCTAGAAAGGTACGTGTAAGCCATGACATATGAAAGCATGTAAGAGAAAGATTGATACTTACGTCGCCTAGGAACTGTGTGTTGTAGTATTGAATAATAGGCGAGCTGACCAAGTACGTCCCGGCAGGAAAGTAGACGACGGCCGGGACAACGGTGCTGGTGCCGCAATCGGGGCCGCACCTTTGCCCGTCGGAAATGGCAAGGTTAATGGCCGCCGTGTCATCTGTGATGCCGTCGCCCACGGCGCCATAGTCCTTGACGTTGCGCCAGACCTGATGTTTCCATGTCAGTGGCTTGTCGTTCACTTTGAGAACCCAAAAGGGACCAAGATGCTAACGTACCTGGTAGCCAGACGCCGGCGCAAACGGGGCCGAGCCGAGCTGTTCCTGCTGCGCCATCCACCATGTCTCGGACGACGTAGACGTCGATCTGAACTGTGGCTGTGGCTGTTGAGAGTGCAGCTGGGAGAAGCCCTCGCCCACGCCGTATCTCCCAAGACGTCCGTGGGGTCTCTGCTTCAGAGGGGGCACGTTGGTGTCATTGACCCTGCGGTGGCGGTACTTCTCGATGGTCGTGCGGGCGAGCTCTTCGTGATTGCCCTCGGGCACCTGAGGATTGGCTTCGGCCATGCGTGCAGCAGCCTCGGCCAACGCGGGAGAGATGGAGTACGGAGATGCGGAATCATCCGTCTCGTCTTCGGTTCTTCTCTCGACGCGCCCACGCCGGGTAGAGTTTCCTGTCCGGTGTGCTGCATCGAGGACTAGAGGTGCAGCGAGGGTGGCGTTCGCGGCCAGCTCATCAGAGTCGGCGAGCTTATAGTTGTTCATCGCAGGGCGCGCGACGCGGGCTTTGTTGCGGCGTCGAAGGACGTCGAGTGCTTGGAGTACAAGTTCATCTTGATTCTGCGTGCTGTTGGATGCAGAATTGGATCTCTCGACTCGCCGATAAGCGCGGTGGAGGCCATGATGAGAATGGGATGCTGCCAAAGACTGTGTGAAGACGAGGAAAAGACAAAGGGAAAACAAGAGTGAACATAATCCGCCGCCGCCTAGTATACGGCGAGCCATGATCAGCAAAGAGAGTGGTGATAAAGGAATGGATGTGAACAGCACAGCACAGAATAGCACAGCTCACAGGCGATTTCAGAGCTGGGCGGGACTTCCAAGAAGAACATTGAACTCGATGGCTTAGGAGAGTGACGGACAGAGTACATATTCATCCTCAAAAGAATCAGCCCGACTTGGGGATCAGTAGCAGGGTAGAGATTTCTTCCTGACGGAGACGGACAACCCTCGTGATCCGGGTCTAAGGGACTAGCAGTAAACTACTAACGGCATCTCTGCGGCACAGCCCGCTTTGGCATAAAGTCCCTTGAAAGTCAGATTATAGCACCTACAGCATAACAGTTCTGAGCCTGTAAGAGTTCACCTGATGGAGTCGTCTATTATGAGCGCCCGCCGGAGTATTAATTTCTCCAGCAGAGCCGAGGCTCGCTGGTCCCTGCTTATAGGGATACCCCTGATCTCCCACATGGAGGATGCATTATCGTCTCTTGGCCAGCTTGGCGCCGCGGCTCTTATTACAAAGCCATATCAGGGGCGGATCTAGCCGCCTTTCGGGGTCAAACGTTGCCACCATTCAACAGACTTTTCAACAAGGCTATGAAAACATGGTACGAAAAGAAAGAAAAACTCTTCAACGAGTGGAGTATGTCAGACTTCTGGTTGATAGAGGCTTAGCTCCTCCCCGTGCCTCCGAGAGGACCCTCGTGACTACTATCGTGACCAACCACGCACTCAGGTATACGAGAGTTCAGGGGGTTCGCAGGATTCTCATCTCACCGGCAGTTGAAGTTCTGCTAAGCCCTTGCACGAGTAGAGAAGCTCAGGTCCAGTCATGATTTTGGATTGATGAGTGGCCCGAGGCTCGGACGCATGCGAGCACTTTGGTGAGTGATTTGGCAAAGATGCCGGGCTTCATTAGTATGCCCTTCTATCCCCTCGTTCCGGGTTTGGACTCGATCACTACAGTCTACGCTACGGCACTTCTCTCTTTTCATTGTTTGGTCCTGTTGCTATCCAGCGTTGGGGGAGTTAGCAAGACTCATCTCCTTCCATCGACACCAGATGGCTTCTCGTCGCTCCGTTCCGCCAACATGGCAATCTAGCCTCTCCTTACGCACCTCTCTGTTACCTCTTCTGTTTCTTCTTTTCTTCCTGGTCACCTTTGCACAGGCTCAGCAATGCAGCAGGACGCAGCTGTGTGAGATTGGCTGCTGCTCCGAGCACGGATTCTGCGGCACTACCTCTGAGCATTGTGGTACGGGATGCCAGAGCACCTGCGACTACGAGCCCCCGGCCACGCAGTGCAGCAGCACCAAGCTGTGTGAGATTGGCTGCTGTTCCAGAGACGGGTTTTGTGGCGAGAGCGGCGCGCATTGCGGCGATGGCTGCCAGAGCACCTGTGACTGGACGCCCCCCGAGACGGAGTGTAATGCCAACAAGCCCTGCGCACAAGGCTGCTGCTCCAGGTTTGGCTACTGTGGATATGGCGAGGACTGTAAGTCTCTTTTATATACGTGCATGTATCGTGAGAGAAACGACATAACTAACGACTGCAACCTTGAATAGTCTGCGCCCAAGACAACTGTGTCAACAACTGCGATAGCAAGGCAGACTGTGACCCCGGCGGTCTCGGAAAGGACTATGTCAAATTTGACAAGTGCCCCTTGAATGGTGAGTGTCGTCGTGGTCTGTTTCTTCGGGTCAACTGTTCCTAACGTAACTTGAACGCACCTCCTAGTCTGCTGCTCCAAGCATGGCTTCTGCGGCACCACGGAAGAATTCTGCGGCAACAACAAGCCCAAAAGACCCAGCTGCCCCGTTGACGACAGGGGCCTCACCCGCGTCATCGGCTACTACGAGGGCTGGGCTCCCAACCGGCCATGCCACTCGTTCTACCCCGAGCAGATCCCCAGGGGTGTCTACACACACCTTAACTTTGCCTTTGCCACTATTAATCCCAACACGCTGGAGATCCAGCCGGCGGCAAAGTCCGACATTGAGCTGTACGAGCGCCTCAACACCCTCAAGCTGTCTGATCCCAACCTCCGTACCTACATCGCCGTGGGCGGGTGGACGTTCAACGACCCAGGCCCGACGCGGACCACCTTTAGCGACGTTGCGCGAACCACGGAGAACATGGACAAGTTCATCAAGTCGGTCATCAAGTTCTTGCAAAAGTACGACTTTGACGGCATCGACCTCGACTGGGAGTACCCCGTGGCCGATGACCGGGGCGGCCGTGGCGAGGACTACGAGAACTTTGTCACCTTTTCCAAGCGCTTGAAGCAGGCCCTCAAGACGACGTCCCGATCTGGATACTCGATTACCGTCCCGGCCTCTTTTTGGTATCTCCAGCACTTTGATATCAAAGGACTGGAGCCCCACGTGGACTTTTTCAACATGTAAGTGAACTATGCTTCTTCCCCTGGAGGTCTTTTAGAGGCACGGGGTGTAAATACTTTGGCTTTATCAGATGCTGATAACTTGCTTCCTAGTATGAGCTACGATTTGCACGGCACTTGGGATATGCCTAACCAGTGGACGGGCCCCTATCTCAACGCGCACACTAACCTCACCGAGCTGAAAGACTCCATGGACCTCTTCTGGCGCAACGACATTTCGCCTTCCAAGATTGTCTTCGGCACTGGTTTCTACGGCCGCGCCTTCACCGTGGCGAATCCCTCATGCATGAGCCCCGGCTGCGAGTATGTCTCTGGTGCGCCCAGCCAGCCCTGCAGTCGGGAGATCAGCGTCGTCCTCAACAACGAGATTATGGATATCATCGAGGAGACGGGTGCCGAACCTGTCCTCCACGAGGAAGAAGCAGTCAAGACGCTCTCGTGGGGCAACAACTGGGTTGCGTACGACGACGAGGAAACCCTCGCGATGCGTGCCGACTTTGTGCGAAAGCAATGCCTCGGCGGTATCATGGTCTGGGCCGTCTCTCACGACACGCCCGATGGACGCTTCTCCGAAGCCATCCGGGAGGCGGCCAAACGCCCCGTGGCGCTCGGGTCGTCAACAGACGGGTACGACGAGCACACGACCGTCAACCACCAGTGTAAGTGGTCCAACTGCATGGAAGGATGCCCCAGCGGCTGGCACCACGTCCGGCGCGGCGACGGCGGCGCGCGCGAGGGCGAGATCATGGGCAACAACCAGGGCTGCGAGGGCTACGGCACCCGATGGCTCTGCTGCCCGCCGGGCGCATCCGGCTGGGATGGTCCCATGTGCGGCTGGTGGGGACACAACAACGGGAACTGCAACCACGAGGACACGGACAGCGCGCCCATCTTCGAAATCGGGTCCAACAATCAGCACTGCAAGAAGAAGAATGCGTATCAGGTCGCCGGCTGCACGTGATCCTCCGATGCCGTCAAGGCGCACGCGGCCTGCACCTGGTCGTATGAGTTCCCCGACTGCGGTGACGGCTCGTGTGGAACCGGTCAGACGGAATTCTTCAGCTCGTCCTCGGGGAGCCAGGGCGCCTTTTGCAAAGACAGCTCCAGGCGCAAGTACTGCTGCTACGACAACCGGGAGCATCTCCACTGGGAAAACTGCGAATGGTCCGAGAACTTCGGCATCATCCCCAGCAACCTGAAGTCCGGGACCTGCATGGGAGGGTGTCCCTCGGGCAAGACGCCCCTGGCGCTCGATCACGGGGGTGGCTCGTGCAAAAAGGGCGCGCGCGCTCGTTGCTGCGACGTGGGCTACAAGACCATCGAAAAGCGATACAACGACCTAGATGACGAGTTTGACTTTTACCTCAACTACTTCCTGGAGGCCGGCGCCGAGTGCACGACAGACAGCAACGAGGACGACGCGCTGTGGAGGGCCCAGGAGTACGTCAAGGTGAAGATCAAGGACATCGTGTACGGCACGGCGGCCAAGTCTACCACGGACGTATGGAACAGTCGCATCGGGCTCCGATACGCGCACCTCGGCATCAACGACGTGCGCAACTTTGCCAAGACCAACTCTGCCGCCCTGCGTCTTGGATCCTCGAAATTTCCCAGGCGGCTCACCTGCGGCCTGACAACCTTTGACAACCTCGTCGGCGGCAAAAACAACTTGAAGTGCACGTGCCAAGGCGCGCACTGCTGCATCTCCGAGCTTTGCAAGCGAGAGGACGAGACCTCGGGGAATCGAGCCGCCGGCGAGGACGAGGGCTTGGACCTTGTCGACAGCCTTCCACATGCCGCCGTGGACCATGAGCGTCGCCAGACGTCTAATACTTCCAGCAGCTCTCTGCAATTGGTGTCTGTGGGCGACGACGACGACGACGACGACCGTGGATTCACCATCCTTGCTAGCAGTCGGTCTTTCAACATCATGGAAATGGATCCAGACGGGCTAGTCTTCATCTTCACCATTGTCTCCTTGGCGGTAAGTTGCGCATCCAGCTCCCATCGTTGCTCGTGCTGTCCCCCCCCGTTTTACTTACACGGTTTGCCCACATACAGTACTATAGCATCGGCAGCGTCCCCAGCAGCAACTCACTCTGGCAGAGAGCCATCGGCTACAGCTCTCAGGGCTGTTGGGACTACGACGTCGACGCTCTGAACGGGATCGACCGAACGAACCACCAGCAATATAACCTGGTGGTGGAACACATCATCGAGCTGCAGACGATCGCTCAGTTCATCAGGTCCACCATCACGGGCGTCCTGCCCAGCGGTGAGCGTTTCGAAGACCACGTCGACGGCCGCATCTGGCAAAACCTGGCCGGCATCCCGTATCCCCCGTCCATCCAGCCGCTCAACCGTAAAACTACCCCCATGGACCGCATCTTCAGCACCCTAGGCACCAGGCGGAACACAGCGCCCTTTGTGCTGGCCCCCGCGGGCCTCAACAGCGTCAAACTGAACATGTGGGGTGGAGACAGCCCGGTATCCGAGTCTACTCTGGAGGGATACCTCGCTCAGAGGACCAGTGCATCTTTCCAGAGCTTCGTAGACGGGGTCCGACAGCCCCTCGTTGTCCTTCAGTACCTGGCCGATTCCACCGTTCGCACCCAGGCCCGTGAAGCGTACCGCGCTCTGCGGGCGGAGATGGCCCTGCTCTCCCAGGAGGCCCGAAACAACGGCTATCGTAATCCGGACCTCGAACACATGTTGGACCGATGGTTCCGCGATCACATAGATCACATGATTAGTCGGACAAGGGACTTTATGCGGAGACTCCGTGAAGATGGCGATGAGGTCATTCGAAACTCTGGTGTTCAAAACGAGCAGGCGATGTTGGAGAGTTTGTATGTGCTCTGGGACGGTGCAACGGACTTTGAGTTTGACTACGAAGGGTGGTTTGGTGATGACCCTTGAGAGAATCGAACACTTGCGTAGACTGGACGTTACAACAGTCGAAGACGGACATGGAGCTGGAAGAGGGTGATCAATACGGTCTGATCTGTTGAGGGTCTCATAGAGTACATGGGTAAAGTGGAAGAGGCTTCCGATTAGAGCTGTCCAGATCATGTCGGAGGCAGAGCTGTTGATTAAAGGGGTGAATTCGACTGTGTTGTTATTGTGTCTGCATCAATCAAATCACATCGCAGGTATGAAATTGACTGATTGATACTTTCGGCGTCATGAAGTTGATTGATTGATCAGTTGATTGATAGATCTTAATCCCTATCAGTAGCAGCACCCAAAGTGAGGCCATTCACAACTATGGACATACCCATCAGCCTAACGCCTGGTACCACTCCTACCGCCTTAATGCCCTCCTAGAGCAGGGCAGGGCGACGTGCTCTATATATCGTAAGGCTAATAAAGCTAGAAACGGTAGTAGAAAAGGGGTAGAAAAGGGGTGGAAAAGGGGTGGAAAAGGAGTGGAAAAGGAGTGGAAAGGGGTGGAAAAGGGAGGGAAAAGGGAGGGAAAAGGGGTGGAAAAGGGGTGGAAAAGGGGTGGAAAAGGGAGGGAGGCTCGTACGTTGTAGACTTAAGGGGCTGACTAAGGGCGCTCGACCCGTGGTCTGTGCTTAATATGGATTATCTCGTGACCTATCACGTGATCTGTCACAATAGATTATCCCGGTTCAGAACTCGCGATTCTATTAGTCCAGAGACGGATTATTACTATGACAAGAAGCTATGATTAACCGAACCGAGCTATAGAGATATAATAGATTGCCTTAATTCCACACCTCAGGCTCGTAGGAGGCTAAGCTATATATAGGCTGTGCCTCGGCTATCTATAACCAATAGGAATCCCCGTCTAGTAGCCTGTTTTATCTATAAGCCATACCTGCTCTAGTAGCTAATAGCCTAAGAGCTCGGAGACTAAATACCGAGCTAAGTAGCCGTATCGGTATAGCTATATTTATATAACTTATTTAGTTATATAACACACCCCCTATTTCGAGCTGTTTATTTAAAAACACTCGGAATACGCCTAGGCTAGAATTAAACTATAGTTAAAATAGCTTTAAAGAGCCGTTTTAATAGAAAACCATAAAGGAAAAACAGGTTTAAAAAAGATATCAAAATAATATAAAAAAAAGAGAAAGGGATAGTCAGAACAAAGCAAACAGGCAGCCTATAATAGTAACCTAAGAGTAATATAAGCTAGAAGTTAGAAGACAGCTCGCTATATATATTTTTAGTAGCCCGGCGGCTAAAATCGAGTTCTTTTAGTTAAATAACCTTCTTATTAACGATTTTCTAACGGTTTTTAACGATAATTCTTTATTTTTTTATATCACTAACTCTTATTTCTTTATTCCGTTCCCTTACTATAGTAAGCCGAGCTTAAAAATGGTTAGAAGAGCTATATAAGTGCTGATAGAAATAGGCTCCTAAGAAGAACGATGCCGCTAAGAAGGCTGCCCCTGCTAAAAAGGGTGTTATAAAGACCGGCCGGGTTACTAAGACCGTTAAAGTAAGTTAGTTATTAGTAGGAGAGACGAGTGCTTTTTACTAATCGAGCTATAGAAAAACACTTATAAGGCCGCTAAAGATACCGCTACCACCGCCGCCTCCGCTAATACCGCCGACGCCGCCGCTACCCCCGAGGCTAGTAGTAGCACTGCTAAGGCTCCTAAGAAGCGTTTTTCGGCTAAAAACCCGCCTCCTAGGTTTATAGGGGAGGAGTTTAAAATCCCCTGCGCGGGATATATTAAAGGCTAGATCGCTGGCCGTAGTAAGTTCGATCGCTGCGTTACTATATATAGTATTATAAAGAGGTGCTATAAGTGTTTTTCTAACGGGTATAAGTGCCTCCCCTAGTAAGCTCTGATTTATCTAAACTAAGCTTCGTTAACGTTAACGCCTATAGTACCTCGGTTATAGCTCCTATAGCTCTCCGTGCTATTATTATAGAGAAAGAGTTAGTCGAAAAGCCCGATAATACGGGTAACTAAGAAGTGAGTCTCGAACTCTTCCTGTTAATTACTATTAAGCTATATTCTAACGTTTTCGAGTAGCTTATTAAGCGGCTCCGCCGCGGCCTTCGTCTTCTAGACGATATATTAGAGGATCTTAAGTATCCTTAGGTTTTCGAGCTAGTCTACCGGGCTCCCGCTACTCTAGGAGCTAGTACGGCTACCGCCTTTAGCGCTAATCCTAAGGAGAGGATTAAATACTATTTAATAACGGCTATTAAAGATATTTTTATTATAGTCGATAAGGCCCGCGAGGGCCGGGTTAAAGATCACGGGGTATCGCCTAGCGGTATTACCCCCTTTACTCAGAATAAGCAGAACTAAGCTAGAAAGGAGGGGGAGAGGGCTATAGAGGCCGTTAAGAATAAAAGTGCCCTTAAGGGTAATAGTGCTGCTATTAAGGGATCTAGTGATATTATTATTTAAGTATTATTAGAGTAGTTTTAGCTATTATCTTTTCCGGCTTTAGCCGATAAATTCCTATCCGTTATTATGCTACTCTGAATTCCTAATCGTCGCCCGCTAACTAGGTTAAGATATGCTTTAAATTACTCGAACTTTTAACGACTAAGGGCCTTCGTGAGCCCGTCTACCGGTATCTCGGCGGTTAGTAAGTAAACGATTTAAAAAGCTCCTTTCTTATACTCTTAATATATCTATAAGCTCTGAATATTAACGTGACAAAGCCTAGTCTTAATTCGGGCGCGCTCTTCCACTATAAGTCGAATCGTCTAGCAGTTATCGTAGGCTATCTCCTAGGGGGTCCCGGAGTTAAACCGTATTTCCGTAAATAGCCGTTTTAAGCTTATAGTCTCCTTTATAGTTTCCTATAAAATAAGTAACTTAGCTTCCGTTAAAAAAGTCGTGATAATCGATTATCTTAAGGCTTTCTAAACCACTAAGCCGCCGAATAGGCTAATAAGATAGCCTTATAAGGAACGCCGGGTTTCGAGGTTATTAGTAAAGGATACGTCGCTTATAATCACTATAGCCTATATTACGCAGCTTAAATCCGTGCCGTACTAGATTATTAAGTCCCGTGTTACGTATAAATAACGAATCGCTTATTCCACGGCTTCTTAATACTCTTTCGACGGGTTAGTTAGGAACCTAAAAAGCAAGGAAGCAGAAAACGCGACGTCTAGCCGTAGTATTACTGCTATATAGAGTAAGGAGCCGACCTTTTCCTAAAAAGCCTTAATCTCCTATAGTATCGCCTTATCCTCGCGCTTTATAAGCTTAATAGTAGGGATTAGTATACTAGGATATATATTCCGATCTGCCTAGTTAAAATAAGCTATAATCTTTTTAATATAGGACTTATACGATAGGAAGATCTTTTGGTTAGGTCGGTCTCGGATAATGCGTATACCTAGAAACCACTCTGCGTCCCCCTTCTTAGAGAGCTTATATTTATTTTTTAATCCCTTAATAGCTTTAAGAGCTACGTGTAGGCGGTCTTAATAGTAAAGGAATAGAATATCGTTTATAAAGAATACTATAAAGGTATCGCGAGCTTCTAAAAAGAATAGGCACGGCTCCTCCTTACTATAAACTAAACTAATAGATTTAAGCGTGGTAATAAGGTCGTTATACTATAAAAAAGGGGAATCGCGTAGGCCGTATAAGGCTTTATCGAGCTTTAAGCTAGTCTTAGGCTTCTTAAAGCTATCCGGTAACTAATAGATAATAGGCTCGCTATCTTTACTTTTTTCGGCGTTAATAAAAGCGTTAATAACATCGAACTACTTAATTTCTAGATTAAACTATACTATAAGGGCCACTACTACGCGGAAAGAATAAGAAGCGAGCGTAATAGTATAGGTGTCCTTAATTATAGAGCTTACTTATAGGTCTCCTCGAATAATAAGGCGCGATTTATATCGCTTTAATATACCCTCCTTATTAAAAACGTATATAAAAACCTATATTAGGGGAATCGGCCTTATAGTGGCCTGGTTCCGGGGGATCTCTCGCCACGTCTTCTTTTTAAGTAGCTTATTCACCTCCTAATAAGCTGCTTCCTTAAATTATAAGCCTATAGGATATAAGTAAAGGTCTCTTTAGTGCCTCGGCAAAGGCTTAAGGTTATCGCGATATATAGGGTTATCGCTTTTAGGCTCTAATAAAGAGGAAGAAGTCTCTGCCTATTTACCCTTAGTAGCCGCTAAAAATACTAAATAAAGTATTAGAACGCTAGCGGGATTAGCTATAATTTCCTCTCCGAGCTAATTAGGTATCGGAAAGGTAAAAAAGTGCTATTATCCCGCGAGGACTAAATCTTTATCTGGTTTTATCGTATAAGTCTATGGATTTACCCTTTTAGCTTTACCCTTAGCCCTTATCTACGCTATTCTAAAACTTCTACGCGGGGGATCGCTTAGCGGCGGCTAATATACCGCCTACTATTTCGTAGTGGATAAGGATATCGGAGCTATAAAGATAGTTAACTTAGTTAAAGGGGTTAGGCGCTCCTCCTATTCCTAACTCGGCTTAGATACTGCCTTATTAGGAAAATAAGGCCTATAAACCTATAAGTCTAGCTCTAAAGTCGGTTCAGGAGCTAGTTCCGGGTTATAATAGTCCGGATAAGGTTTAGGAGAAAGGCCTGAGTCTAACGTATATAGCGCCGGGACTATAGGAGCCTATAGGATTAGGACCTCGGATCGGTTAGAACCGATCGCCGTAGCTATAAATAAGCTGCTTTTAATTTCCTAGAAGTGCGCTAGTTCCGGGGAAGGTTAAGGTGTCTAGAGACCAAACTAGGTTAG
Source organism: Sodiomyces alcalophilus JCM 7366 (assembly GCF_042370955.1). Taxonomy (NCBI): domain Eukaryota; kingdom Fungi; phylum Ascomycota; class Sordariomycetes; order Glomerellales; family Plectosphaerellaceae; genus Sodiomyces; species Sodiomyces alcalophilus. The sequence goes on along the minus strand of NW_027263541.1, from coordinate 377,911 downwards.
TATATACTAGGCGGTAAATAATAATATACTACTCTTAATAATACCTAAGTCGCTTTATTTTCCGGATAGAGCTACCTATATATACGTGTCTACTACCCCTAAGCTTATAGAATAGGACTCGGAAATACTAAAAGGGTCTATTTATAAGATCTAATAATTATCTAATAAGTCTTTCTCCTTAATTTATATAATCTACTTAGAAGTCTCCCTTATAGGTAGCGCCTCTAAGCTTTTTATAGCTTACTTATAGAAGATCTGCTTATTAAAACTTATATTATATATAAAAATCACCTTATCTAGTAGCGGAACCTAAATCCGGTAGATATTATAAGCTACGTAGCCTATAAGATACCCGATATAAGCCCTAGGGCTAACCTTAAATCTCCTTTTATCTCTTCCTGCCTCCTTATCGCGGATTAAAGGATATACGCGGTACCCGTAGGCGTGGACGCCGCTTTAATCCGGGCATAGGTCGGTAGTATACTCTCTAATCGGAATCGGAGCCTTATACCTAAACTAGTTATAAAGGAATTCGACTAGGGATTTCTACTTAAGCCGCTACGATAAGCTTATATTATATAGGTATACTATTACTTTTAACGCTTCCGGCTATATCTTTACTAGGAGACTAGCGCCGTTAAGTATAGCGTTTATTTTATCCGTAATCTCCTTAATAAGGTGTTTAATACCGTTATTCGGTTCGTGAGTATAAGGGGGGGTCGTTTCTAGGTTAATACCCTCTACTCCGCTTTAGTGCCTATAACGCGACTTTTTACTTAAAGATAGTAGGCTAAGTTTATTATCGGAGTATAGTTTATAAATCGTTACCTAGAACTATCTTTTAACCCACCTCTTAAAGCTAAAAAGAATATAGAATACCTTATCTGCTATCTTATATAGTAATATTATAATAAAAGTCTACCCGCTATATTTATCCTTAAGGAAGACGGCCTACTTATCGCCGTTATAGCCGCTCGGAAAGTCTCTAATATCCTATAGGATACGCTAAAAGGGGCGTAGTAAACGATTCTCTAACTTCCGGCGTAAGATAACCCGAGTTTAGTAGGTTATCCGGTAGGTCTTATAATTATACCGCTTAGTTCTAGAAATCTATACGTTTCGGGCGTTCCTAACCAGCGCGCGGAGCGCCTCCGGCCTAAGATAACCTGCTCTAAGATACTATAGATTCTTAATATCGATATAGGGATATAAAGCATCGTAAGAAGGACAAAAGCATAGCCTTAGTCGGTAAGCTACTACTATAAGTAGCTGGATAGGGTCTATACGGATCGGAATCACCCCCTAGCTTTTAGGGCCTAAACGGAAAGAAGAGAAGTACGAAAAAAGGGGCTTATATTTAAGGAAGGTAAGGTTATATTAACGGCTTATCTTTAATAAAATCTAGCTCTCTTTAGGCGTCCCGTAGTATAGGGAGTAATCGTAGCCTTAGACCTAAATTCTAACCTTTCGTAGCAGAGCCTCCGAGACTATATTCGTGTAAAACCCCTTAATAATAGCCACCTTCTTTAGCGTTAAATCCACCTTCGAAGCTCCTTTAGCGCTATTAAAAATCCCTTAAAATACTTAGGTGCTATAGCCTAAGATCGGAAAGAAAGTCGTGCCGGCCTTAATATATTCGCTATTAAATAGGACGAATATACCGGGTTCGAGGAGGTTAAGCGAGTTTATTAGATAAGTAGCTCCGTAGTTATTAAGTAAGGTGCTTTTCGAGAGCGGATATAAGCTAGGCGTTATAATAATAAAAATCTATATAGCTTAGTGCTCTCTATAGATTATATCGGGATTAAGAGTAACCGCGATAATATAACCTGGATAGGCGGGAGAGCTACTGCTTTTTAATAAATCCGCTCTAATAGTCTAGCCTAACTTTACTAGGTTTTCGCGGAGAGGCTTTTAATATAACTTCTGGTATTCTGCTTAGATCTTATCGTACTAGGCCTTATCCAGCTCGACCTTCGTATTCACGCTATTACTAGTAAGCGTGTATTTTAAATAGTTATAATATAAGGGCTTTTAGCGATAGGAGCGTTAATAAGGGTATTCGTAATACCGTCGACCCCCTTAACCGCTATCCTTTAGTTAGTCGGAATAGCCGCTAAGTATAGTATATACTACTAAGCCGTTATAGGCGTTCGTCTTTAAGTCGTGGATAAAATCGATAAAGGACTAGCCGTAGTTAAGGATCTCGGGCTAGATATTCTTCCTACGATAATCGCCTAATTCGAGTAGCTTAGTAAAGGACTATTAGGGTATAAAGCGATATATAGCTAGTATAAACTCGCGGATTACTAAAATCTTATCCACCTCCTTTTATTTATAGTTTCTAGCGCGCGATAATTAACGGATCTAAGCTTTATACTAAGCCTCCGGCTTAGTATTTCCGTGTTAAGCGTCGTATAGAATAGATCGATAGTTATTCTGGATAGTTAAAAGAATAGCGAGCTTACTAGGAGTATAGGCGTCCTTAAGAGCTTTAAGTAGCTAGCGAATAGTGTAGCGATCTTCGCGGACCGTGGATATAAGCGGCTCTGCCTACGTTACCGAGATAGCTTTAGAGATAGCTATCTTAAAGCCGGCGGCGTTAATAGTCTTCCGGATTAGAGATAGAATCGTTTTAAGCTTTTTAATAAGGGGTTAGTATTCCTTTCTTTTTAAATCCGAGGATTATAGCGCCCTAAGCAGAGCTGCTTTAACCTTATTATCGGATAGTAGCAGAACGGTCTTACCGCTATAGACCGTAAGGCGTTCGCGTATCTAGTGCTTAGAAATAGGGTTAAGCTCTAGCAGGATATCGGTGGACTAATTAGGCTTATCCGGATCGATTATATACTATATTTCTAGTATACGAGCCGCGTCTTTAACCGTAGAGTACTAGTCGATCTAATAGTTTAAGTATATAAGCTTAGTTATATCTAAAGCGTTAACCGCATAGTTAATCTCCAGGGTATAGGCTATAGTGCTCGAAAACGGAAAAGTAAGCGAGGTGCAGGTATAGGGGAATAGGTGATATATAATAAAAGTGGATAGGGGATAAAATAGATATAAAAAGAGATAAAGGAATTATAACTCGGATCGGTCTTTACGAGTAGTGGAAGTTACTAGTATACTACTACTACCCGGGCTTATAACTATAATAAGAAGCTATGATTAACCGAGCTAAGCTATAGAGATATAATAGATTACCTTAATTCTATACCTTAGGCTTATAGGAGGCTAAGCTATATATAGGCTATGCCTCGGCTATCTACAACCAATAGGAATCCCTGTCTAGTAGCCTGTTTTATCCATAAGCCACACCTGCTCTAGTGGCTAATAGCCTAAGAGCTCGGAGACCAAATACCGAGCTAAGTAGCCGTATCGGTATAGCTATATTTACATAACCCATTTAGTCATGTGACAATTACCACGCCGAATAACATCATGAAGTTGATCGAATCGAGGCCTAAATTGATTGATTGAATTGGTCGGCTGGATCTGGTCGAATAGCAACGCTGCGAGTGTCATCATATATAGGAACAGTGGCCCAACTAAACCGTCGAGCACTTAAACGACAACTCTCAGAGAGGGCATGTAGTCGTCCGCCATGTTCATAATCAGTCACTTGCAGTCTTCATCTTGACAGTCTTGCGTTTTCTTTTCCTGGCTTTTTTTCTCGTATTTTTAACACTTTTCATACGTAGATATACCTGGCCATCCAAGGACCTCACCAGGATGCTGCTTCCGCTTGCATCCTTCCATACCTACACATTAAGCCTCCTTTCGTATACCACGTCCCGCTCCGGCGGCTGAAATTACCGGCCCTTGAAAACGGGCTTCCTCTTCTCCTGGAACGCACGTAGTGCCTCGTTCCGGTCCTCGGTGCCCACCACCCGATTGTACATCTGCTTCTCCATATCCTCCCTCGCCCAGGCAACAGCCTGCAGGCCAGCCCGCACGGCCACGGGTCCTCCCTCGCAAATCTCCGTCGCCAGCCTGACCGCCTCGCTCAGCACCCCGCGCCTCGCCCCGTTGAGGAACAGCTGCTCCTTGGCCTCGTCGCTCGCCTTTTCCCCCTCCTTCACGCCCGGCACGTCCTTGTCCTCCGGGTACGGCACCTCGACGAGTCGGTCGGCGATGCCCAGGAAATACGCCTCGGTGGCCGAGACGCGCCGGCCCGTCAGGATCAGGTCGCGCGCGCGGGAGAGCCCGATGAGGGCCGGGAGACGGTGCGTGCCGCCCGCGCCGGGGATGATGCCCAGTCGGGTCTCGGGGAGGCCGACGACCGCGTTGGTCGACAGGACGCGGAGGTGGGTCGACAGGGCGAGCTCGAGGCCGCCGCCGAGAGCGAGCGAGGAGATGGCCGAGATGGTGGGAACGGGGAGGGCGGCGAGGGAGGTAAAGGTGCCGCGGAGGTTGGTGAGGAATTCCGTGGTTCTGTGTACGATTTGGCATTTGATTAGCTTTTACTTTACTGCATTGACTCCAGACGAAAGGCAGGGTGGTTGCGTTTATGGTGGGGAATTGAAGGGATCTTTGGGGCGGACGCACTCGGGTTGCGAAAAGCTCATCCGCTCTTTCAAGTCGGCGCCCGCGCAAAAGCTCTTGTCGAGTGCGCTGGCGATGATGAGGGCCCGCGTGGGACCTTTCTCATCAGGCCCCGCGGCGCCGCCAAAGAGACGCGGTGGTGGCAGCTCGTCGCCGTGCTCGTCATACTGGGAGTGGACAGCGTCCACCTCGGCCCGCAGCTGGGCGAGAAGCTCCAGGGAGATGGCGTTGCGCGCCGACGGCCGATTGAGCTCGAGGATGCGGATGTGGCCCGAGTTGGGCGCCGGGAGCAGCGTCACATTGATCAGCGGCGCTGTCGAATCGGCGGCTGCGGCGGTCGAGTACAACCTCGACGACGCCTGGATTGTGCGGAGGGTCAAGCGGAGGGGGAGACGAGGCGGCATATTGGACAGAAGTGGTGGAAATGGGAATGAGGTAAGGGTGGTTGAGGTGAAGAATTATAATGGCGAGAATGAGCTGAGTAAAAGCAATGGACGCGCTGCCTATGACGTGGAGACGCGGTACAACGTAATGCTGGCTCGGCTGTCATCGGGTATTCATGGGTCATTGGAGGGAGGTACCAAATTTGTACACCTGGGCTCACCGACATCAGTGGTCGGTGTAGCCCGGTCTGCAACCGTTCACGGCGGTCGACTCGTCCTGGGTCTCGTGTCCCGTCTTATACCGTCTCACCACGAATAACGACAATGACTTGAAAAGACCAGGCCTGCGCTGTCATCCCATCTAAACAACAGACCTCGTTGTGTTACACCCATGACTGGCAAAGATCGCTACCCAAAATGCGCCTAATAAACACACGCTATTCGAACATTGCAACCGAAAATGAGAACCGATTTTTCCAACAAAGACAGATTCGCCGCTAGATCAGTCCCCGCCAAACCGCGCCTCGACGCTAGCCTGGTGCGCCGTCTTGGTCTGGTGGAACCGCCAAGCGGGGACATTGCGCTCGAACAACTCGTCCAGCTCCTGGTAAGTGCGGCCCTTGGTCTCGGGGAAGAGGAAGATGACGGGGATGAGGTAGGCGAAGGTGATGCCGCCGAAGAAGAGGCCGATCTTTTGGCCCCAGTTGGCGGCTTGGTTCGAAAGCATGAGGGGAACGGTGTAGTTCTGTGTGGACTTGTGTTAACAAGGGAGTATATTACCACGTGCAGTGACTGACGAAAGAGGCTGGGCGAGGAACATACGAAGAGGACGCCGCTGAGAGACTGGATGACGGCAGCGACAGCGGCGGTCTTGGCGCGGAGAAGAGGAGAAGAGACTTCGACGAGACTGATCCAGCCTGTTGAAGGGGATGGTTAGCTCAGTTAGGGAGAAAAGGGAAAAATTGCAGTCATCCGAGGCCACGTACCGATGGGAGCAAGTGAATTGGCGTAAACAAAAGACCAGACGCAACACAGCGTCACGAGACCAATCCCCGAAGCGGTGGTATTGGGCCCCATGAAACCCAGACCGCCAATGACAAAGCAGATGGCGCCCATGGCGGCACCGCTCCAGATGACGAGACTACGACGGCCGATGGTATCGACAAAGTAAAACGCCGAGACGATACCGACGACGAGGATAAGCTGGATCATGAGATTCCCGAGAAAGGGGTCCTCGACCTTGGCCAGCTGCAAAAAGTAGGTGGTGTAGCCAAAGATGAGCGGCACGCCGACAAAGTTCTGAAAAGTGAACGGCAAGGTCGCGACGACGATGCGCTTCAGGTTGACGGGGGCGGCGAGGGCGCGCCACTCCGATCCCCGTGTGCGGGCGAGGCGGGCCGACTCGTCGACCTCAAACTTGACGACGGCGTACTCGTGGTCGAGGTCGTAGCCGTCGACGCGGCCGACCAGGCGCCTCAGGGACTCTTTGGCGTCCTCGTCGCGGCCCTTGGCGGCGTACCAGGCGGGCGACTCGGGGAGGTAGAGCATGGGGACGAGCCAGAGGCCGAAGAAGACAAACTCGGAGTAGAAGATGCGGCGGAAGTTGAGCGGGTCGGTGTCCTCGAGGACCTTGAGCCCGATGGCGAGGAAGACCTGGCCCAGGGCGAAGAAGAGGGAGAAGCTGCCGAGGAGGGCGCCGCGGAACTGCGGGAGCGCCATCTCGGACATGTACGTCATGATGGAGGTGCTGAGGAGGCCGCCGGCGAAACCGCCCAGGATGCGCGACCAGAGGATCATGATCCATTCCTGGGCGACGATTTCGAACACGATGGACTTGGTCCCGGTTAGCTGTTGCCTTGGGAGAAGCGATGGGAGAAAGAGACCCGGTCTGTTCTGCGACTTACCAAGGTGAGGAAAAAGGTAAAGGCCCACATGTTGAACTTGCGCCCCCATCGGTCGGCGGTGAAGGGTGAGATGATCTGGACGACAATCTGGGCGGCAAAGTTGAGGCCGTTCCAGAGACCAATGTGCTGGGCGTCGAGGTCGGGCTGCCCTGTGTCGGGGTTTGTGACGGTGGCGAATTGCTGGACGAAGCCGCGGTTAGCAATGATGCTACCTACGACCGAGTTGCCGTAGCCAATGTACCTGAAAAGACGCGGCGGCCGGCGGCGCGCAGTGATTAGCGACCATCAATATCTGTGAACTTTTGGACTGCGGGTGTATGAGTATTCTGGGACGTACATGGCACCGATGCAGACGGTGACGCCGGTGAGATAGAGGCGCCAGAATTTCCGGACGAGAGGACCTCGCTTCCAGTCGGCGAAAGCGGAAGTGACGGGGGTGATGCCATGGGAGCTGTCATTCTTGCCATCGTCATCCGTCTCAGAGACTGCTTGGGCCGGGGTCTGAACGGGGTCTTGGCTTGTGCCCTTCTCCATGATGGGCAGGTCGTCGATGGACTTGTGATGGATGTTCTCGACAATGCAGTGTGACGTGGAGGTATTCTTTCGGCGACAGAGAGTTGAAGAAGAGAACGCAGGCGACTGCGCTTCGGCCGTGGTCGCAGGGGGAGGGTGTCGCTTTGCTATTTCAGGCTTGGGCGGTTTGGATTGCGCAGCGGCAGTTGACCAGGATTGTCAGCCGCGATTCAACAAGTCCGTGCTGAGCTGCAGAAGACATGGAAACGAAACCCTAACAACGTCTGCCGACGGAGCCACCGTTCGCGTTCGACATGGAGAGAGTGACATGGTGGTTCATGTCGTTGGAAGGAATCGGAAGCTTGGATGAAGCTTTTTTGTCCACTAAAATAAACTCGTTGGAGCGTTTTCTGAGCCGAGCCGGTTGAAGACCCACATGAGGTGGAGCGAGAGGGGAATGTGGGTCATTGGCCGGAATTCCCCACCGGTCGAGGCCTTTGTACATACAACGTATGTACAGCGCCTGGCAAAAAGTATTTGAACACGACTATGTACCATGCCCCTATAAAATGTATGGCTGGGTACATAGTCGTGTTCAAATACTTTTTGCCCCCCACTGTATAAGGAATAGGAATATATCTTGCTTCAATAGGCCAAGCACATTGCTTACCACACTTGGTACATGTATGCCGTTCTTGTCATGTACATTGACAGTGAGTGTTTGTTTGTACCATTGCATGCACCCGCTACGCTAACACACCGGCCAATTTCCCCTCCCGGTCCAATGGCGCCACGTGCAGGCGGGGAAGTTACCAAGTTCTTGGAACTCGAATATCGACCAGTAGAAATGTCGCGTTAGTCAGTTTTGAAGGCCGGATTGGAGCTAACAACTTGGCTCCCATTTCCCCCGTGTTACTTTGAAACTAGCTAATGCAAAAGTCACTTTCTGTAAGGCACTGAGCTTTATAAGCCTCACCTTGCTCCTAGCTCAGCCAATAGGAGATCTTTCATTAAGAGGCAGTGGAGCAGAATTAGAAGCGGTTTGCCTAATCCGGATTCATCGAGGTCTTACGTACTGTCAATATGTTCGTTGGGTCGAGGACGACAGAGGAAACAAGGCGAGAAAACTATATTACCGGTAGTTGTAAAGAAAAGAAGTCTGGGGTGGTGGCTAGAACGCGGATCATCACATCCACGAAGATTTGAATGGCGCGGAGTGGTCACGCGAAAGCCCCTTATGGTCAACGTACTCTCGGGCACTTGCAACGTACATTCGCTGAGGTCCTTGTTCTCTCCCTCTATTTATACTACCCGGCGACGGGGAGTCGACGACCATCAATCATTCTCCATATATATGGAGCGTAAAGTGACGGGGTTACTCGAATGGCTTGCAGCACAAAAACTTGCAGCCGCGTATCGCAGACTCCTTGGATATCCACAGCAACGCCTGGTATTCCAAAGACACCTTCGGTGAGAATTATTCATGTGCCCCAATGCCTCACGGATCAAGTCGAAGGGCTACCTTTGATGGGAAAAAAATATCGAATGTATCATATAGCACGAACATGATCATGCTCGCTTCCTAACATATAGACAACCAACAACAAACAAAATGTACTGGTCCGCAAAGACAAACCATTCCTCCTATACCAGGCGCTGCCGTTGCTTGTCTGACCCAGAAAAGCCAAGGCACGACCCAAGTGGAAACTGTCAGCCTTTGGCTCATTCGATTCAATCACGTCGGAAATGTGTTGCGTGCCATGCCGTCTCGTACCACCACCCATTCTCCGTTGGAGTCCACGGTCGCCATTGTCGAACAGGACCATGAACGGCCCGCACGGCCTTCTTGACGAGACGCCTGGGACAGCATATCCCAATCCTCGTCGCCTTCACCCCCCGAGAAGCCGTTAGCATCCTGATCCGCGTTTCTCTGACCATTTCCATCCCAGCTGCTTTCCTCTTCCGCCCTCTTGGCCCCGTCCGCCACTTCCTCCAACCGTCGCCCTTCGCCGCCTGGCCCTTTTCCAGGAGATGCGAGGGACTGGGAGGCTTGATGCAGGTCGGGCAACTCGGAATTCTCAGGCACGCTGGTTAGGGTGCGGCTGCTGCGGGCTTTCCCTCCGCCCGCTCCTGTCTTCTTCCGCTTGGGCTTCGCGGGTTTGGTGGCGAGGAGGTAGACAGGCTCGCCGCGCGCAATGTTATTCAAGTCGACACGGTCCTCATCCCCTTCCCCTTCCTCCTCCGCCGCGTCCTCGAGACCGACAAACACATTGCCGATTGGTCTCTCGCCGGGGAGGGGAAAGTTGCTGCGGGCTAAATCCAGGTCTTCATCAAAGTCGTCGCAGGTTAGGTTCTGAAACCGGGGCAGGTTGCTGGGAGGCTTCCCCGGGAGGCGACGTTGGGGAGGAGTGGGCGGAGCCGATGGCCACCTCTGTGGGATAAAGCGGCGAGGAAGACCGGGGGTATATGCTTTGCGGCGTTTGACAATAAGGCTGTTGGGGCCCGCGGGCGGGCCAATCTTCATCGTGCAAACAGGCAAAGGCAGGGAGTGACTGAATCGGTAGGTGGATGTAGGGCGTAAAGGGATGGACAACTATAAGGAGAGAAAAGGAGAAAGCACAATGACTTTGGAGATCAGGGAATCTCTTTGGGACCGTGATGAAGGAAAAGAGTAATAGAGGTCGATGCTTCAGACATTACGATGCTACTAAGGGTTCCTGGTGGTTTTATGTTACTCCGTGGGATCAATGATAGTTGAGGTCGGCTGGAAGACAACCTCGTGTCCTCGTCGTGTCCTCGTCAATGGCCGGGTTATTTTGGGTCGGCGAGTGACTCAAACGGAATACTACGATATAATAAACAACAGCAGAGTAATCATTAGGCTCCCGTGTCCGGCCCACCTGTTCCGCGTTAGTCCTCAGCAGCTCGGTGACCATAAGGAGCCAATAGAGACGAACCAGCGACCCCTACTCCAGGCTCGGCCTGTGTCACGGCCACACGGTCCATATCTTGGCAGTCTAGGGGGCCTAGGCAGAAGCTTCAATCATGCACGCGTATTTAGAGCCAAGCAAAGATGAAGTCTCTTCTTAATTTGGCGAGAAACTCATTGCGACGCGCTCCCTTAACACCGTTGCAGTTTCCAACGACAGGGTTTGCCATCGTCGAGGATTCCGTTATTCTCGAAGAAGAGCGATTCGATGAATTCAAGGCTGGGCAGTACTACCCGGTCAACATTGGGGATGTCTACGCCTCCAAATACCAGGTCCTGGGTAAATTGGGCTTTGGGACCACATCTACTGTGTGGCTAGCACTTAATCTTCAGTAGGTCGACCAAGCACCGACATGTGGCAGACCACGAATTTGACGGTTCTAGGGAGCGCAAGTACGTGGCCTTGAAGGTTTTCAGGCGAGGAGTAGAACGAGACGAGTTCGAGATATATTCGCATCTTGACAAGGCCAATCCTTCGCATCCTGGCCACCGTCATGTTTGGACGGCACTCGACGCGTTCGAACTTCCATGTGCCCAAGGGAACCATCACTGCCTCGTGCTGAAGCCAATGTGGGATAGCTGGAGAGACATGCTCCGTCGAAATCCCATGCATCGATTCACCGAGGAGCTCCTGAAGGCAGGCTTAACCCAGCTCTTCCTTGCTCTGGATTACTTGCATACGGAATGCCATCTTGTCCACACAGGTACGGCGGCAGCACAGTCATCGTCTTTCTGCAAGTTCTGACTGTTTTCCCAGACCTCAAAGGCGACAACATCTTGCAAGAGCTGGTAGACCAGTCAGTACTAAAGGCTTTTACCAAAGCTGAGCTCGAGAACCCCTCGGAAAGGAAGATTGTGGGTGGAGCCACGGTATACGCCTCACGACGGTTCGGTTTGCCCGACGACTTTGGCAATGTTGTTCTTAGCGACTTTGGTGCGGCGGTTCGAGGCGATCCGAAAAGAAACCACGACGCGCAGCCGAACGTGTATAGGTCGCCTGAGGTCATGTTAATGACGGAGTGGAGCTATCCCGTGGACATCTGGAACGTGGGCGTCATGGTATTCTTCCCTTGCCGCTCAATTCAAGTTGCCATTACAAACCGCTCACTACACTAACTTGACCGCTCTGCAATAGATTTGGGACCTCTTTGAAGGACGACACTTGTTTTATGGGTACGACCCTCAAGAGAAGGAATACACCACCCGAGCTCACCTCGCCGAGGTAATTGGTTTGCTGGGCCCTCCACCTCTAGATCTTCTCCAGGGAGGGATACGGAGCATGGAGTTTTTCACGGAAGACGGTACGGATTCCATCCACGAAGGGGGGGGGCTACATCGCGGCACTGGACGTCCATGCTAACACTTCTCGAATCAGGAGAATGGAAGGCCGATATGGACATTCCCCAAGACGCGAGTCTGGAGAATTCCGTCACGCACCTTGAAGGTGAAGAGAAGGAGAAGTTTCTTGCGTTCATCAGGGGGATGCTTCAGTGGCGTCCCGAGGATAGGAAGACGGCCGCACAGCTTCTCAACGACCCCTGGCTTCGGAGCTAATATTGGTCCGGGGAGGATCTAGAGCCCCAATCCGGCCAGACTAAGTGGCATTTGGCGTTATGGTGGTGACGGGAGCGATTGAGGTTCTGGGAGACTATGTCCATTTCAACCAGACAATAATACGCTGCAGCCAGCTCAGAGTCTGTGAGTTCTGCGAGTAATTAGCAGCAGACTCAGCCCGGTCGCACTCCTACTACCTGATGAACTTCACATGCATTATTCATATGATTCACAGTCTTATGCGAATGAAGTCCGAAGTGACCAACTACTCGAAGCATATATGTCTGTCAACCCTACAACGGGATCGGGATCCATTCCTGTATTAATTGGCTCCAGAACTTTTACTGTGAACTCCGTTCTCCTATACCTGACATGCAAAATAGAACAGTCGGCAGAAAGTGTGGTATAAACTCCCTTTGAACCCCCACATTCTCGTAACTACACATTGCGTAACAAACTCCATGCTATACACCACCCCTCACATGCGCGGGTGGCTTCAAAATAATGGCCTCATCGTCGTCGTCACGCGAAGACAAGTCTCTATCGAGTTCCACATGCGTCTCGTACGTGCGCTGGACGTATATACCGCGGTCAGCCCGGATATCGCGATGGGCTTCATAAATGGGCAGTACGGCAGCGGCGCGCGCCATGACTGTGCGGGAGCCGGCGCTGCCGCAGTGGTCCCGCTCCTCGGTATCCGTGTCCGTGTTCGTGTTCGTACTCCTTGTGGTGATACTCGTGCTCGCCGAGCCATGACCAGAGCGGCCCTTTGATTTGACCAACATCCGGCCTGACGAGCGGTACTTGCGCATGCGGCGCGAGAGGAGGGCTTTGAGCGGGAGGAGGGAGCCGACGAGCACGGCAGCTGAGGCCTCGACGCACCCCCAGACTGCGAGGGCGAGGAGGTCCATGCCGCCCCCGGGCAGGGCGCGGGCGAGACGAACGGCGGTGACGCCGATGGTGATGCCGCCCAGGCTGAAGGCTATGCCCAGGCCAATCTTCTTGCGGGTGTCGAGTTGCAGGCTGGGTAATATGGCCACGGGGAGGGCCATGATCATGAGGCTCGTGGAGATGTCGAGTGTGCTAGAGAAGATGATGCTCTGGCGCTGGCGTCGCGTTTCCTTTTCCGAGTGGCAATTTCCTTTAAGATCATTTGTTTAGCGGGATGTTCCTCTAGGGTTGAAGGCTGGAACAAGAGCAAGAAAAAAGAAGAAGAAAAAAAGGAGAAGAAAAAAGGGAGGTGAACACACCAGCAAAGTAGTCGCCGGGAGAGTCGCATGTCAAAAGGACGGAAACCCAGCAGGCGATATAAGACAGGGCGGTAATGACGGCAACACCATACCACAGGCGGCGGTAGAGAGTAAGGGGCCGGATGATGCTGTAGTAGACGGCCATGAAGCTCGCCTTGACGGACCAGAGGAGAGTCCAGAAGATGACGATGAGGGGGAACTGCCATCGGAGGAGCTCGTATTCCTGGCGCGGCGTGTCGTCGCTCTCGGCGATTCGGTGGGATCGGAGGTAGGTCATGTACCAGAGGGCGTCCATCTGCTGCATCTGGAGCGCGACATAGGCGACGAGGCAGATCCAGGCGAAGGACATGCAGTAGTCATCGACGACGAAGCAGCTGTTTTGCCGCCACCGGACGACGAGGCGGAGGAGGAAGAAGAGGGTGGCGATGGAGAAGAGGACCCAGAGGAGGACGAGGAAACCGTCGCGGTCGATGCTTTTGCCCACGCCCGCTAGGGGGTTGTTTGGGTTGATTTCTGGCTGGTTCGTGGACATTTGTGAGGAGCGTCGAACGGTAGTTGGCGGGACGTTCGGTGGTCGGACAAGGAGGCGAAGACGAGGCACAAGGCGGGAGGAAGGGAAGAGGAAGGAGGAAGGGGAGGGGAGGGGGAAGGGAGAAGCACGTCAGTGGTATGTATAGTCGACGCTTAGGCTCAAGCTGACTTCACTTCAGTGTCGCAACAGGGAGGTGGCTAAAGAGACACGATAAAGTAATGGAGATCCGAGCATCTAGGCAAGGCAACACAGCGTCAGAGTGAGACAGACTTACGGCACGGGGGACGCGGAGTATGAGCCGGAGGGTGAGGCTTAAGCCACCTCGTGGCATGGGCCTGACGAGCCGCACGAATTAACAAGGTCCGCTCGAAGACGAGCGGCAGGGATTGCATCAAAAGATGGAACCGTGGGACCGGTTTTCTCTTCATGACGCTCCACTCCTCTCCTCGGCCGCGGGAGCATAATCCATCTTCGGGAAGCTGACACCGGGCAAGCGACGTAAAGTGTAGATCTCCACGTGGCAGAAGGAATTCTCCTCGTAAGCGCTGAACGGCTCCCAGGTTTGGCCTAATAGTAAGCTCTGATTGCGGGGCCCGTGATTCCTGTGGGATGGGATTCCGATGCCGATCCATGCTGCTCCGGTGTCCTTCGGGAACAGACCTATTTTCGTCGTTTCGCAAAGGGCACGCGCATTATCCTTGACCGGTGTGGGACATGCTCTGAAAATTATTATGTATGTTTCTTGGGGGGTTGCATTAACTGGTTTGTTCAGTTGTTGTAAAAGGCAGCCGGTTTGCTTCAAGTCACTCGCGTCATGATGCATTTGATCCGACAAAGTGGTTTTGGGCGATGCTTCGAGGTTGGTCTGTCGTTGGGGGAAGTGGTTGCTATAAATAGCGTTGTGGTCCCGGAATAGTCTCTTGGCAATGTGGCTGAAGAAGGCTGGAGAAGGGTGGGCGACACGGGACTCGCCCACGTGATATGGCTGAGACTAGCCTAGCCCCATTTCGCGTCAGTCGCGTCAGATCTACAACGTATTCGTACCTATGTAACTCCGTACCGCCATCATCATCTCCCTCCCACTTCTCCCACTATATCGACGCTGGACGACTCGCCTATGTAACGCTACGTTGAACTTTTCAGATGCTGGCGCAAAGGCAGCTTCAATGTATGTATCGTCCTCGACTTTACCGATGGCACAACTCGTCTTGTCAGGCTCCCATTGAGCTGGCGGTCCAAGATGCGTAGGCAAGACACGCAGCGTCGCAGTGGGGTCTGCACAAGGCAGCAAGTGTCACCTACACGCTCATTCTACCCTCCTTTGAGACTGATATGGTGCATAGATATGTGACGGACCACACTGACATTCCCACCCATCGAGTATGCGCACGCATAGGCCGTGCTCGACTCCTTGATGCCGAACACAACGGGCACGGTGGATCTGGGAGACGTTCCAGTTTCCCGGGACGAGTCCTTCACGCCCCAGTCCCTCGCGGACTCCAAATTCGGACCGAAATCGTTGGTGCCTTGTCATGCACGCAGCACAAGAATAGTCCATCACTCCAAGTGAGCATGGGTACGCGGCTCCACGCTCTACAACTACCACTGCGAATGAGTTCCTCGAGCAACAGTTCCATTTCCTTCAAGACACGTGGAGAATGCCTTGCGAAGAACTTGGTTAAGGGAGGTTGAACGCCAAGAGTTTGCGCTTCATGCCTTACCTACGAGCTTCATGCCCGCGGTATCATTGGAGTTCTCGGCTCCGGTCCCACGTCACGCTTTCCTACTCCCGACATGGGTCACTGGTCATGACATTGAATGAGTTCGTGAGTGTCGTCTCGTCGAGGAAATAACCATCGCCCGGTCGCTCCTAGTTTCACAGGGCTAGGACTTTCAAGACGATCTCAAATTGCCGATGGCGTATATTTTCCTTGATCCATCTGACCTCGTTCCGCCTTTCTACAGACAGAATCTCGCGTCGAGGTAGTCCTTATCCTTACTTTCCTCCCTGGTCCCCAGAATAAGGAGCTGCAAGTGGGATTGGAACGGCGACTGCGTGCTTCTGAGCGATATACCGGTATCTCAAAGACGACAACCTGTTTGACGGGGAAGAACAGAATGGCAACAACAAGCCCATGCGTGGACTATTGAAACACAAGGGAAGTCCACCAGTTGGCTTAATGGAGTGATGGGACACAGGGACCAACGCCCTTGGACGAGGACGAGTGCGAGGCCAATCCACTCCACTCAACTCGCTTATGCAACAAATGGCACTCAGGGGAAGGCCTGGATCGGCGACTCGGACTGTCCCGCGATCTTCGTCCCGTTCCCTGATTAGCAACCAACCATGCTGTGGATTCTCGGCCTGATGTGGAACCCGTGCTCCCACACTGGCGCATCCCGACCCCTCATCTTCATGGACCGTCTTGTCCTTGCTATATTGGGAGCACCAGACTCGGCTCCACCGGCCGCACCAGAAATGTGGAAATCGTTATGCTCACACGAGAGAGTACTGGGCGTAATAGTTACGTGCCTTCTTCCCGTCAAAGTCATTCGCAGCACTTGGATACAAGTTCCCCAAAGAAAAGTCAGAAACTTGGTCGGAAAATACACCTTACATCATAGGGGACTTTCACGTGGTAAGGACGCAAGAAGCAAGAGAAAGTAAATATGCTAATTGATACTCCGCTCGACATATAGTTATACGCAGAAGAGAGTTGGAATCGCGTCGTCAACTGCCAGGAGCTGGGACACGGGTGAAATAAAGCACGTAGGTCCGGACTACGCAGCAACCCACTTAGGCAATGATGCCAGTGCCGGCCTTGGACTTGACAAGGTTGCAGACGCACGAGGCAGGATCGGTACTATATGTGCGGGTTCTATTGTCAGTAGGGCGCCTTCCACCTCGTCCTGAGGCAAGGGACCTGGATGGACTCACGTGTAGCTATAAGGGGGCTGAAAGTTGCTAGCCTGGGTGATGGAGATGTCGCTGTTCTGGAAGATGTTGTTGCGCTGGGTGGCGTAACCGTCCTGGCTGCTATCGAGGTTGGTAATGATGGCGCGCCTGGTGTTGATAAAGTGCGACTGCTCGACGAGGGTCTGGGCGCCCATGCGCGAGTTGATGCCCGACGCCGGGTTGTTCTCGTAGCACGAGCTGTAGACGTGAAGGGTGCCGAAGCGCATGGACGGCAGGCGCGAGTTGACGTTGGAGAAGTGGTTGTGGTGGTAGGTGACGCGCAGCTTGCCGCGGTCCTGGCTGCCGTTGCTGTCGGAATGGCCGAGGAGGGTTCCCTTCCACTGGTTGGGGATTTGCGTTAGTTACGTGTAAGGGAGTCAGATGGGTGGCGAGGAGACTGGCTAAAGGGGTGGACTTGCGTGGTCGTGGAACTTGGTCCAGGAGACGGTAACCAGGTCAGTGGCGGCCTTCATGTCAAGGAGGCCGTCATAGCGGTCCTTGTCGCCGACGATGCCGTCGTTGGAGAGGTCGCAGTGGTCGACCCAAACCTGGGTGGCCTGCTCGAGCTCGATGAGGTCGCCGCCAGAATTCGGCGTCTTCATGCGGATGTTGCGGATGATAACGTTGTTGTTTCTCCTGACTCGCAGGCTCGTGTTGGTAAAGCCTGGTTGGTGTAAGTACGATGGGCTCAAGCTATACGTGGCTGAAACCGGGTGGAGGGCATAAAAAGATCAGCTCACCAGAGTTGGCGCCGACGCCAATAATCGTGGTGTCGGAGAGAATGTCGACTCGGCCGCAACCGTTGAGAATGCCGGAGACGCGGATGACGCCGCGGTTCGCTACGGCCGAGGTGAACTGACCGCAGGACGTGACGGTGACACCGCTGCCGCTGCCGCCGCCCGTGGTCCCAGCGCCGAAACCGACGAGCTGGTTGATGGCAGCGGAACCGCACGTGTTGCTCCCACCGTCGTTTCCGCCGCCGTTGCCTCCGTCATTGCCGCCGCCGCCATTATCGCCGCCATCATTGCCTCCGCCATTGCCGCCACCAGGAACACACTGCGAGTACCACTCGTTGCCAAACTCGCAGGTATAGCCTGTTGTTTCCATGTAAGCCCCATCTCCCGACTTGTAAAGGCAGCGGAGTCTTAGTCGGTGGTGAACATACCAGAGACGCAAGTCCTGGGCCCGTCCCAGCCGTTACCTCCGCACTGGCCCCAAGGAGACTGCTGGGCCGCCGCACCTCCGAGGAGGGCAAGCAAAATGGCCGTCTTGGATTGCATCTTGCGTGACAATTCCGGTAGTCTGGTTTAAATTCGGGGAAACAAAGCTTGCTGCTGGCCGAGGATGCAGACCCGTCGATCTTTGTGGGGGATAGACTGGTTGAGAAGGGAGCCGACAATCCGGGAGCATGATCGCCGGGCCTCTATATACTACTGCGTGTGCGGACGGGGCAACTTCACTTTGGTGGACATTACCCGGAACGGGACACGCACAGTTTAGGTCCACCATCCGGAGGGGTTTCCCAAGTCCCACCAATAACGGTCTTGACCTCTTCACCTCTGCGGCATGGCCTAGTTGCCGCCTGCTGTACAGGCTGGGAGCAGAGATGGCATGGTGCTTATGAGAGAGTTTTGGAGCCGCGGAGTATTCACCATTTAGAGGCGCAAAAAGCTTCGCTCGTTGTCTTTCCGAGGCATGAGACGACGGGATAGAGTGCGGCTAAGGTCGAGAGCTTGGCAATAACTCACATGGTCTCGGGATATAGTACCAGGAGAGCGAAAGACCAGGTTGTCCTCGGGATCTATGTAACCGACCCCAGATCTAGGCACATGCGCGAACACAGGGTGGCATTGCCGCGCCAGGCCTGCGGGAATATTGAAAATAGATTGGACGGTGTCTCTTGTTCCGAAACGTCGACGAATCCTCGCCCGGCCTCCATGTTGCAGTCGTACAATCATGGTGTCCATGGCTAAACCAGAGTGGGATGTAAGCCGTTGCTTTGGCCCAGACTTTAGCGGAGCCAGCTCTGCGGGCTATTCTCGACAAACGCGCACGAATGAATACGCAGAAAAGTCGGGCGCTATATTGAAGTACCTCGTAGGTGGATATGACACGGATCCGGGTGGACGGAGCGACATCTGCCGTGATCCTTCATTGCGGGCAACCCCACACCCTTCCCGACTATGAGTCTGGTCTGAACCAGAGCGATCACGGCCCTCTGCCAGGTTGACCATGATCAATTTCTTGACTTTGTGATAGGTGGAGGGATCACAGCCTGGACTGACCTCTGTCCCGTCACATTGATGTACGTTGTAAGTCTGTATAATTCGATAAATCAGAGTCTGGCCTGGAAATTAGAATCCGCGTCCTCGGACGAAGCACTCAGCCCCTTATTGTGCCGGGGCCAACCCTGTATGCCAGACGTGGCCATGAAACACTGCGTTGTATGAAACACTCGACCAAGACACCGACCGACGTACCATGGCGCTGGGACCTATTTGTGCGTGACCAAGCATAACCTTGGTGAACTTGAAGCCTCTGGAATTGCGACAAGTTGCGCATCACCACGATGACAGACATGTGCGGCGTATCTCCATCACATGTAAGTGTGGTAAAGCCATACACTACATGTATCTTAAGAACTTGTACTCCATGCTCTTAGACCACCTTACTTGCTTCGGACCGAAGCTAAGACTTCCCGTCCCGCTCTCTCCTTTCCCTTCCCTTGAGTTATGGAACGTATTTTTTTTTTGTTTTTCAATTGGGGTCTCTCTGGCCCCGGGAAATGCCATCGCCGGGAAATGCCAGCGCAATTTGCTAGGGGTCAGCAGCAATGGAATAAGAGTCCCGGGGTGGTTACAAGTATGAACCTCACCGAATCCCCCTGAACGCCATGTCAACATAGATTGCACGATTAGCTCTACACAAAGTGTCTGTCTACTAAGTCTTTAGAACACATGTGCATATATAACAAAAGAAGAAACAAAACAAGGCTGAACAAGGCAAACGAAACGCTCGGTTATGTTCAACACAACTTCAGTTACAGATATTTCAAAGTCATATGCCTCTCGAGAGAGCAGCCGTCGAGAAGATGGATGCCGTGACCTAGGGTCAGAGCACGTCCGACGGCGCGGATTCTGGCATCTGGGCTCAATCCTGTCTCGACCTGACACCGCGAGCTACCTGGTTATATAGTCCGAATTGAACTATGTTCATGTCTAGACGGGTGAATGACTGAGACTAGCTGGATGGGTTCAGAGCCAACATAACCATGAACATGTTCTCCGTGTCTAGCGATTAGTCAGTACTGACCTCAGTATATCTCCCAGCTTCCTAGAATGCAAGTTCATCCGCTTCAGCTTCCTAGAGCATTCCGTAGAAGTTCACGTGAAACGCGCCTGGATCTCTGTGGGAACGCGTTTGAATTGATTCTGGTGAGTGTCACAAGAAAACTGTAAGAATTGTTGACTACGAGTCTAATAAGATGACATCCCATCCTCGGCAATTCATCCGGCATCCGCTTATTAATCACAATGCACCATCTTATCTTATCGCAGATCTTATCGTACCACTGCTCCACTAAACCGTTTACTAATCCGTTGAAAACCTACGATTGGTCATTGGAGACTTTTCGAATCTGACGGATCGGAGAAACGGTGAGCCGACTCCCGAGCCAATTGCATCATCGCCCACAGGCTACAGCTAAAGACCCGGGCGTGTGCGGCGGAAATCCCTCCACGGAGCTTCACGCAACCAACCATCCCCGTCTTTACCGACAACGAGCCATATTCGCCGTTTTGCTGGAACTGGACAGGTCTCGGCTCTCGCACGTCTGCTTGACGTGCTATAATTGGTTCCGTCCCTCGCTCACTTGGTCTTCAGATCCTCGTGCCCGCTCTCCGACTGCCACCCCCGACCCTGCGCCCAACGCGCTCCATCAGCTGGCTGGACGGAATCATCGCGAAGTAGAGCGCTCGGCGCAAAAATGATCGGTGCCTGAACGAGAAATACACACACACGATGCCGCGCATGCTATGCCTTGCCTGTCGTCGGGCAGGACTCGCGGCTACTTCCTACACCCCGCGAGTCGGCTCGGCACGGCGGCTTCCCCAGCTCCCCTCCATACACCACCCGCTGTCAGTACGCTTCTATCGGTCGTTCCGAGATGACCCACCCGACAAATACCCTGATGAGACGAAAAAGCCCGGCCACGCATCTCGCGGGCCCCATCCATCCCCCAAGAAACCATCGGTCGACCCTCTCGCGACGATACAAAAGACGGCCCAAGAGCAGCGCAAAGCGGACTGGGCCATCATGAAAGAGATGTCGAGATACCTATGGCCCAAGGATAACCTCAACGCCAAGCTCCGCGTCGGCCTCGCCCTCTCGTTGCTGGTGGGCGGCAAGGTCCTCAACGTCCAGGTCCCCTTTTACTTCAAGAGCATCGTCGATACCTTGAACATCGACGTCACCGGCACCAGTGCCACCGCCGTCACCGTCGTGGGGACCATGATCCTGGCCTACGGTGCGACGCGTATCGGCGCCTCCCTCTCCCAAGAACTCCGCAACGCCGTCTTCGCCTCGGTCGCGCAAAAGGCCATCCGGAACGTCGCCCGCAACGTCTTCGACCACCTCCTCCGCCTCGATCTCAGCTTCCACCTCACCAAGCAGACGGGCGGCCTGACCCGGGCCATCGACCGCGGTACCAAGGGCATCAGCTTCCTCCTGACGAGCATGGTCTTCCACATCTTCCCCACCGCCCTCGAGATCACCATGGTCTGCGGCATCCTGACCTGGCAGTACGGCGCCAAGTTCGCCGCCATCACCGCCGTCACCATGGCCGCCTACACCGCCTTCACCATCTGGACCACCGCCTGGCGCACCAAGTTTAGGCGCCAGGCCAACGGCGCCGACAACAAGGCCTCCACCGTCGCCGTCGACTCGCTCATCAACTACGAGGCCGTCAAGTACTTCAACAACGAAAAGTTCGAGGTGGCCCGCTACGACAAGGCCCTCCTGGCCTACGAGAAGAGCTCCATCAACGTCGCCACCTCCCTGGCCCTCCTCAACAGCGGCCAGGGCATCATCTTCTCCACCGCCCTGACCGCCATGATGTACATGGCCGCCGACGGCGTCACAAAGGGCACCCTGACCGTCGGCGACCTGGTCATGATCAACCAGCTCGTCTTCCAGCTCTCCACGCCTCTCAACTTTTTGGGGTCCGTGTACCGAGAGCTCAGGCAGTCCCTCCTCGACATGGAGACCCTCTTTAGCCTGCAAAAGGTCAACGTCTCCATCAAGGACGCCCCCGACGCCAAGCCCCTCGAGCTCTCCAAGGGCGGCGAGATCAAATTCGAAAACGTCACCTTTGGCTACCACCCCGACCGGCCCATCCTGCGCAACCTGTCGCTCACCATCCCCGCCGGCAAGAAGGTCGCCGTCGTCGGCCCCAGCGGCTGTGGCAAGTCGACCCTCCTCCGGCTCCTCTTCCGCTACTACGACGCGCAGTCCGGCCGCATCACCATCGACGACCAAGACATCAAGTCGGTGACGGTCGACTCCCTCCGCGAGTCCATCGGCGTCGTGCCCCAGGACACGCCGCTCTTCAACGACACCATCGAGCATAACATCCGATACGGGAAAATGTCGGCGTCCAAGGAAATGGTCATCGCCGCCGCCCAGCGCGCCCGCATCCACGACATCATCCAGGGCTTCCCCGAGGGCTACCAGACCAAGGTGGGCGAGCGGGGCATGATGATCTCGGGCGGCGAGAAGCAGCGCCTGGCCGTCAGCAGGCTCCTGCTCAAGGACCCGCCCCTGCTCTTCTTCGACGAGGCGACGAGCGCCCTGGACACGCACACCGAGCAGGCCTTGATGGGCAACATTAACAGCATCCTCCGCGAGAAGTCGAGGACCAGCGTCTTTGTCGCCCACAGGCTGCGGACCATCTTCGACGCGGACCTGATTATCGTGCTGAAGGAGGGCAGGGTGGCGGAGATGGGCACGCATCGAGAGCTCATTGATAGGGGGGGACCGTACGCCGAGCTCTGGAGTGGTAAGCCTTCCTCTGCGGCGACTCGCTTTTCCTTCACTTCTTCTGACAAACCTGCAGCCCAGGAAACATTGATTGAGCACGACGAGGAGGAGGAGGTGGAGGAGGCGAGGCACGAGATTGAGGAGGAGGCAAGGCAGGAGATTGAGGAGGTGGCGAGGAAGGAAATGGAGGAGGGGACTGGGGCCGACGAACGATCCAGAGGGCCCCTGGAAAAGCCTTGATCAAGCTGTCGACATGATTGCCCATATGCTTTGTAACAATTGACGTTACTGGATACCGGTTTGTACGATGTAGTGATTCGAATATCCACTGTCGATTTATCATAGATTCATAGACGGAAAAGTCACTTGCATCGTTGGAGGATCACGAGACCACCCCCCTCCAACGACGCCTTGTTTCATTTGTCAGTCTCATTTCGATGATCTGTCGTGCTTATCTCGCTCACTTAGACAACGTGAACCCGTTTGAGGCTGGTGTTCATCTACCAAAGCTCATCAGTCTCTGGCCCTTCCCATGCGCTGATCCATAGATCGCAGTCCCACCCCCCTGGCGTCCACAAGAGGCGACATGAATTCACCCTTTTTCTCGTCACCTTTCCCCTCGCCCCTATTACCGCCCTCGACAGGTACACTAACCGCACCAAGCAGTGTCGGCGCCATATTGGCATACATCGTCTCCCACGCCCCGGGCGGGGCAGCGAAGACCTCATGAAAGATGCCGATGTGGGGATACCGAGCCGCGACCCGGTCCCACCAAGCCATGGCGTCGCGATGGACCGGACCGGCCGCGAACCGGCGCAACCCGGCCAGGTCGCGGAAGAAGTAGACGGTCATCTGGGTGTTTTTAGCCGCGCGCTCGGCCGCGCGCCAGTGCGAGAGACCCAGGAAGCCGTAGTCGGGGGTCCCCTCGCGGGCGGAGACTTCGAGCTTGTCATTCATGTCGCGGAAGAGGATGCCCACGTCGTGGCCTCCGGGACTCAGGACGCCGAGGGGGTGGTTGAAGCGGACGCCTAGGTGGAGAACCACGGTGCCCGAGGGGCAGGGGTGACTTTGGGGGGACGCCGCGGGGGGAATGCGGTAGCGCGTCTTGCCCTCCGGTAGGATGGGGAGGAGCGCCGTGGTTGGCCCCGAGATGGTGTACTTGAGATATGGGTTCGCCGAGGGGATCAGGATAGCTTGGAGCGTTGGAATGACCGTGTATAGGAAGCCCAAGATCATGGGGACCACAGCGAACTTGGCTGGGAAGAGCCAGAAAAGAATGCCTTGCATTACAGCGCCAATAAGAAGGACAGTTTGTATCTCGAATTGGTCTTTTAGAATAAACTGTGAAGTCGGGTCAGTTCCACGGCTCGTAGGGTTCAAGGAGCTCAAAGGAGGCTCACGGGGATGATGTTCTCCGGTCGCTCCGGGCGTGCAGACGAGGGCTTAAACATGTATTTGTAAGGAAGGGGAGATGCCATTTTGCGTAGATGTGGGAATGCTCTTTGCTGGGCTTCTGCTGCTCTGTCCCGCCGGAGATTTTGCTTCGAGGCGGTGGTATGGGGCTATAACGAGAGGTGTTATATTTGCTCTTCTTAAAAGTAATGTAAGCTTGGTAAACGAACTACGCACAGGGTCGTGATTGCCAAAGGATACAAGTCCAGGGAAGGATCGAGAGAGGACAATATCCGAGTCGGGTGCGCGTGCTCTAATCACTCGCCTATTAGTGATTAGAGGCTCCATTCATTATCTGACCTATATCTCACCTGACCTATGGCACTTGCATGGGATGAATAGTCTTGTGATTGCAGTGCAGGTAAGGCCTTCCCCATTGGATTCTCAGACTGCCAGTTCTCCGACCTTCCTGCTGCTAATCAACCTGACGATGGAGGTTAACGACCCAGGGCGGCAAACCAGTCCACGGCAATCATGTATTTCGTATTGAGACTTACAGATCAGGGCTAACGGTGCTTCCACACGACGTTCAAACCCTCCCGGCGAGGAGTCAGAATGTTTTGTTTGACCAAATCACGGCCTCAACTTGTGTAGTACCACGGCAACACTCAGTAGCCGGTGCCCTGGGCGAGTACCCAAGCAACTTCTACCCAAATCCATGCGTAGGAAAAGAAAAGGGAAAAGAAAGAAAAGAGACAGTCTTAAGAAGAATCAAACAACCAACGCGCCCAATGCTTGCAACCCAACTGCGTCTGATTCTATGTATTGACGTGGTTTGTCCCTTTGTCACGTAGCATCTAAAGGCAACTAGGTGATACCTGATAACAACTTCCTGAGAGTATAGTACATATCTCTCTTCTAAGTACCTGCAGACTCAAATGGAACTGTAGAGCATGGCTGTCTGTGTCTAGACTACTGGCTCGGTTGTAAGGTCGTCTCGGGACTCCAGTTCCCGAGACTCAGTGGGGCCGGGGCACTTGCCGGGCCGGGGCCGGAGTATAAGACCACGTGCCCACTCCGGCCCCTCCGCCCTTCCACTTTAACCGCCCACCAGCGAGGTGCTCCAGATAGTTCGGACGCTAGACTAGATGGAGAATTCATTTGAACTTGGGAAATGAAACTACAGCAGCTGTGCTGATTCAACTACTGATTTCGCGGGCCTAGCCTTTTATGTACATCTCATTACAACCAACCTCTATTGACTAATTACCAGCCTCACCAATACGCCGACCATTTCCCTATTTTTCTGTTTTACCTTTTCGCTGCAACACTTAAGGAAACCAAGCTGTACCGAGCTAATCTGTTCTAGATATTGCTCCCATTTTTAGACACATTGGCGACTCTGGGAAGCCTGAGGATGTTTAGAATATGGCATCTGCCAGGTTGGCAGTTCCGTCTACGGCGATGGTATCCCGACCCGGATGAATCATGGCCATGAATATACTTGATATAGTTAATACAACCCAACCCGCACAATATCCTCGAAACTAACTAATATACAGGCAGGAGAGAAATGTCGTCCTTTGTGGATGGATCCCCCCCTTTCCGACCTCCATGTCGCTCCTTCACTTCCGATGATTTTCTCCTCCACCCAGCAAATGGCCATCACTCTACCCTTCTCTTCGTAAATAGCAGCTTACCTATCGACGGCTATTATAGGGCTGGAAGTCAACAGCCGGAGGGATACCCTCGCCAATAGTACCGCCGCCCATGATGAGTGTCCCAATGAAGACACCTACGAGTGCCGAGGCAAAGTAGCCGATGTTCAGCGTCATAACCGCAACCAACCTGTTTACGTGTTAGTTAACCAGAGACATGAGCCAGCAAGAGAGACGAAGAAGTTGCCGAGGACCATGCATATTAACTTATCAGGGGCGACAAGACTCACAAAAGATACCCCACAAAGGCAATGAGGACCTCATACATGGCGCGACGGGCGCGCAGGACATAAATCTGCACAGACTCATTGACGTGACTCAGGGGCGCGGTGCCAAAGGGCTTCAGGGCCCAAGGTAGTGTCCTAACACTAAGCTTCTGTTTCGCAGCTGCATCATCAGTCCCGCGCAATCGGACATTCACATGACCACCGTCCTCTTCGGAAACGCGGCCTACTTTCAGTGCCGCCCGCAAGACCGCGACCGACCACACGCTCCTCTCCAGGGCGGGCCTGAAGGCGAGGAGGAAGCGGAGGAAGACGGCCAGCAGGGCGACGGAGAAGCAGTTGACCCAGAAGGCGTACTCGGAGTCGTGGGGGAAGAAGAGCGCGATGGGCGTGCTGTGGAACATGACGCCGAGGGCTATCGGCTTGACGTTGCGGGAGATGATGCCGTAGAACGCCATGTTTTGCAGGAGGGAACGGGTGTGGTGTGATCAATGTTATATGACTTGACGTTTTTGCTTGCGAAAATCGCCAGTGACCAAGGGTGGATTGCGCTTTTGTGGCCTCGAGCCGCGGAATTTGAAGAAAAGCCGAGACGAGACGAGACGCCTTGCCTTGTCTTTCCGGGGTCCTCTGACTTTCTGGCTCGCGACCTGCAAGCTGTTGTGCAACGAACAACGGAATCAAGTGACTGGGAGGCTGACAGCGAGGTCGATTGAAAGCAGCACGCCAAGCAGCGGAATTTGGGCGTACGTACGTACGTCGTCGACTCGTCCGCTTGATGAGAAAGGGCAGACTAGTACAACTAGAGTCGTGTATGGATACAAAGTGTACGTAGATTCCATGGTATATATATAAGGTGACCAGACAGCTCAGTTGCGGCATGGTACGCGGTGGCGGCTCGAGGGTCAAGCCAAGGGGCCACACAGCTGTAGATAGAGTTACACTGACGAGCTTCCGGCCCTTTTCCGAGATACGACTACACATATAAGACGACAAGTTTGAAGTTAACAGGGAGTCGGGATATCTGGTTACTAACTTTTCCACCAGACCTGCTGCCCCAGCAAGTGCTAAGCGCTGTCGATGGAATATTCCAAGAGACTCAGTTGGGCAGTGAGAAGAGATATTGGGAATCCAGGCTCAGTGAGTGATCAGAAGGGAAAATCGGTTCTGGGTTCGTTGCGTTTGTGGTTTACTATATAGACTTGGTGGCTTGAAGACGGCTACTTTGAATGTACGAATATTCAATTCGTCATGGAACTCGGAAAAGACGTACGCAGATCGACTATATGCGGTCCCCAATTTAAAGCTGGACCGGCTTGTAGTGCCCGCATTTCGGCTGTCCACGGATCGTGCAGACGCCGACATTCATCTCAGAAAAGATGTATTCGTACTTCGTAGAAAAGATGTGAGACAAGGTCCAAGTGGGCACGCCCGGATCGGAGGTACAAAGTGCTCGGTACATCATTATGTCAGCGGCATGACGCCGCGTGGCTGGTTGAAGAACTTACTCTCCCTCGCCTCGATTGTCCATTTGCCGAAATGTCTCACCTACCAGGCGTTGGCGTCAGTCATATCGAGCTTGCATGTGCCACTTGAGGGAACGGGATTGATGAATTGATTTGTATTTGTATTGGCAATTCGCTTGCTTTCTCCTTTCGCGCCTTGGCCTCCCGATCCACCCAGCAGTCTCTGGTAGACCCCGTGATATTATCACGTCGATACTGGACAATGATCCTACATAACTATATACAGCTTGAGAATGTCGACGACTGGTTCATCTGGAGGCTTTGCTGGTGGCATGCCCAAGACCCCTTTTCATCCCGTCCATCCCAAGTAGCCCCCCACGACACCGGACGGTGAGGCGTCCAAGTACGGCGAGGAGGGATCCCATACTAGCCAGATTACTAAAACAAGGTATCTTTCAAAATGGAAATGCAATGGAAACTGGTGCAGCGAGGCATGCCATGCCATCACCTAGCCCAACCCAAGGGAAGCGAAGAAAAAAAGAAGTGCGAGATGGGATCCCTCTGCCGTCCTGTGGTCGATGAAAACTCCCGCGATTTCCTCGTATGATTTCGGCAACAATAATAAAAGCCGTGTAAAGAATGAAAGAAAAGAATAATCAGACGAAAAACGTCTGCCCGGGGCGAATAATGACTGACGTGATGATCGTGAGGATGTCTCGTCTCATAACTATCTTCGCAAAGCAAAAAAGTGCTTAAGCAAACAAGTCGGTCTGTTTTTTTGATAGTCGTCGGCGTCGTGGTGGTTGTTTTTGTGTCTTTTTGGTTTGTTGTCGCACGGTTTCCGAGGCTGTCCTCCCAGCGGAGAAGCATCCGAAAAGGGGTAGAAAAAAGAAGATAAATGGCTAGCTTGGATCGAGCGCAAGCTATGCGTGCCCCAGATGGAGGTCTAAACGAAAGACGAATATAAAAAATAGAGACTGGGAAGCAAAAGGCAGAGGAAAGTGACCCTTCCAATGGCTCAGATGCTCCCCGTCGGAGGTTTCGTCTCATGGTCCCGACGAAATTGGCAAGAAATCACCTCCGGGGCATGGCCAGGCTGGACAGGCGACGGGTCAGTCGCTTCTCCTTGGCAGCGGCGGCCGCATAGGCGGCCGCCTGGTGTTCGGACTGGTGAAGGGCGTCGACGCGGGTGGAAGGATCGGAGGAAGAGGAGGAGCCGGTGCTGTTGGGGGTCTGGTAGACGTACTCGCCGTCCACGTAGACGGCGTTGGAGACAAAGGTGGACCGGCGGTGGCGACGACGGGTGTAGCGCTGCTCGAGCCGGAAGAGCTCGAGCTTTTGCTGAATTGACGTCTGGATGCGGTCAAAGAAGCTGCCCATTGTGACTGTGGGGTTTTGTTGTCGTCGTCGGTCGAGGGCTGGAAGGGATGCGAAGGATGACAAGCGAAGAAGCCAGTGGGTGGGGTGTTTATCCTTTTGGCTTTTTCTCCTTTCTTCGAGGGTCCCGGAGGTGGTCCGATGGCGTGTAAGGTGAGGTGTGGAATGTATATGACAGCGCTGTCTTTGATGGAGGGCGTCGTTTTTGGGAGCGGCTGAGTGGTTCAAGGTGATGCGATGCGCGAGAAAGACGGAATGAAGAAGGATCTTGCGACGCTTGGTTAACTGTCTCCTCGGGTCCAGCGAAATTGAGGGTGGTTGGTCGAACGAGGGACTTGACGGGCCGAAGGATAGGACGGCGGAGAAAAGAGGGTGAGGAGTAACGGGGGAAAGAATAAGGAATGGACTGGATAAAGTGAACGCTGGTGGCGGGTAGAAAGCCGCGGTAGGAATGAGGGGGAGATGGAATGAATGGATGAGAAGAAACGGCAAAGACTGAATAAGGAAGGAGAGGAAAACGTGCGGGAGAGGAAAAAGAGGCTGGAGATTCGTCCTGGGAATGGGGAATAGGGGTGCAATACAATACCTACTGCGACATTGATGCAGCTGCATAGAAGAGCAGAAAGAATAAGGACGGGACGTGTGGGCGAGACGGCGAGGGATCCATGCATCCATGCAGAGGAACGGTCCATCAGTTATCCAGTCACAGGTTGAGCGTCGCTCGTCTCTCGACTCGAATCCATCTTGGCTGGTCGTTCCCCTCTTCCAGACAAGATGGACAGGGGGCTTCGACCCTGATTCGTACTAGTCGGCAAGGGGCCAGTGGGTCTGGGGTTTCGTTCCCCTGGACTAAGGATTCATCGTCGACTTTTCTCTGACGAACGACTGCGTCGATTCGTGCATTGGATCAATCCCTGTCTGGCCATGGCGAGCATGGCGGGGGTGTTCGAGTCCGTTGTAAGGAGAGCCCAAGCGTCCGGTAACTAGCGATATTAGCTCGACATTTGGTATTACTCTTTCATTCTTTGGTAGAGGAGGACAAGACGAGTTTCGGATTGGAGGTAGTGTATTACTTATCGCATGGTCTGTATTTTTTGAGGTTAATTCCGAGGTGAATATCCTAATAATTAGGTTGTGGAAGAGAAATCCCATGGAATAGAAAAGTCGAAAAAGCGTCCGTATCCGTACAGGTACGGAGTACTTCGTACCTCGTCAATTCACCTTGTGCGATTGGTTCGTTTCCCTCTAACGGAGGGTCGACTCGTGGCACGTCCCGTCGCCCGACCGGGTTAAACTGGTTTAGCGTCTTGCGCTCGAGTGAGCCGAAATTATCCCGCTCAGTACTATTGGTCATTAGGCGAACTGAGCCCACACACGCACGTGCCTTTTCTGTTTCTAACCCTATTGTATTATTGTATTATTATGTACAGGTATTACTCACAAACCCAAGATGGCTTCTTCATTTTGCACTTGGTTATAAATCGCCACGACCCCCATTATCCCATTACGAAAGACTCGAAAGACTCGGACGGCCTTGGCGCATCGCCTCAGCAAAACCACTACATACGTACATATTGAGGCTTGCTCAGCGAACCCGGAAGGTCGACGACGGGAAATCCCTGGGTCGGGTCTACGGAAGATATCCATCCCATCTACGCTTCCATTTGCCTATGGTTGGGAAATTGGACTGAACAAACAATACATACTGTAAAGAATCCACACGAAGAGGAAATGCTCAGGCGAAACGCAGTCAAGACGCAATTTCCCGTCTCACTCTGAACCCAAGCCAGACTGAAGGGTGTTGACGAATGAACTGCTGATCCGCACCTAGCTTCCAGCGCAAGACCATGTCGCTAACATCGTGATCACATACCGACACGAATTCCCAGTTCTGTATCCAGGTTGCGACTCGTCGGGACAGAGACGGTGCTGCAGCGTCTTTGCCCGCGAGTTTAGAACTGTACCGTCGTGGAGGTCCCTAGCAGGCCAATAATCGTTCGCATCAAGACTGTCCAAGATGTAGCCCATGGACACAATGGCGATGTCGGCATTCGACATTTGAATAAACATGCCCATGAGTTTCCACATGAGTCTACTGGTCTCGGGTTAAAAAAAAAAAAGGTCATTACGTTGTATGCATACTAACATTGTACCAACATGATCGCTATGCTTCCCATCCTCCTTTTGGATCCCTCTAATTCAAAACTTCACCCATCTCAGGACAAATCAAACCAAAACTCCATAACCCCAAAATCCTTTTGACCGATCCTTTTCATAGAAACTGCGGAGCATTAAGGGCCATGACGGTCAACAAGCCAGAAATCAGGCCGGCCGCAGGCAAGGTCAGAATCCATCCGCTAAAGATCCAGACCAACTGGCGCCAGTTCACAGCGCCGACATCGAGGTTCATCAACGCCACACCGACGACGGCGCCCGTCAGGCACTGCGTCGTGCTCACGGGCAACCCGAGCCGACTGGCCAGCAAGACGGTGATGGCGGCACCCAGCTCCATGGCGAAACCGCGGGTGGGGCTGAGCTGGGTGATCTTGTTCCCGAGGGCCTTGATGATGTGGTGGCCCATGAACCAGAAGCCGGCGCCGAGGAGGAAACCGGCGATGACGAGGATCCAGACGGGCGTGTCGACGTCCTCGGCGACCCGGCCGTCGCGGTACACCTCGTACGAGGCCACCCACGGCCCCACGGCGTTGGCGACGTCGTTGGACCCGTGGGCGATGGACATCATCATGGCGCTCACGACCTGGGCGTACGTCCAGAGGTGCTCGACGCGGTTGTCGTAGCGCTTCGCGCGGCCGTGCACGTGGGCCAGCTCCTGCGAGCTGTGCGTCACGCAGTCGCGCGTCACGCCCTGCAGGAAGAAGTACTTGAGGAGGCTCCACTGGCGCTGCGGGTGGTAGACGGGCAGGTGGGCCGTGGGCGCGAGGAACCGCTCCTCGGGTTCGGGCTTGCGGCGGCGGCGGCGGACCGGCATGTCTGCCGTGAGGACGTTGCCTCGCTCGACGTCCTCGAGGGTCGGGACCGGCGGGGTGGCGCTGCTGCTGGCATTTCCGGACGAAGAAGTGGAGTAATCACCGCGCGCTTCCTTGTTGTTGAGACCCTGCTCGCCGGGACCGCCACCGGACAGCAGCACGCCGTCGCCCGACTTTTCGAAGGTCTTGGGGTCCTTTTCCGACTCGGACGACTCGTCGCCGTGGGCGCTCTCGTAGTAGTCGACCACGATGGAGTCGCCCTTGCCGGGGAAGTACAGAGGTGGGTCGTCCTTCCAGAGCAAGGGGCCCAGGGGGATGTGCCAGGGACGGATGCGGGGGTCTTTCCGAATGACGACGCGGTGGAAGTAGGGCTGGAAGAAGACGTATGCAATGAGGAGGAGGCCGAAGAAGACGCCCAGGACGATACCGGTGGCGGTGCCTGCACCGAGTTCTTCGAGGCTGGGGGCGCCGGGGGCCTCAACGGTGATGAAGAGGGCCAGGATGGCGCCGGTGAAGGCGAGGTAGAAGGGAATGGCACGCATGGCTTTTTCCAGGGGATTCGCCCTCTCGAGGATGCAGAACTTGAGGGTGGCGAAGAGGATGGCGGAGAAACCGGCGGAAATGGCGGGGGCGATGGCCCACGAGGCGGCAACCTGGGAAACGCTGCCGTCTCGCCAATTCCAGGAGACACGGGCACCCGAAGCGATGCCGGCGCCAACGAGGGCACCGATGACGGTCTGGGTGGTGGAAACGGGGAAGCCCAGCTTGGTAGCCAGCAGGAGCCAGGAGGCCGAGGCGACCTCGGTGCAGCCCATGACGAGCATGATGACGGCAGGGCTGCCGGCAAAGTGGTTGATGTCGATGATGTCGTTCTTGATGGTGCCGGTGACGCGGGACCCCATGGCCACGGCACCGACAAACTCGGTGATCATGGCAAGCACGCCGACCTGGGGCATGGTCAGGGTGCGGGCGGCCACCGAGGTGGCATATGCGTTGGCGACATCGTTGGCACCGTTACCAAAGGAGCTCCCACAAAAGGCGATGCTCGTGATGGCGAGGATCCAGTCATACTGGGGGAAGGCGACCATGATGAGGGAAGGGGTTGGCGACGGTAATGTCGCGGCAGCACCTCTCTATGTTTTTCTCTTCTCCGTCTGCTTCGCGGATGTCTCGTTGAAGAAGACGAAGGAGAAAACAACAAGAGGCTTGGGTGTCGCGTGAGCTCTTTCTTCTTTTAACTTGAGTGAAGAATTGTGTCCACACTGGTGAGTGGCTTTGACCCGCAACAGGCCAGTCCGAGATGCAAAGCAAGAGAATTAAGTGGGCTGTCGTGCAGAGGCCAAGAAAAAAAGCTGAGGGGCTGAGGAGGTTTTTCGTGTGTTTTTTTTCCCCCTCAGATTTTTCACCCGGCAATTTTTCGGTTCAATGAGAGAGAGAATGGTCGAGGTGAGGAAGAGGTAAAGAGAAAGAAACGAAACAGAAGAAATCGTCTCTCTTTTGAAAGGTCTCTCGCCATCTCTATACGGATACCCATA
This sequence comes from Sodiomyces alcalophilus JCM 7366, assembly GCF_042370955.1. Classification (NCBI taxonomy): domain Eukaryota; kingdom Fungi; phylum Ascomycota; class Sordariomycetes; order Glomerellales; family Plectosphaerellaceae; genus Sodiomyces; species Sodiomyces alcalophilus. The sequence goes on along the minus strand of NW_027263541.1, from coordinate 344,550 downwards.
CCCACTTGCTGGGACACAGCCGTACTGACGCCTCCATCTCATCAAACGTCTAGTCATGGGCCGACGACGTCAAGATGGCAATACCGACCCGGCTCCCCTTCACCTCCCCGAAGAGCCAAGCCCCGACGATCTGCCAGATACACCGGCCAATCAGAGAGCCCAATCCCAGCACGTTGTGCATCCTCAGCGTTTAATCGGCTGGAGGACCCCGGTCTGTGGGGATCTTCATGGGGGTTCATGTCCATTTCCGTTGTACCGGTTCACCAAAATAGGAACTAGCTTTCTTTTCTTTTTTCTCTTCCTTTTTTTTTTTTCCCCCTCTTCCCCCCACTCTCTCTCTCTCTCACTCTCCCCTCTCCCTCCTTTCCCCCTTCTTCCCATCTCATTCTTTCTTTGCCCTCTCGTCTCTAAATTCCCAGCATCTGACTTTGACGTCATTCGATTTGTCTCCTGATAATGGTTGCTAAACATATTTCCCAATGCATCACGTGCCCAATTGCTGCATCTGTCTTGGACCCTTTGCCGTCCCTTTTCTTGTTCAATCACATGTTTAACCCAGTCATCCACAGCAACCAAATACCTCGGACAAGCAATCGCCTAATAAATGGGGATCGCCTAATAAATAGGGACAAACACGTCATTCACACAAAACTACTTTTCGGATTTAACTCCTATGGCAATTGGTAAGGCCGAGCCTCTCAAAGCTGACAAAGTCTTGGCTGATGCGTTACCACGTATTATATAAGGTAACCATTGTCTGGCTCGGTTGAAGAGTTATCAATGAAAAGACAAAGAGGCAAATATCTCAGGACGGCAGGGAATCAAGAAACCAATTGCCTCAATCTCATCCGTCCACCACGCGACCATCCTCTCATGTCGCTCCTTCTTCCCCTGTCCCCATGGTATATCTAACCCGACCAGACAGTGTGGCTGCCGACTTGGTTATAAGGGTACTCTTGGGCGCCGTAGATGAAAAAGCGGAGGGCGGGATCATTCGAATCGTAAAGGCCGGGGATCTTCACCAGCGGGCCAGGGTTACCGTTACCGTCACCCGTGACCTCAACCTGGGCGCAGGTAAAGTAAAACTCGGTATCGCCACTCTCGGCTCCATGTAAGGCAATATGCTCGACGCGAACAAGGTACTGGCCCGGCGGCGTGTTGTGGGGCACGGTAAACTCGACCACGGCCTGGTCCCAGCTGCACCAGTCGGTATCCTGGAGCGGGTGCTGCGGGCCGCAGATGACGTCCTCGTACACCTTGAACCAGTCGCCGCTGCCGTCGTAGTCGCGGACGTCGCCGGGCGCCCGCGACATGTGGATGGTGGACGGGCCCGGGTGCAGGATCTGCCCGTTGTTCCAGAGCTTAAACCCGAGCCGCGTGCCGGGCCCGATGACCGCCACGTCCGTGTGCGGGGCGCTGCCCTGCGACCCGGCGTTGCACCGGAAGTCGTCCGAGGGGCCGACCAGGAATTCCTTGTGCGGCTGGATGTTGTTGCTGTTCTGGCGGATGTATTGCCAGTCGGGCGTCTGCTGCCCGTCGATGACGAGGATGCTGTAGACGTAGTGGGCCGACGCGGTCGACGCGGTGAGGAGGCCCCAGAGGGCGCCGGCTGCGATGGTACTGAACTTGGTCATGGCTTTCGTGTCTCTTTGTTTCAATGTTTCTTTGGATTGGGGTGGAATGAATGGGGCACAAGTGAGAGAGGGCTTGGTGCACGAGATATGGTCATGAACTTATAATCAACGAGACGGTCCGTCCCTTCTTATATATTCAGGCATTGTCTCTTTCCGACCCAGGACCCCAGATCCCCAGTCACTCTCACAAGTCACCTCGGGGTCTCGTCCCAACATGAAACCACGAAGGATCCAGTCGCCTCGTCGTCTTTGAGATGCTGTTTCAGGACATGGGATGCGACGAGGGGACAATATCGAGATAGATTAACCACGGGGACAGTGGAACGTCGGCAGTTGTGAAAAGCATACCTGGACCAGCGCATAAGACCCTGAGACGAACGCGTGGCGAGTGCCGATCAGTTGGCGTGACCTGGTAATAATCCTACAGGACAATGCGTCGTATAGCCGCTCCAACAGGTTCGCGATCGACACATCGCTTTGTAACCAGGATCGTCCATGGCGCGGAGCAAGGACGGCCTCCTGCCATTTTCTCCCCTTACGCTATAAATGCTCCGTAGTTAAAATGGAAAGACGTTGGGTCGATCGTTGGGATGTATGTGTCGCGTGAGTTGGTGATACGGCAATACGCCCAAGTCCATTCATCTTGCATGGCTTCTTGGCCTATATCTCCTTGCTGTGAAACGAAAGGAATGGACAGAGAGACGAGCATGCCCATGAGGGTTGTATTGCTTCAGGTTCTTGTGGGCTTTCCATCTTGGCGGCGGTCTCTATGAAGGAGCTGGCGAGGCCCTGGACACTGAGAGCGAGACTAACAACCTCATAGTGAGTGCGTCCAGGGGAACGATACCTGTATGTTTCAGCAATGACAGCTTGAAATTGAACTACCACTGAACATTAGTGCTGCATCAGGTTTAATAAAAGGGAGACGGGGAGAATACGAAGTAGACAAGGTGATCGAGCATTCGTTTAGTATTTTATTATTATTATTTTCCTTAAAAAAAAAAGAAAAAAAAAGAAAAAAAAAAGAAAAAAAAAGAAAAAAAAGAAAAAAAAAAGAAAAAAAAAGAAAAAAAAGAAAAAAGAAAGAAGAAAAAAAAAAAAAAAAAGGACGCCCGTGCCTTGCCGGGCTTACTTACTGCCGTCTCACACCCTCTGGACGTTGCCCGGTGTTAGTGTTACGGAACGGAGAAGTGGAGAAACCATGTCCAGCACCGACAAGTCCACCGGCCGGGGATTGTATACGTCTACTCGGCCCCTAATATTGGAGACTTGACAAAAGCAAAAAAGAAAGCGAGTTCTGGAGGCGATTCGAACGCCTGACCTATCGCTGGCTTGTCCGAAGACACTGCAGGCGATTGCTCTACCCCTGAGCTACCGGAACCAATTGTGGTTGTTGTTATTCCACAAAGCCTCGGATGACATACGTAAAGACTGGAACCCTGCATTGATCCGACTTTTGCTGTCTCAGGCAAGGCTGGTGGCGATTGATGTTGAGCAGGCCACGAGTGTTGGCATGGCATGTCCTCAACTTGTTCCTAGATCATTGTGATCACACACTATTACTACTCTACTGACTTCATACTATGCGTTGAACTCGGCTGTGGAATTAGTGAAATACGTACAACGTACAATGTAGTACATATGTCTTCAAGTTCATAAAAGTCGGCGCGACCAAGATCGTGTCCCGGAACGGAATCTCCCGTTGGACTTGCGGGTATTGCCCGGGCCCCATCCCGAAGTTGCCGTGACCCGAGCTTTCCGAGCCCATTGTTTCAAACGTCCCACCGAACCCCAGTCTCCGCCCTGGGCAGTTGAGATTCCCCAGGTTGTGTGCATGGCCACGCTACAGATTGTGTGTGCCGTTGACTCGGGATTCTGGTGTTGGACGAATGTTATCTTGGCGACGAGACCTGATCATCAGCTTCGTTGTGAAGTGCGCATCAGCTGTTGCTCTTGAAAACTGACATCCATTCAATCTTAGCATTTCTAGCTATGCATTGCCTACTGATTCTCGGATCCCTGGTATATGGATCCTGGATGATCAGTGCAGGATCAAGCCACCCACCCGACCGACCCGCTACACACGCTACACGCATTGGGATCGTGGGATGGAACAGTCTACGAGCAAGGTAATAATAAGAGGGACATGGTAAACTCTTCACGTGGCCGCGGGAAGGAGCGCACTATCCTATCCAGCTATCGCCTCACTTGCCTCCAGATCAAACAGTCCGACCCATACAACGTCCTTCCCTTCTGGCTTGGACATATCTATTTTAGTTTGTCGACTGCGCCCATCGTCAACCTCAGTACGCCAAGACAGACAACACGGTACACCCACCCCTTCTATCCTGGATCCCCACGCGGCAGTTGACAGCAAGGAAAGAAAGAAAAGAAAAATAAAATAAACAGCACGTCGAAAAAGAGCCCAATGGGCGCTCACACGGACAAATTCAAAGTCATCATCGCCGGTGGTGGTCCTAATGGTCTCACAGCCGCCCACGCCCTCCACCAAGCCGGCATCGACTTTGTCGTGCTCGAAAAGAGGGCCAATGTTGTCCTCGACGAAGGCTGCAGCATGGTCCTCGGCCCAGCCAACCTGCGCGTCATGCACCAGCTGGGCCTGTACCACCGCATCAAGCCCATCTCGGCCGTAATCGGCAGATCAAGAAATTACCTGCGGACGGGGAGAAAATACCAGGACACCACAGCTCCAAAGCTTATAAAAAAGAAGTAAGCGAGGCGCGAACACACACCAACCTCTTTTAGTCTACCTCTAAAAGCCTCACCAGCGTTATCATGTCTTGAACTCGCAATCCGCCCCACAGCGCTAATACGAAAACAAGTCACGGTTCAGGCCTCATCGCCTTCCACCGCGCCCATCTAGTGCAGGCCTTGTACGATTCGCTTCCAGAGGACGCCAAGGAGCGGTACCACCTCAGCAAGTCCGTTTCCGACATCACCACCGATGACACCGGCGTGACGGTGACCTGCTCCGACGGCACGTCCTACGCCGGGTCCATGGTTCTCGGCGTGGACGGCGTACACAGCACCACGCGCCGTCTGATGCGCAAGCTCGCCCTCGCAAAGGACCCGTCCCTCGCACCAAACTGGGATCCCGAGCGCCCCTTCCCCGCCACCTACCGCTGCCTGTGGTATAGCTTCGCGCGGCCCGCCGACGAAGCGCCCGGCCTGGCCTGCGCGACGACCCACAGGGACCTCTCCAGCATGTACATCACGGGGATCGAACGGGCCTGGGTGTTCCTGTACGAGAAGATGGCCGGCGGCCCGACGACAGACCGGCACCGCTACAGCGAGGAGGACGTGGACCGATACGTGGCCCTGTTCGACGACTTTGTCCTCAACGGGACGCTTACCGTCCGCGACACGTTCAAGCTGCGCTTGACGCACGGCATGGCCGACCTCCAGGAGGGCATTGCTCGGCGGTGGAGCTGGGGAGGGAGGATCGTGATCGCAGGCGACGCGGCGCACAAGTTCATGCCCAATGCCGGCCTGGGGTTCAACAATGGCGTGCAGGACATCGTGGCGCTGTGCAACCTGCTCCGTGGGGCCGTCGTCGGGGGTGTCGGTGTCCCTCCTTCGGCGGAGACTTTGGACGGCTTGTTCGAGGAGTATCGGGCTTTGCGCATCCGGGCGCTCGAAGCCGACGCCAGGCAATCGGCCATGATGGGGAGGCTGCATGCGTGGCCTAACCTGCTGTACCAGTTTGCTGCGCGGTACATCTTGAGCAACGAGCGACTTGTGAGGTTTCATATGAGCAAGATTGTGCCCAGGAAAACAAAGAAAGCGCTCGTCTTGAACTACGCCCCGGCGGATGAACCATTTGAGGGGTTGATACCCTGGGATAACCCCATGCCCCATCCATGTCGGTCAAGGCACGGTGGGTAAAGATGAAGAAGGGTCTGAAGATAGGCTAGTTATAAGGAGACCTAGCTGGGCGCATGTCACATATGCATCTGTGTAGTAAAGGAGGCATGACTCTCCGGGTCTCATGTTTGAACGTAATGATAAGCTGTGATGAGACTTGAGCAAGTTGACCATGATGTAAGCATCAAGAACGGGACAAGTAAAGTGGCTGCCAGTGTCACGTGACTACATTGTCACGTGACTACCGTATCACGTGACTTGAAACACCCGACAGTTCACCAGACACTATTCCCACTCTAGACGTTCTATTGCCGAGTACATCTGGGTCGAGACCCAGCGCGGATCCGACCAGGCGACGCCCCCAACCCACGGGCGGCGCCCAGATCGAGCCCACCTGCAGCCAAGTCGTCACGATTACCGAACGGTTCAGTCCGTTGTACAGCGTGACCAGGAGGCTTTCCGACTAGAGTTGACGAACCTGGGAACAGAACTAGGTGTATATGAGATGAGTCTCGGATCGCGTCGGTACAGAATGCCATTATCGTGTTCTGGTTTGCGAGTTCTTTCCCGGCAGCTGAATGTTTCTTGGGTGAATACTCTTGGCATAAAAGGAACTCTTTGCCATCCTTCAACGACTCAACGGACGGTTTTGACTGACGATGCCCCCGGCCCGACCGGCAGACTCAGCAATGAATCGATGTGTATAATGCACACTCTTTACAGTTATTCCATTTGTTCAGCCTAGCATTTGAGTGTTCAACTCCTCCGCGAGACAAGCCTTAGTCTGTGCTGTGTCACTGCATGGGCACCAAACAAGAGTTAGCATCATCTCGCGTCCTGAGCTAGAGGTATCAGTATAAATGGGCATCGCGTGCCAAGTCTATGTCTTCCCGGCGTCAACCCGACTCTTGAAGCTCTCCGATATGTCCTCCTACATCCAACAGCGAGGGGGCCCGTTACTGCCGTCACCCCCGGCTGTCTCCCGGCAACTCCGCAGACAACTGGATTGGCAGCTCCGTCGGCTCCTTTCTCACGGAATGCCCGTCACCGGGATGCCCGGGCACTCCTGCGTGCACTCCCGTGTGCACTCCTGCTCCCTCTACCTCGTACACAGTGTACATGGCGGGTCCGCCTGGTTGGGCCGCGACACCTGGAGCTCCCTTGTCCTCCGGCTTCCACTCCCTCTGCGCCCTCCTCCTCTTGACGACAAACCAGACAACGGCCCCCAGCAAGAATAGCCCGGCCACGGCTCCGACGGCAACACCGGCCCATGCGCCACCCGAGAGCGACGGACCTCCTGCCTCGGCAGGTTCCCGCTCGTTTCCTACGTTTCCCGCATCTTGTGTAGCGTCCGCTGGCACATCCGACAGAGTCTCCGATTCGCGGGGCCCAGCGGATGATTTTTTACTTGTCATATCCGTTGCCTGATAGTTGAGTTGGAACATGGGCGCGAGGAGCGTCATGGTGCGTGTAAACGTGCCCGTGATGGTGTAGGATGTGCTCGCATCCGAGTCCATTGTGGTGCGCGACACAGTCACGACGTCCGGAAAGGGTTTGAGAGTCGGCTCGACCACGTCGGCGCCGTCACATGTTGCGTAGGGCACGTTGGTTGACGTCGACGCTATGGCGATGCACGTATTGCCGTTTTGGTTGGTACATTGGTATCCCCTACGGTTTGAAACAGAACGTTAGATTCGTACACTCCAAGAGAAATGGCGGCAAAACAATCCAAGACGAGCACCTAAGCATGACAACCACAAAGGGCACGGGGTAAAAAAAGGAAAAGAAAAGGGACCTACGTCGGACAACACCCAACAGCGGTCTCTCCCGGGCGGAGCTGGAACTGTATGTCCCATTCTGGAGGCTGGCCGTGTACTGCAGTGCAAGCAGAAGTGTAGCCCGTGGGACAAGCGATACCGGGCGAGTAGAAGCCCCAGCCGAGGAACGGAGGGTCCGGCGTGGCGACGTCTTGGGCGGGAGGCCAACATGCAGTGTTATCCTCGGGCGAGCCAGCAGAGCATCCCTGGCCGCGAAAGCCCACTTGGCAGGTGGAACACAATGGGATGATGTAGGAGCATGCCGCGGGCATGGACCATGACGTTGTGAGCGGACCCAGGTAGTCGCCGGCCTGGTTCGTGAAGGCCATTCTGGAATGGTTGCGAGGGTGGTGCCGAGGTAGGGGGGGGTTATCGAATTTCTGAATCTGAGCTACTACTATCTATCAGTCTTCAAAGCAAGACGGATAATAGTATGTAGATTTCGAGTTTGGCCGACGGGAGTTTGGGTTCATCACGTGGCGGGAGGTGGGTGTGAAGAATTGACGAGAATCTGTGGAACTGGAACTGCAGGAGCAGATAATATCATGCGCCGGGCCAAGTGAATTTCATGCCTCGAAAAACTGGCAACAACATTCTCAGGGGCTACGTTGTACCTATTCGCGGCCCGCTCCGTCGGTATCGTCCCCTATTCGCCGGGTCTCTTGTTAAGCGTCGCCCCCACGCGTGCGTATTGGTGCGTTCTCAGTTTTCTTCAATCAAGCCGAGGGCGGCTGTGGCCGTGTGATTTCTTCTATATCTGTATCTCTTATTGGACGGCTGCCATGAGGAGATGTATTGCATGCAGAAAATGGTGAATGAGGCACGATGGCCTACTTGCGCAGACGCAAGGCGAGGAATTGCCGCCGACCGTTTCTTTTCCGTGGCCTTGGGTATACTGTTAAAGATGGGGAAAGCCTCGGTACGCTGTAGTAGGGTAGCACAACTTACTCGTTCCTTGTTCAAACCCGCTTTCAACAAGGGCGCAAAGGGAGATATTAACTGGGGGTCCGGTCCTGCTTTGAATCCTTCATCTTCACATCAGCCATATCTTCGACTTTTTATCAACCTCCCCATCCGAGACATAAAATCCCAATCGCAGTCAAACCTGGGCAGCAAGTCCCGCGCCGCCTGACATGTCGAGTCGACTGTACATCAAGATCCTGGCCTCTGGTCTCGCCCTCCTCCTCGTCCTCGTCTTTTTCTTCCTCTTCCGCGACGAGCACTTCCACCTCCCAACAGCCGCGACAGCGAGCCTCTGCAAGGGCATAAGCGGCAGCCCAATATCCAGCGACCGAGGGTACATTCCCAACCAAGTGCACTTCGTCTACGTCCTCGCCGACCCAGCCGCCGACTTTGGCCTACGATTTAGCCACTACCTCTCCATCTACGCCGCGTGGCGGCACTGGAACCCCGAGAAGATGTACCTGCACACCAACGCGCACGCGTCGTCGGTCGACCGCGCAACCAACGGCACGTCGGGGAAATGGGACGGCCTCATCTTCAACATGCCGGGGCTGGAAGTGCGGCACGCCGAGGTGCCGACGCACGCGGATAACGGGAGGGAGATACAGGACCTGGAGCACAAGTCGGACTTTGTGCGGGTCAAGGCGGTGCGGGAGCTGGGCGGCGTGTACATCGACTGGGACGTGCACGCGCTGCGCGACGTGCGGGTGCTGCGGGAGAGCGGGTTCCGGGCGGTGGCGGGCCGGCAGCTGGGCGGGCAGGTGAACAGCGGCGTGTTCATGTCGGTGGCGGGCGGGAAACTCATGGCGCTGTGGGAGGAGGGCATGCACGAGGCGTACACGGGCGGGTGGACGACGCACAGCAACGAGGTGATTACCAAGTTTGCCGAGCGGCTGGTGGCCGAGCCGGGGGAGGCGCTCATCATGGAGAGGGAGGCGTTCGCGCCGGGGAGCTGGAACGCCGAGGACAACGACATGTTGTTCGCCGTCCATGAGGATGTGCCGTCGAATCTGGCCAACGTGACGCAGGGCGATGCGCTGCCGGGTTTCGACGAAGGTTTTGCGGACCGGTGGGAGAGGCCGGGGGATTCCCCCTCGTGGGAGCGCGACTGGCCACGGTCTTACATGCTCCACGCCTTTAGCCCTCATCGGTTTGGGCATAAGGTGACGGGGTTTAAGCACATTACGCCTCGCTATGTGCTGGAAAGGCGGAGCAACTTTGCGCGGGCGGTGTATCCCATTGCGCGGGAGATGTATAATGAGGGTATTATCGAGATTGACGACTCGCATCAGGGCGTTTAAGGGTCGGTAAAACGTATTGTCATGTGATTTTGGATATTGTTGCTATTTTGCCTCGTTTGAGCGTGGCGCTGGCTCGGTTTGTGACGGGAGCATATTTCCTGGCGTTTGAATAGTAGAGAAGATGGAGGTGGTGCTTCTGTTATGTGTTCGTACTGCTATCAGAGGTAGTGGTGTCAACATTTACACTCACTGGAGCACTCGTAAGAATTGCTGCACCTCGATCGCGACTCGATCCCAAGATGATGACAAAGTACAACGTACGTTGTACACTGTCATGACGCGAAGTACATAATAAAAGGACATGTTTACATAAGCACCGACCCACTGTCCAGCCTGTTCCCCGCTCCCCCTGCATTTGACAGGCACATGTACAGAGTAATTACAGGTACTCACAAGTGACGAGTCGTGACCTGACCGCGTAAAACGTGCCATCAAGTTCAAATACAAATAACCCAGTCCTACTTTAAAAGACTAGGGGAAAGTTACATCAAAGTAGTCAGTGTCTGTTTACGAGGCATATGCTTATTGTGCAGCTCTACAACGTATATAAGCCATAGGTATATAATTTTCTATGATTCGTATGTCGAAGGGTTGTGGTGTTGAAGATGGAAAACGCGTTAGTCACGTCTTGAAACCCACCATGCCTGAAAAGCTTTAGTAGAGTGGGTCGTACCTGCATCCATGGCGTTTGGTGTGTATAGTTACCTCTCGTGTTTGTTCTATCATCTGCTCAAGGCGAAGAAGGACATACCATTGCTCTCTCCAGAGGTATATGTACATCTATCTTCTGGAGGACGTTTGACAAGCAGAAAGGAAAGCGGTCAATGCTCTAATTAGGGCGTCCCTTCTCTTTCTGTTCCCCTTCAATCCATAGGAAGGCGTGTCCCTGGAGCCTCCTTCCCGACATTGACGCTAGCACAAGCCCAGGGCAGACAGCTCATGCAAATTACTCGTGACCAGTCTAAACCTTCATACTGACTCTTTGCAAAGTAGGTACTGTATTTTTGAATAATTACCTTGGGTACTGCATAAACTATGCGTCTTCTCAGCATCGTCCATCATCACCATCCCCTTCATCTCCCTTGCACCTTTCCCCCTCCGCTTCCCCCTTCAACCTCCCCCCGATTTTTATCTCTGCATTTCCTCGTCTCTTTTTAATGTAATGCAACCATTTCCCTCTTCTTCCACAATTAATGCTCTCACATCCCCTCTCTTTTGCTTGCCCCATATCTCGGCACAGCCCTTGCATACAAACCCACCCCATCGACATCCACCAGAGCAATCTTTCTCGAACGGCGCCCCCCTTTTGTTAGCTTCGAATCGTTTGCCAACGGTAAGACAAGTGCGACGCCACACCGTACCAGTTAGTGCAGGCCGGGAGCACGCCAGGAATAACTGAACCTCACCTCATTTCCTCGTGTCCACAGCCCATTGCCCATTGCTCTGGGCACTGGCGCAAATGAAATGAGGCGAAACCAATTGTCTTCGTCTTCCACCGTCCCGTCGTCCTCGTCTTCGTCGTCAATCGGGAACCGGGAATCGACCCGGGACAAGTCGGCGAAGCAAACATGCCCAGGAACACGTCGAAGCACTGGCCCAGGCCCAGGCACAGGCACGGGCACAAGCACAAGCACAGGCACCACCTCCACTACTGCCACAAACCCCAGTGGTGCCAACACCGCCGCCAATCATCAACGTCGTCGACGTGGGCCTAATCTTAACATCGACACGTATTCTTCCCATCCAAGAGATCACATCAGCCCTCTCACCTCCCCGGACAATAGAACCACCGCACCGACCGGCAATCCCAAGAGACCACAACCACAACGCCCACCGCTACCTCCACTACCATCCCACCTTGGTGCTGCCGTTTCTGCCTCTTCTGCTTCGCCGTCCTCCTTGTCTCATTCGACCGCCAAGTCCACCACCCGGGGCCCCAGCTTGCCCGCTTCCTCTGCGTCCACCGCCCGTCATGCCTACGATCGTTTCCTAGAAACCCCTACGCCTGTCGAGCCGGACATGTCCGACAAGGAAAATCATCACGACTATCCCGCCTCCGACGAGTCACACGGCTCTTCCCCTCCCAGCAGGCACTCGCACGACCTGTCCCTGCCCCCAAGACAGGTTACACGCGATTCGCTCATGGCTGATATGCTTCTGTCCCTCGACCAATTTTCTTCCATACAAGCCATCACCACTACCGGCCCGTCCCAGTACGACCCTTTCACTTTTCACCATCAACATCTCCCACCATCCCCCTCGGCCAATCCGTCCTTCGACTTTGACGCCCCGGATCATCCTCTTTCCCTAGCCATTGCCTCGCGCGACCGAGACCGACCTGGAGGCCACTCCCACTCCCACAACTACAGCTCCGACCTCGACATCACCGTACCCGACGACTCGAGCCGCTACTCCAGCCAGCCGTCGCGTGGCCGCCGCAGCAACAGCAGCTCCAACATCCTCCCATCCGGCCGCGCCCGCATCAATAGCTTACGCGACGCCTCCCACCGGTCTTCTCCCGGCTCGCCTCACCGCCCTCTACATTCGCGTGGCGGCAGAGGCAGCAAGGGCAGCAGCAGCGTCAACAGTATCGACGCTGCCGGCTACTACCCCCACGTCCCGACCACTCAGCATTGGGTCCACGACTTGGGTAACCGCTCTTCGAGTTTCGATTACGGCCACCGTCCTGCCACCACCCTACCCTTGCCTCAGCAACACCACCACCAGACAACACGTCCCGCTTCTCACTGGCCCGCCGATTACTCCGACACCTTCCTCGCCACCGACGACTACGACGACGCCGCTCCCACCCCGACCGTCCCAGCCGGCCCCCGCCGTATCCCTGCTCTCTCGACATCGGCGTCGAACCCTTCGTTTGCCCGCCCGCTCCCGTCCGAGAGCCCCATTTCTCGACCTCCCACCGCGCCTGATCGCAAACGCTCCCCACGCTCCACACGGAGCATGTCCATGGGCCGCAAAAGCGACGCCAAATACCACAAGAACATGGCCCACGACCCCATGCCCCAGAAGATCCCGGCCTCGGCGTTTGCAGACATGGAATCGGCCCCGGCACCCCACGTCGGCTATGGGAAGACCAAGGAACCCGTCTACCCTGTCGTCGTGCCCTTGCCTTCAACACAGCCCGCCGCGACGCAAACAAAGGACAATAAGCCTGGCTTTTTTAGGAGAGTCTTCGGCTCCTCCCGGAACACCGTCGCAAATAACCCCGTATCCCCACGCCCCCTGCCGACTGCCGGCCCTACTGACGGCCGTCCGGCCAATGCTGCCGTTGCCAACCAGCCCAAATCACAAACCGCACCGCCCTCGCGTGATCACTCCACGTCCCATTCGCACCATGGCGTCCTGCAGAAGAAGCCGTCGTCGTTTTTCAGGAGGAGGAAGAAATCCGTCGTCGACGAACAGCCACCTGTTCCCACCACACCGTTGGCCGCCAGCGACAGACCGCCCGTTCCTCCCATCGAGTCTCGCTTTCAACTGCTGGCCGACGAGGACGTGCTGGCCGACGAGCAACCCATGCCGAGCCCGGTGAGCAGCCTGAGAAAGGTTATGAACCCTTACCTCAAAAGCAGTCCGGTGGCCCCAGCGGGAGACCCGCACCCGTTCCAGACCTCCGTCGAGAACGCCACCGACTCGCCACCGGAACCGGTCGAGGTACACGAATCCGAACCTCACGAGTACAAGCGCTCCTTCTCTCCCGATTACGAGCCAAGCCCCAATGCTCGTATCCGCAAAGTCAAACCCGAGCCCGCTCCTGATGGGGCCGACGCCGAAGATGACGACCACGTCAATCGCCAAACCCAGCACGGAGTAACCGACTCGGAGTCGGAAACCGAACCTGAACACGAATCCAAGCTCCTCGCCGAAACCCCTACACGCCGTCCTCCCGGCGTGCCTCGAGCCACGGGGAACAGGAGCGACTCGTTCCTCAATCTCGATGGGTCCGACGACAACGAAGGCGATTCCGACTGGGCGAACAGGGTCATGCCGAGAAGGGGTCAGAACCCGGCCGGGACCACAGATCCGAACACGAACAGGCGGTCGACGCTTGTCCTGCCCATCGAGGGCGCCCAGTCGGAAGAAATGAACATGCCCACCGTCCATGTCGAGGACAGCGCCGCGTCACCGCCGAATACATCGGCCAAGGGGACGCCGTTGGACGAACCCGATTTCATTTTGGGCGACCCTACCGACGACGACCGTCAGAAGGCCGAGAAGATCTTCCACGGGAACGAGGAGTACATACAAAGGGAAAAGGCCGCCGCCTGGATGGGCGAGGAGGGTCCCGTTCGCCAACGGACCCTCCGTGCCTACATGGACCTGTACGATTTCGCCAACAGGAGCATCGTGCAGGGTCTCCGTCAGGTCTGCGAACGCCTCGTCTTCCGCGCCGAGACCCAGCAGGTGGACCGCATTCTCGTCGCCTTTTCCAAACGCTGGTGCGAATGCAACCCCAACCACGGTTTCAAGGCTACCGGTACGTTACTCTCCCTCTGCTGCTTGATCGGACTTCCTTGTTAACGCGAAGGTGACAGACGTCGTACATACCATATGTTACTCCATCATGCTCCTCAACACCGACTTGCATGTAGCCGATATCGACCAAAAGATGACGCGGAGCCAGTTTGTCAAGAACACCATGGCCACCATTCTCCAAGCCGCGACCGAGGCCGCCCCCAATGCCTTCAGGCGTCCTAGTACCCTGGCCGAGAAGACCGACCATCTGGCAACCGACAATCTTCGGGCTTCGACCGAGGAGCGACCCAACCGATTCTCCTTCAGGCCCGCCCCGAAACGTGATGCGAGCACCGACGAACCCGAGGCAGAAGACGAAACAGGCAGCTGCGGTCCCCTCGTCAAGGTCCCCTTTGACGGGACGCTTCGCGCGTGGGAGGCGCAGGTGGAGGTGGTCCTCAAGGACATCTATGCCTCTATTCGAGACGAGCGGCTACCACTGTTCGGCGCGACACCCGAACCCCCGCGGGGGCCCCCTGGTGGCGGCCTGTCGGTCATGGGCATGCTGAAGCGATCCCCGAGCGTGCTCAGCAAGGCGGCGTCGGAAAGCCAGACGTCCCTCCGCGGCCGCATCGCCGAATCCACCCGAAGCGGCACAGGACGCTTTTCTTCCAAGAGCAGGTCTAGGCCTCGCCTGGCCAACCCGGGTTTCTCCTCGTCGCGGACGAGCTTCGACGACGGTAATTCCCTCTGGAGTCCGGCGTCTTCGGCGACGTGGAGTCGGTACTCGCTCGGTCGCACGCAGACGTCCATGTCGGTAGACTCCTTTGGCGGCAGCGCCCTCGGCGGCGGATTCCAGCAGTCCATCGGATTCGCCAATGCCCTCAGCCAGGCCATCACGCGCGACGACGCAAGCAGCCACGGAATCGGACTCGGCCCGGCACCGTCGGTGATGAGCGACGAGGCCAAGGCGACGCTGCTTGACGACGAGTCGCTCGAGCTGGCTGGCCCGCCGTGGGTGAAGGAGGGCATGGTCACGCACAAGCACCATCTCGACGGCGTCGACAAGAGGGCCAAGGACAGGAACTGGAACGAGGTTTTCGCCGTGGTGCAAAAGGGCCAGATGAGCCTCTTCTCCTTCTCGCCCAACAAGTCGCTCGGTCGCAAGAGCCGGGCGGCACGCAACGCCGCCAAGGCCAACCCCGCGGCAGTGGTGGGCGGCGGCAACTGGCAGGAAAACGCGACCAACTTGGCCACTTTTACGCTGCGGCAGACGCTGGCGTCGGCCCTGCCGTCGCCCGGCTACTCCCGCAGTCGGCCGTACGTGTGGGCGCTCAGCCTACCGACGGGCGCGGTCCATCTGTTCCAGGTCGGCACGCCCGAGATCAGCAAGGAGTTTGTGACGACGGCCAACTACTGGAGCGCTCGGCTGAGCACGCACCCGCTAGTGGGTGGCATCAGCAATATCGAGTACGGGTGGAGCGATTCCATCGTCAACAACGCCCTCGTGGCGGCCATCAACGAGCCCCCCGGTAACCAGCCCCCGAGTGCCCGGTCGTCCCGGCGCGGCAGCATTGCGACGGGGCACCACCACCGGAACAGCAGCAGCAACAACAACATCATCAACATTAATAACAGCGGTGCGGGCACGGTCCAGGGGCGCAGCAGCATGCAGTCCAGCAGCCGTAGCCTGCGGTCGGCGTCGTTCGACTACGGCTTCAGCTCGTCATCCTACACGAACCGCGGCGGGAAGCTGCCGGGCGACCGGATTCACATCTCGGAGTGGACGCCGCCGGCGCAGAGCATGCGGCCGTCCAAGGCGACGGAGGGGGAGCAGTTGCAATCGCTCCTGGCGTACGTCAAGGGCATCGAGGACGAGCTGCTGACGCACAACAGGCTGCGGAGCCCGATGCTGCTGGCGTTCACGCCGCGCAGCCACAACGCCACCAAGGCCATGGCCAACTGGGAGCGCAAGAGCGCCTACCTCCTCCGGGAGAGCGTCAAGTTCCGGACGTACGTCGACTGCCTGCAGCAGGCCGAGGCGCGGCGGGGCGAGATTTACGCCGAGCGAGAGCTTGCGCAGCGGGCGGCGCGGGGGGAGCTGAGCGACGATGATAGTGATGCGAGCGAGGATGTCGAGGGGGATGGTGACGTGACCCTGAAGCCTTGATTGACGTCGCCCACCATTTTGTCCTTGGGCTGAATTGTATGGGATTCCTGGACTCGTCCCTCTCATACCGCACACCTACCGAACACCATGTCGGGTGTGCAAGGGCTTATTACGACACATTATGCTGTATGATTTGGGTCCATCACTCGAAGGCGCGGGTGGACGATGGAGTTTTCACTCTCCATTCCACATTGGTTTCTTTGTCTTTCTTTTCTTTCCTTTCTTTATTCGTTCTTTGTTCCTCTTTTATTCTGTTATTCCATATGCCAAGACGACAAAAGGCAAAAAGCATAATGGCCGCGTTGGGATTCGGCGGGAGTACGCTCAAGCATAAGACGTAATACATAGATGAGCGACAAGAGATGGATGGTATTTTTTGGATAGGTTTCTTGGAGTGGCATACTGCTTGTTTCGCAAGTAGAGCAGAGGGGTGCATTGATGGGCTCATGGGTCCATTGCGGTATGATACCCAGTGGGACAGATGAGAAGGAAGCAATTTCGTTTGCCTCGATATTCCCCTTGTTCAGATAGCGAGCGGGTTTGGTAGGCTGCTTGAGAGGTTAAGCAGATCAGGCAGAGTGTGGTATTTAGGTGGTCAGGTTGGATATGAACAAATAGTAAATAATGGCCAGTGGGCTTGCGAACAGCTCTTTTGACATTCCGGACTGAGAGACGACGCATGCTTGCAGTGATCATTCACCGTCGCAAACTTATAAATGTAGGCGGTCAGGTCAGGGGATGTGTTAGTCGTAGAAGGGTCACGTCTCTAGCTACACGGCAAGCAGATTGACGGCAGGTAATTTGATAGAATAAAAAGGGGCTCATAAATATGTCACCTCGTAAATGCGTACATGTATTCATAAGAAATGTCCATATATTGTCAATAGGCGACGGTAACGTATATCTGTCGTATGTTCCCTAACATCAAACCATTCACATTGAGTTCCTAGCATAGATCCTGACAAGTTCTGACAAGATGCTTATGTTCCATCCGATGGGACCCTGAAATTGTGGATTTCGAAAATCTACCACAGGAAGGCGAGGAGGGTGGCGCCGAGAGCGAGGAGGCTCATCTGGACGCGGGGGGCGGCGGCCTCCTCGAAGTGGTCGTCGTCGTGGTCACCGCCGGCCTCGCCGGTGGGGAGGGGCTGGTCGGGGATGGGAGCGGTGGGGGCGCCGGTGGGCCAGATGCCGGTGCCGTTGGAGGGGACGGCGAGGGAGGGGAAGGCGGGGCGGATGGTGGAGGTGATGTCCTGTTTGTTGTTAGAAGGGTGGTGGAAGGGGGTGATGAAGGGGTTGTGGGTATGGGGGACTCACGTCTTGGTGGTGGCAGTTCAGGTTGACGCAGGGGGAGGCGGGGGTGTCGTCCTGGTCCTCGGTCTCGTCACCAGTTTCGTCATCGCCGGTCTCGTCGTCAGTCTCGTCGTCACCAGCCTCATCGTCGCCAGCCTCATCGTCCTCGGGAGTCGAGGTAACGGAAGGGAGAGCAGACTCGATGGAGGAGCTGAGGGACGGGATAGACGAGCTGAGAGACGGGGCGGAAGAGCTGGCAGGGTCGGTGGGAGTGGCAGCGGCAGACGAGAAGACGGAAGAGGTCTCGGTTCCGTTGTCAGTGTCGTCAGTGTCATCCTCGACGTCCTCATCGTCTTCGTCCTCGATGACATTCCCCTTGTCAGTCTCATCAGCAATGTCATCCTCCTCCTCCTCCTCCTCCTCCTCCTCCTCCTCCTCAGCGTCGCCGGTGATGACCTTGATGGACTCCCAGTCGGACTCGTACTTGGTGTACTCGTACGCAACGGCGTTCTTAGTACCAGCGCTGTAGTCGACGACGCGGATGGCGCGGTAGTAGGCATCAAAGGGGGCCTGGCCCCACTGGACGCGGCCGCCGGCCCAGTCGATGAGGCCCTGCGAGTTGCCCTTGCCGCCGACCCAGGTGCCGAGCTTGACCTGCATCGGGGTCTGGGGGAATCCCGGCTCGTGGGAGGCGATGGTGCGGATGACGCGGCCGTCGACCTGGAAGACGAGGGCGTCGGGGGTCCAGTCGAGGACGTAGGTGTGGAAGTTTGTCATGGGGTTGGGGGAGACGGCGTGGTAGCGGCCGTTGGTGTAGTCCTCGACGCCGAGGCGGAAGACGTTTGTCTGGACGTTGACCTGGTCGGCGCCGACAAACTCCCAGTCGACCTCGTCGAGGGCGTCGGACTGGAGGACGACGCTGGAGACGATGCCGCGGCCCGGGGCGGCGCGGACCTCGAGCTCGACGCGGCCGAAGAGGAGGTAGTTCTTGGAGGTCAGGGTCGGGGCGTGGCTCTCGTCGGAGATGGAGAGGCGGAGGCCGGTGGCCGGGTCGAAGCCGACCTGGCTCTGGTCGCCGTAGAGGATGCCGCCGTCGACGTGGAAGAAGGCCTGGAGGTCGGCGATGGAGGTGGCGGCGGTAAAGTCGAACGAGGCCTCGCCGCCAAAGGCCGGGTTCTGGGGGCAGTCGTCGCCCTTGACGGGGTTGCAGAAGGAGAAGGTCTGGGCGGTGGTCAGGGGGGCCAAGGAGGCGGCGGCCAGGGCGAGGACCGCCTTGAGGGAGTAAGTGGGAGCCATTTCTTTTGTCTTTTGTCTTTTCGTTTTATTTCTTTTGCAGGTCAAAAATTAGGTCGAATTAGTTGAAAGATTGTAACGAAGAGCAAGATGCTCTTCTGCTTGAGTGAGTGACTTGGGCCGGTAAAGCGAAAGGACGTCCAACAAAGCTGGACAAGTGGTTTGAGGATTCGACGATAACTCCGACTAAGGAAGAGGAGAACAAGAGGAAAGGAAAGGGAGAAGAGAAGAGTAAGAGAGGCATTTTCTATTAATACAACGTACTATGGCAGGTAAATGCGCAAACTACCAACAGCACATATCGTATTGCCACCTATCACAAACAAAGGGGGTTAGCGGAAGAAACCGTAAGGATGCATCGCGTTGACTAGGAGGGGAGGGGGGGATGTCGTTTGGGGTGGTCGGTGACTGAACATGGCAGATGTATGGTGACCGTTGGCGCTAAGTCTAGGTTGTAGGGCTTGTCGGGATACTGTCATATCTCTATCGTTAGGCGTTAGTATAGGCGTTGTAGGACCTAACGAGTGACTAGATACAGCGTGCTTACAGTAAGGTACAGGGGGGACAAGGTGCTTACCACGTACAAGTCCCGAAACCAAGTCCGCGACGTTAGGTACAAGGTACGGTACGTTGTATTGTATGCAGGGGCCACCGGCGGCACAGCCGGTACCTGCATTGGCCATTGGCCCCATGTTTTACGGCGTCACTGATTGGTCCCATGACAAAGCGGCACAGCTCGGGCGTCTTGGCTTTCGAGGCGAGGGTCAATGTACCTGTACCTAGGGAAATTGCTTATCCAAGCGAGGAGCACGCTAGTCTGAATATGGTTATATCCCCTTCCATCCCACACGTGGGAGCATCCTGGACCAATAGGAAGACGGCCATCCACCAGTATCGTGACTTTTTGGATACAACGTACTGTACTTGTACGTTGGTTACACCTACCTGAATTACATACAGGAGACTGGGTCAATGCGGTTGGTTGCGCCTGCCTGTCATGTTTGTGCCCCTCCCCTCTCTACAACGTACTTCGGGCCTTATGCCCGATTCTCCGAGTTTCTCCTTCCACTTTGATTGACCGAGCAGGAGCACGACTCGTCAATATTGGGATGCATGGGAAATCAAGAAATACTGACAAACTTTGCTCTTCAAACTACGGCCTAACCCTCGGTGTCCTAAACGGAAAACAAAAAGGGCAATTCCCCGACTGACTGCCCTCAGCACGTGTTGAGCATGCTGTTCAACGCAGTCTTCTCGGCGCTCGTGATCCGCAGCCCGTACGCACTCTTGACCCGGATCCAGCTGCGCGCATATGTGCAGCGGAAAGCCGACCGAGGCGGCGCCCACTGGTCCGGGCTCCTGTCGCCCTTGGACCGGTTGGAGGTGGCCGAGACGGCCCACAGCTGCGGGATCGACAGGTCGTTGGCGAACGCCTCTCGTCGCGAGGCCGACCAAGACGACGCACCCGACTAGTCGTGTTCTCACGTCAGTCTTGTCCGTTCGGCATCATGTGCTGGGGAAAGGAAAAACGAAAAAAAAAAAAAAAAAACGTACAATCCAAGCATTGGCCAGAGGCACCATGTGGTCAATGTCGACCGACGACGACGACGTCACCGTCTGCCCGTCATACTGGCTATACCACGAGCCAGACGTCGGCTGGCACGCGTTGTTCACGTTGACGCCCGTTCCGTCACGTCGCAGCACCATTTCCCTGCGGTTCCTCGTGTTAGTCCGAGTCGTGCCAGGCGCCTTGACCATGACCATGACCTACCGAGCGTCGCAGTTGCCCTGCACGTTGATCCAGTGCCGGAACAAGTCACGGCTGTACCCGCTCATCGAGCCCGGCGACCCCACCGTCAGAGCGTTGAGTTGACTACGCGCCGTAGACACCGACGGGATGCCCGGCTACACGTGCGGAGGGACAGCAGTCAGCGACACGGTACATTGTTCCGCGCCATCTCCAAACACCGGGAGATGGAGGAGCAGCACACGGAGACACCTACAGGAGCGGCCAGAGCATAACCCTTGGCCAGGGGCGCCGCCTCGGCTGCCCGGGGCTTGACAATGGCCTCAATCGCCAGGCTGTGGTCCGTACGGGCCGCCAGATCGAACTCATCCTCCGTGGGGATCGGCGACGCAAAGACGCTGGCCGCTCCAATGAGGAACGTCAGCGCGCTTGACAACTTCATGGCGACGGTTGAACTCGAAGGCCGGTTGCAGTATGGTACTCGACTTGGAACGGGGAGTCCTGATGCGATGGGAAGATACAGAAACGAGGCGATGCAGTTTGAACTTTTGAAACGGGAGTGAAAGACGGAGGATCATCCACCCTTTTTAAATCCCTTCCTACCACCCGAGGTCTCCAACTCGGCGTGGGCGAAGGATGACCTGCCACCACCACAGATCCCTCATGTCGGCGAACTGCGACCATGCCATAAAAAGCCCCATGCCTACTGGGCTTGCTTGAACGGGGGGCCCGTGGGGTTGGGGGCTCTGCCCCTCCTCTCCTCTGCTGTCGATGTTCATGTGTTGCAACGGTTCCCAGCAGATGCGCGAGCCATCTTGCCGTCTAGCGTCGAAGTCGTAGAAGTCTTCTCCCGCGTCTTGGTTCCTTTCGGGCCACTCAGGACTCGTCTCGTTCCCACGCCCTGACATCCCGCACGCCTTGTAAAGCCCGCGTAACGATGCAGAAGCAGGCTCGCCCAGAGTCTCACAAATACTTGAATAAGCTGCTAGGAGACTTGATTTACACCATCCGCGCATCCTCATTGGCGGCATCCCCGGGATCCGCGACGTTATGCGGAGTCCCTCCGAGACTGACGGTGTGCACGAAACCCCCAGGCACGTGCTTCCCGAAGCGGCAGGACCCCACGTTGAGTGATTCAGATTCAGCCAGTCAGAACACATCACCGGGGCACGTTATCTTATCGGTGCCGATCGGTGCCCGGTATATCGGCGCCAAGCGCGTCGGCCGATGCGGGTGACACTCTGGGTCCCGGGAGCTGCCGTATTGGGAGCCAAATACCGGCTACTGGAGTGCCGACTTTGTCGTGCTATTCGTGCAGTGGCTGCCAAGTTGGGTGGGTAGAGATTTGAGGGGAAAGCATACATTAGCTTCACAGAGCCAAGGAGGAAAGCAAGTGAAAGCTGCCACTGAGGTCGCATCATGATGGTCGAGAGGCCATCTTGCGCCATTACCGGGATGAGGGGATGAGGCTCTGGATGGAAAGCTGTCAGGGTTGAGGCGGTCTGCTACGTCCATCTTGGCTGTGATGCGATAGGACTAACAGGGTATACATTGAGAAAGCCTTGCTTCTCGAACGAGGCACTGGGCACATGGGGTTCGCCGATCATCTGAGTGGTTGAATCACAGGTGCAGACTTTAGTCTAGAGGGCCTAGCGGTGTGCGGGAGGCTGGGTGCACGTGTGGGAGCTTTGGAGATGAGGCATGTCTTCGTCCCTGAAGATATATAATCAGACCTCCCGCATGCAACTTCCCCTTTTGATCTTTACACTTATGACATGGAACGTTCAACACGAGACGAGCACATGGTACAGGACAGGACGAGGAAACATTCAACAATGCCTTTGATTGATCGGTATCATACACACCCCCTTGTTCCCACCTAGCAGGTCACACGGTGGACGTTCTGCTCCAGGCTCTTGACATTCAACTGCAGCAAACGTCAGCAAACGCAATCCAAGGGGAGTATTCCAAAGAGTGGCACGGGAAGGGCCAAGGGGTAACCCTGCGTTGAGACTCACCAAGTTAGGGTTAAGGTCCTCCAGAGACGAAATGCCGAGGTTCCACCCATCCTGGATAATCTCGTTCTTCAGGAGACGGATGGCCCTCCTGACGCCCTCGTATCCGTACACGTTGGCATACATGAACCTGTAGTGACAGACACCGTCAGCATAAGACGACAAATGACGTGTGGGAAAAGGACGGGGAAAAAAACGTACGGCCTTCCGAGGCCAACAGCCCTGACACCCAGCGCAAGCAGCTTGAGGACGTCGGAACCGGTGCGGACGCCGCTGTCGGCGAGGACGGGGACCTGCTGGAAGATGTGCGGGGCGTTGCGGTAAATCTCGTAGGCAATCTCGATGGGCGAGGGGGAGAACTCGAGCTGCCGGCCGCCGTGGTTGGAGAGGTAGATGCCGTCGACGCCGCGGTCCAGGGCCTCCTTGGCGTCCTCGACGGTCTGGATGCCCTTGAGGATGATGGGGAGGTCGGTGCGCGCGCGGATCTCGTCGTACACGTCCCACTGGTTTGGTTAGCCGGGGTTGGACCCTGGGGCGTGTCAGAAGGGGGGGGGGGGGGGGGTTCACTCACGGTATGGGGACGGGTGCTGGCGGCGGGACTATATGATTTGTGGTTAGCCAAAGGATGGACGTGTGGTGCGGCGAAGAGGAATACACACTAGTCGACGCCCGAGTGGCGCGCACCGCGGACGCGAACGGAGGAGCCTGGCGTGTCGACGGTCAGGACGATGGCCTTGGCGCCCGTGTCCACGGCCCTCTGGATGTTGGTCCAGGTAATGTCAAGGTCGTCGACGGTGTAGATCTATTCGCGTGGTGAGCTGGCTGAACGTCTAGACGGGTCTGTCCGCTCAGCTCCATCCTACCTGCTGGAAGATGACCTGACGGCCGTTGCTGGTGTCGTTGCGCTTGACGGCATCGAGCTCTTCGATGGTCTTGGTGGCGTAGAGCGCGGCCTGGACGACGTTAGTCTCTCAATTCTGCCAGGACAGTAACAAAATGGTCGTGTATTGGAGCATGCGGAACTCACGGTGTACAGAATGTCCTCGTCACCGCTGGCCTCCATAAAGTTCAGCTCGGCCCGTTCGGGGTCGCTGTGGCCGGCGTTGCCGGCAGGGGCAATGAAGAAGGGGGCGCTAAAGTTGTGCCCGAACAACTCAATGCTGTTGTACGTATCGAGACGATCTCTAGTCAGTCCCGGGAGCTTGGTCTACGCTACTTGTCCCCCGCGGCGTACGTACCCAATGTTGTTCTCCAAGTCGGTAACATCGCGCATGAAACGAGGGCGGAGGGGGACCTTCTTCCAGATGTCCAAGTTGTTGCGGTAGCCTGGGGGGAGGTCAGTACGTGTCGTGATAGGGCGCTTGTGAGGTCTTTATTGCGCCTATGTGTAGATATTTACACGCAGAGTGAACTCACCCCACTCCTGGCCAGCCGCGAGGCGGTAAAAAGCCCACGACTCCTCCGGCAGGACCTGCTTGGCGGCAAACTCAAAGTCCGGCAGGGCGCGGATGTCCTGGAGGTCCGGGAGCTTGCCCTCGGTCCACTCGGCCGTTTTGGTGAGGTAGTCGGTGAAGCCCGTGTCGGCCACATCGAGGAAGGGCCGGGCGGCGAGGGAGGCCCCGATGAAGGGGGAGACGGCAACGAGGAAGCGCATCGTGTGGTCGGCGGTGGCTGAACTCGATGGTTGGACGTGGACAGCTCTCCGGGTCGGCCTTCTGGACGCTTGAGGCTCAGCTGGGATGGACAGTGAGTGGCTTTTATATAGTCGACGTGATGCAGCTCCACGATTCCCATCATTCCTCTTGGGTTCGATTGCCGGATTCCCAATTTCCCTGTCCCGCCATGGCACATGGACATACTTCGTATGGTCCTGATGCCGACTTTCCTCCGCTCTTGCTTCCGCTCTTCACCCTCCCTAACCAGGAATAGTTCAAGTGCTCAGTCCATACTCTATCTTCCCTTCCCGGCTCCATGCTACAGATGACAGGATAAAGTGGGATTCGGTGGGCCAGAGTCCAGTAGGAGCAAGGGGCCTCCTCGCCGACACTGGGGAATAATCTCGGACAATCACGACAATCCATCGAGGGTGGGCGATGCGCGTGGTAAATGCTTATCGATATCTTGGTGAGCTTGGTGAGGGTAACGTCGGAGGGTCCAATTCGGCCGATAGCGTCTTGGTATAGAGTTGGGGCTCCCGGCACTTTGCTTCTTTCGGTCTTCGGAGCTGGCTGCCCTTCAATCGCATCGAAATCAGACAGGGAGAACCAGACGCCAAGGGGAAAAGTCCCTACCATGCCCTTGTCTGTGAGGACGATGTAACGACGTATGAGGCGCACGTCACTTAGTAATGCGCAATAACCGGGCATTCGGTCCCATAGTTCCGTCACGACGTCGCGTGGACCCAATTACCAGGGCCTGTGATTTCGTTTCCCCGGATTCTGCAACGGTCGCATTTGGCAATTGAGTCCCTATTCTCCGTAGGCCATGGTACTACCATGAAAGGAAGACAGGTGGCGTAGTTGATTGCCGAAAACTGCCTATAATGCGGGGGAGTGAGAGATGATTTATATCAGAGGCACCAGACATTAGGCATGACTGCTAGATGATGAGAAGGGCTGAGCTCCAGCAGGGAATGAATGGCGGTAGCAGGTTGGCTCGGGACCAAAATCGCGATCAAAGTTGATGGGAAAGGGAGAGTGGATGGACCCAGCATTCCAGTCGAGGAATGGTCCTTGCGTTGTACGATCCCAGCTGGACGTTCTCATGTGTACTTATATTCGAATAAAGGTCGCTGGAATGCTGAGCCTGGCCGTGGTTCCAGGATGCCAGACTTTGGAAGAGTCGGCCGCAGAGGGACAAGGGCGCGATGAGTTGAAGTGCGCGCTGGCCTGAATGGGGATTTCAAGTTGGATGGAGACAGAGACGGAAGAACATATCATCCGAGAGCCGGAGATACAGTATACAGTGTCGACAAATACACAGTGCATACTGTATGTCCACCATGGAGCCCACCAAAGCGGGCCAAGCTACTCCTTAACAGTGTCTGGCCGGACGGCTCGCGCGGAACAAACCAAACGGCGGTCTAAGCCGGATCTCGGCTAAAGGGGACGAAGATAAAGAGCTGGTGGTTGCCGCTACCTCGGGCCCTATCCGAGAGATAGGGACCAGAATTTCGAAGAGTAGCTCTTGAGAGGACATACACTTTATACTTTCCTTTTATTTCAAGATCTTGCCTTTTCGGTTTCGACTCCATAATTCAATTCATTCCATGTCTTCCGGGCGTAAACGTGGATGAAATGGACGATAAAGGTTGCTCACGTGCTTGCATTGAGGGCACTGGGAGCTGAGGGCCACTATGTGGGAACTGAGGACCATCATAACCCACTGTTTAAGCGCTCATACACATACGTTGTATATTTCCATGACGCTGTGATATTAGCAGTGCATCGATGACGCTCAAGTGATGGTGTAAAGTGGCTCGGGTGTGCGTGGGTCGAATTGGAGTCAGGTCTGTGGCGATCTGGTCCTCTGGATATGACGGTTGGATTCAGTTGATGTCCTGTATCAGTCGTGTCTTGGTGCCACTACTATTATCTGCTCCTTTATTCCTCCCCTTGGATAGTCATGAATCCGGGCTGGGCAGGCATCTTATACAAGAACCCATGAACATGGGAACCATCAGTTCAAGCAAGACCTTGTCGCATCAGAGCCCACCAGGGTCACGATGCAAATGCCGGCCGGAGCGCTGCCGGCGACCCGGGGAGCAGTAGACGGGCTTGTGCGACCATCTCAGAGCCCAGTCCTTAACTGACGGGATCGTGGGGCTAAATCGTAAACTATTATGGCGTCCGATCGATCGATCATCCCATGTCACATCCCACGATGCCGTCTTGGTCCTTGACCCCAGCTTCTTCAGTGTCTGTCTTCAGCGTTGCCTTGGGTGCGATGGCTTGAAGAATTTCTGGAAAATGGAGATTTTCTTGATTATTATTATTATTGTTACTATTATTATTTCCAAAACAGAAAAGAAGAAAATGGATTGCGTATTCCGTATGCCTACAAAATCCAGCACGTCATTTTGACAATTACACGGAATTTCCCTTTTAAAATACGACGTACAACGAAAGAATTCGAGGCGAATAAACAGGGAAGAAAAAAGAAGGAAAATCGAAAAGGTCTAGACTTTTCGACCGTGACCCGAATAACTGGATCGCTGTCTCGGCCCCTTTTTAACTCCTCGGATGGCGGCGAATAAACGGCCTGGATCGGACCCGGTCTCAACGCCGTCTTGACTCCGGCCTCTCTAGTGTCGTCCCGTCTGCCTCAGCCCCCTGGTTCCTGAACGATCCGATGGATACCGACAAACAAATGATTGGGGCGATTATAGTTGCCCCTGAGCTTCAGGAACAAGACTCCCATGTGGTTACGTGGCCGATAATGTACCTTGACCATTCCCATTGCGGCTCTGCCGTTGCCGCTGCATTCCGTTTCCGGCACTTTTAGTACCAACGTCCCCGATGCCCCGGCCGGCCGGCGCCCCACGCCATCAAAGCCTTCTTTTCCGTCTTTCATCCTCCCTTTTACCGTGTCACCACTAAATGTCATAATCTGTCCTACCACCCCGCCCTGCCGATCCTTTCCCACCGATAAGGGCCCACGGGCAATGAATGTAGCCAACGAGAATCAACAAGTCCCTCTCGCATTTGGTGTCGCCTGGCACCCGGGTTTTTTTTTTTTTTTTTTTTTTTTTTTTTTTTTTTTTTTCTTCCTTTGTCCTTGTCGTCCCCCCCACCTCTTTGCCCCTCTCTCCACCAACTTTCCAGTCAACGGCCACTGTTCGTCTGAAAAGATTGGGAAGCGAAAAGTTCCTGGATACGGGACATGGACCATGTGGACTCTGGATCGCTCTTCCGGTCGGTGCCTGGAGCTAAGTCCGGCATAGCACACGTTGACCCCTGGACCACCGTTGAAGAGAAGCTTGTCTTACTCAGCCCTGTACCTTTTCCCCTGTCGTCAACATGTCGACCTGCAACTAATGAATCGTACACCATTCGGATATTTCCTGTTGGTGATATTCGGGCCCTGCGGTCGGACGGTCCCACGGTTCGACCCATTTTCTTTCTCTTCCACTAATCCATCCCACCACTGTACACATCCCATCCAATGCATCCACTGTATCCATTTCTTTGACCCATTCCCTCTCCCTTCGTTCCCCTATTTTCCATCGTGTACATTGTACGTGTAGACAGTGTCAGCCTTTGTGATGGAGTTCTAGACCGAACCAACGTGGATCCCCTCCGCCAGTCCACGTACACCACACACTACTCCTTCGATAGATGCCGGAGTGGCGGCCGGGGATCAAGTTCCTGAACTCTGGGAGAAACGAATCTTCACATGGCCTTCCAGACTATCAAAGTCTGTGTATCCAGGGGCTCACATTCAGATATAAAACCAACCCCCAAACCCCCCTTTCCTCCATCTCATTCTTTTCCCTCATCACAGTCTCAACCATCTATTACTTACCTTCCTTTTCAAAACCTCCTTAAGCTTTGACAGCTTGGATCGATCATTCCCTCGGGTTTCAGTCGAGCACCCAACTTGCCGTTGCTACTCGAGTATCGTCCACTCCTTTCTTTCTCTCTTGAGACCAAAGAAATCTCTCCGCCGAGCGTTGAGACCACTGCACCTTCACTTGCTACCAGCGAGCACCACCGGTACAGACATACCAAACACCACACCTACCCGTCCACTACCACAGTGACACCACCACAGCCAACCACATCCACTCTCTCCACCATCAAAATGTTCACCACCGTCGCCACCATCCTCGCCGCCTCGGCCACCGTCGTCTCGGCCGCCGCCGTCCCCATCAACAACACCCCGCGCGGCCTCTCGGGCTCCGCCAGCGTGACCCCCCACGTCCAGTACTCCTCCTCCATCGGCGTGCTGGGCTGCAAGATCAACACCGACCGCGTGGCCTACTGGCCCGGCTCGGTCAACTGCGACGACATCTGCGTCAAGGTCTCGCACGGCGGCCGCAGCCTGCACCTCCTCCGCGTCGACTCGTCCGCCGGTGCCTACGACATCTCCTACGACGCCTGGAACTACCTCGCCCACGGCACCTCGGCCCGCGACGACCCCCAGATGGGCGGCGGCGTCCCCATGGACTACCGCTACGTCGACCCCTCCGAGTGCGCCGACCTGCTCGACGAGGGCGGCAAGCTGCCCCTCTCCGCCGCCAACAGCATGAACTACGTCGCCTCGTGCCTCGACAACGGCTCCTGGGCCGGCAAGAACCACGTCCTCTACAACATTGCCAACCCCACCTGCACCATCGGCCACAACGAGAAGTGCTCCCTCGACCTGGCCGTCAGCAACCAGCCCGACTGCCCCAGCGGCCTCGGCACCGGTGGCGTCCTCAAGGGCAACCAGGTGAAGAACATTGAATACGGAACCGGCGAGGTCACCGTCGCTCTGTGAGCGGGGGTTTCTTTTGTTGACCTCGTCGGGGGGGGAGGATATGAGCTGTGGCGAACCTGGCTGGATTCTTTTCCTTTGTTCGCCTCTTTCTCTTCTTTACTCTCTTTTTATCACGATTTACGAAAACTTGGAACAAACACACCATAGATGACTACGAAATTGGGAATGGATATTGGGATGATATAGATTAGGCTGGGCTAGGGAAAATGGCCTCGGTCTTGTCACCCCTTGATAGGGGTGAATAGAAACAATAAAAAGATCAACACATATACGATATGCTCCGTGCTGCTACATCAATCCGTCCTACGTTGTTTATTGTTTAAACGTTGTCCATCTTCTAGACTGAAGCCTTTACTGTGTATTCATCTGTTCCCAAGGACCCAGTTGCCTTCCACGTCTCCCAATACTACCATGTGCTGTTCCTTTGACGAAGCCAGCAGTCCCAGATCTCGTCGTGATACTGCCGGAAAGGTTTCAAGAAACGCGCCTTTCCGCCATGCATTCTCTTTCCGGGCGGAAAACGCAACGTGGCCTACCGTGAGGCCGACATGTGGAATGTCTTAGGCGCTGGGGAGATAAAAATGCACAGAAATAGAAACTGTCTCGCTCTTCTTCCTGCGGGCGCCCTGCATCTGGGCTCGGGAACCCCGGCTTCCAGCGTCGGATGTGCGGGGGGTAACACAGCCATTTGTTGTCTTTTGTTTCCGTCCGCTTGGCTTGATGTCGTCGCTCGTGGGTGCCATTACGATTTGTGGGATTCGTGCAGCTACGGCTGGCATATGGAACCATGTCCTACATGTAAGCAGCCACGTTGTATGAACCGTGAACTAGGCTTCCGGCCGAGTCACGTCGGAATAGAGATTTCGCTCCGTTGACTGTGGATGTCCTTTTCCAGAGCAGCTTACCGTGCAGTTTTCTCTGCAGCCAGAACGCTGTGCCGAGCCACTCTGCTGGCAGATGAAGTTCAGGGCCGGACATCTAGACCGTTCACCACATACGGCACAATCAAGCTGACCAACTGGCGGAGACTGAAGAGTATATTCAGCAGTATATCACCTGCGACAGCAACTAAACCAAGCCGAGGCAGGGAAAAGAAAAAAAAATGCAGATGACCGAATGCCTCAAGCCTCATAGAAGCGAAGCAACCATCCTTTTCATGCACCCCAAAACGCCGGCTATGCAATCCTCACCCCTCCCGACTCCCATGGATGCAAAATCCCGTCCCTTGTTCCCAAGAAACGCAAAAACACAAACCCTAGCCTGTCGGCTAGGCCAGACGGTTGACTAAATGGTCCCCACAAGACCCTCATACGCCCTCTCGACAGTCCGGCTCCCCATGCCGGGAATAGTCCTGAGATCAGCCAAGGACCGGATAGGCGGCCAATCCTCCTCGCCCATCCGGGAGAGGTGGTCGACCAGGTCCCGCGCCTTCTTGCTCCCAACGCCATGCAAACCCTGGATGCGTGTCAAGTCGCACGAATTCACGATGTCGAGCAGCTCCTGAGATCGGGGGCTGAGTGGCCCCTCGTTTTCAGACGCAGGAGCAGCAGCAGCAGCAGCCGCAGTCTTGGCCCGCTTCGACGACTTGTGCCTCCGCGCCTTGGGCTTCTCGGCGGCGTCGTCCACGTAGCTTTCGTCGCCTTCGACGTCGGCTTCCGCCTCGTCATACCCCTCGTCGTCGGCCACGACCTTGCGGTGCCGTTTCTTCCGCGCCTTTTCGGGCTTGGGCTCTGCGGCCTCGGCAGCGGTCATGCCGTGCGAGGAAGGGAGACCCAGGCGCACGCGCAGCTTCTCAATCTTGCTCAGCAGCTTCGCCTGGCCGGGGAAGTAAGGCAGCGCAAGCTCGTACATCTCCAAGGCGCCGGCGTCGTCGCCACGTTCCTTGGCCTGGCGCGCCGACAGGAGGAATCGCAGGCCGTCCGACCGCGTGTCTTCCCTGCGCTCGTCCTGTTCGATCCGTCTCTCCAGAGCCTCCAGGCGCTTCTGGACTGCCTCGTTGAGGTCGGGATGAGCAGGTGCTGGCGCTGGAGCCTGGGGTGCCTGGTTGGACCGCATGGCGAGGACCTCGTTGACCTTCTTCTCCACCATGGCATCGAGCTGTTCGGCCGAGATGGATAACTTGGACTGTGTCGTTGGGCCGGGACGAGCCAGCCCCGACTTGGACGGCCGCAGGGCAGCGGATTGACCGGAATCGGACGGCCGCTTGCGCAGCTGCGATGAGTTGGGAGCCGGTCTCAAGGACTGAGCGACGGGTTTCGATACGCGGTCGGCATACACACTAAATGCCTTGGCCGGTTTGCTGGCATCGCTCGCCGTCGCCTTGGAAGCCGCAACGCCGCTGTGTACATTGTGGGCGTTGTGAGCGTTCGAGAGAGGCCGCAGGGGCTGGCGCGCCCTGTTCAACCCATTGTTAAAGGCTGTGCGAGGGACCTGCTTGAAGACGACCTCGTTCTCAATTTCCCGCACTTCGATCCGCTTGGCTCGGGAGCTGACGTTCAGGCTGCTCAGCGTATCGAGATGATAGCTCCGCAGCGACGCCAGGTTCAGGATCATGATGGTGATGCCGTTGTTCTGACCGAGACTCAAGATCCGCGTCATCTTTGATTCCCTGTAGGGAATGCGCTTGTCGCCACGGGAAATGGCATCGACGCACTGGGACAGGACGAAGAGGCTCTTGTTGATGGCCGCCGACTCAACAAGGCGTTCCTTTGCATTATCCGTCCTCCTGTTGTCTTCCGACCCGGCCAAGTCAATGGCCGACGCGGTGGATATTTTGACCCGGTCGCCTGTCGTCTGTGTGACTTTGATCTGCAACACGCTGTGACTCCTGCTGCTGTGGGCATTCAGCTTGGTGGCCGCGGTGGCCCGGTTCTTCTCGGCGTGGAGGTAAAGCCCTTCCAATTCCTTCAGATTGTCGCATGTCCGCTCCGACAGGCCAACCACTATGGTCTTCCCATCCTTTTCTCGCAGTGGGAGGCCCGCAGGGAGGCGTTTCTCGGGAGGTTCAAGTAGATCGAACACCTTATCATTGTAAATCTCGTAGTATGATATCGAGACGTCAACAGTCGTCTGGCCGTCCGAGTCCTTCATGATCTTCTTGGCTCGTCGATAAATGTTGCTCAACAATCGGGGGATAACGCCTCGATCGGCGAGCTTCAAGCCACCCCTCATGGTATGTGTCTTTCCGGTGCCAGTGACGCCGTAAGCAAAGATGGTGACATCGATGCCTTGGAAGAGGGCCTTGACATGGGGGCCAACTATGATGGGGAGGGAAGATGGTTAGCCAGAACCATCATCGTTGCACGCCATTGATTTGGTTGTCTGTCCTACCCTCTGCCGTGAAGAGCTGCTCTTGTGTTGTTGACGGGTCGTAGACGCTGTTGAACGCAAAGGAAAACTCTTCAGACTCGTTCTTTGGGTTTGGAATTTTCACCAACGTCGGCGGCTTCCCGTCGTCTGTGCTAGCAGCCGTGACAATGGTGTCTCTCTCCAGCTCCTTAGGAAGGAGAGGACGGATTCTTGCGACCACACGGACAGACATGGCAGGCCGGGCATTACCAATTGGTTCCACGAGGAGAAGAGGGGGTCTGGACAATGGAAGAGCAGCCCTTAGCAGCAAGAAGTGATGATGGATGCGTTTGAATGCAAATGTTCGCGCGTGAACGTAGCTCAAAGAGCTGGAAGAAGCTTGGACCAAAAGTCAACAACCAAAAAGGAAAAGGAGCGCACGGAACTAAACGCGGAATGTTTCCCTAGCAACCAATTCTTCACCTCGGCTTACATAACTTCCATGCATTCATAGCTTACATAATATATTCTGACTAAGGGTGTCACGTGCTCCAGCTGTCGGTCTTTCGTCATCCACTTTCGGCCGCACGGATAGCAAAACCTCCCAGAGAAGACCTTCGTAGGAAGAGTCTTAGGGAAGCGCCGCCTCATAGCTCCCCAATCGTCACCATGAGAGGCCAATTACCTCTGACCCGAGCGGCTAGGGTCTCATGGGCTTTCTCCCGTCCATCCTACGTCTGCCGACAATGTAGGGCCATTCAGATCAGCTCTGTCCCAACAACACCAGCCCCTCAGGTCGGCGGGGACGCCTTTGGAATCGGCTCGACGGGATCGACTCGGGATGTCGCCGGTGAGTTCCCAGTACTTCGAGGAACTCAATGAATCTGCCTGAAAACGTACAGAGAGTCAGGTTCCATTAACACCACCGGTAGATGCGCGCTTCGAAGTCCTCGGATCCCCCCAATCCCTCCTCTCCGTCACGCTGTCGCCATCCCAACAGCTCTACACCCGGCGGGGAACACTAGCTGCCGTCACGGGCAAGGCTGAGAATGTGAGTGACTGGCGTCCTCGGTAACGCGACTTGCAAAGGCTCACTTGCCATCCTCCAGGCCCGATCGACCCTGTCCATTCTCTCCCCGTTTACCCGAGCCTTCCTAGGCGTCCCTTTCCTGTACCAGAGAATATCCTCCTCAACCCCCATGACGGCCCTTATTGCAACCAAGTCTCCCACCACGACTTTCTCCATCCTCCACCTCGACGGCACCACCGACTACATGGTAACCCAGCGGAACGCCCTGCTCGCCTGGACCGGCCACACCCTCACCCCGACCCCTCGCATCAACACGGGTCTATCCCTGTCGCACTGGGGCAACACCCTCCTGACGGGCCGCGGCCTCGTAGCCCTGTCGTCCCCCGGCCAAATCTACGAGCTGACCCTGAGCCATGGCGAAGAGTTCATCGCCCACCCGTCCCACGTCGTGGCCTACTCCATCTCCCGAAACCCGCCGCTCCCGTTCCGGTTCAAGTCGGCGTCCCTCCTCCGCTTCCAGATCCCCAGCATCGCCCCGCTGTTCCCCGAAACCAAGTTCTTCAACGCCATGCGCGATACCGACACCTACAAAACCGTCACGCGGCTGCTCTTCCGCCTGAGGACCGCCCTCCGTCGCACCATCTGGGGCGATCGCCTGTTCCTCCAGTTCCGCGGCCCCGCGACCCTCTTCATGTCCAGCAGGGGCGTGCGCGTTGCCGACGTCTTGTCCAATAGCGAGGTGAACGAGATCGCCGACGTGCAGGCGGGCGTGGTGCCCAAGGCGGTGGAATTGGCTGCGAAGCCCCTGGAGCCCGAGACGCCGGCGACTTCGGAACAAGACCCGTCCGCCATCCATGTGGCTACTGTGACCAGGGACGGGAAGGTTACCTTTGAGGATTCCAAGGACCTAAAGGAGTTTGTGAGGTGACATGGCACAATCTTCGTGCGGCCCAAATTTCAGGGAAGACTCTCGGATCGAGCAATGTTGAGAGACCATGTACTTTTACTTTGTAGTGTAAGAACCGACAAAAGCATTTACTTGACGAGTAGACAAACAACACCGTCAGCATCGGCTGGACAGGCAAACGAACTAGTATAATTATGTTGGCTGGTGGGCAGCTGCGTGAAGGCGAATTTTGCCGTCACCTCATCCTCACCGAGCTCTTCTCTCGAGGCATTTGTCACGAATCGAAAGTCTGGCGCAATATTGGATTCCGAAGTGGAAGCACAGACTCAACTATAGTTGCAACGGCCAGGATGCGGAATTCTGTGCCGTAAAGTTGCTGCTCTTCACTCTCAGAGCCGTCGAGCGAAGTCGAGGCAACTCGTATTCAAGCATCGTCGACGGCATCCTCTCCGTCCGCCCTGAAGACAGGCTAGGTTGTTACAATGCCATTCCAGTTCTTGTCTTCCTGAGCACGTTCCCCCAACTGATTGGTACCCTAGATATGCGGTAGTTGTGTTGTTTTCTGGCTGGATGTTTTCCATTTTAACTTATTTAACCGCTTACACCTTCCTGGCGCATGCGGTGTAAGGAGCAGAGGAAGAGGATATGTTGTTACAGATCATGACTTTTCACCTACATATCCCCATCGGCTACCCGTCGCTGTCTTATTGTTCATGATGCTGATATCCACCAAGCGCGTGAGTAATCCCATCCTCGGACTGATCACATTAAGCGTAGGCTCATAGCAGCATATAGACTTGCTAACCTTTGCGCACCTGCAGAGTTGCGACAAATCCACACCCAGATGGCTGGGTTCATGGCACGCAAAAAGTATCCAAAGAACGCCGAGTCAGCTTCATCTATAGACATCACGAGTTCAACGACGACCCGAAAGCTTAGTCAAGAGTGATTAAATTGTGTATACACCCCAAGCATAGCTTCTTAACAGCGTCCCCTGTGCCTGTGTCCAAGGCGTACTACGAAACAGCATCGAAAGCAACAAAGTAAAAGAGAAGAGAGAAAGAATGGCGGGGACGCTGCCAAACCAGAATACCTGGGGAGACTTGATCTAATCGTGTCCTCCCCCGTTCAACTGGGAAGGGAGAAACATCCGCGGATGCTTCGGTCCAAATCCCAGTCATGGAACGTATCCATCCAACAACCCGGCGACATCTCAGGCGCGCCCGATGGCTCACCATGGGAACGCCCCCCACCCCAAGGACCATGCGAAGCACCAAGCCGTCTGGTCTTCCATGGCCCCCTCGTCCCGTGTCAGACGAGCAAACCCTTCCTGGTATATCGTCCGGTCCATGTCCCGTCATCCTATCGAGCCCTCATCTGCTCAGCATCCCTTCATCCCAGTCGTCCGCCCTTGGCAAAGTAAAAAAAAGTGTCCGCAGTGTTTCCCTCCAGGTATATCCGCACACGGGCCTGACTCCCAAATCCGTGGGTCCCCGTGGCAGACGAGTATAACGGTGGTTGTGTCTCAGTATAAGAAAGAAAGAAATAGATATAAAAAAGAGAGAATTTCAAAGCGCCTATTCTGTCGCTCTCATGCCATTGCCTGCCTCATCCCTACAGGATCAACAAGTGTACAAAAGCCTGTATCCCATAAATTTATGTGTTGTGTGCGCGTGGCGGGCCATTTCGTTTTGTTTTGTTTCGCTTTTCTTTTTGTTTGTGTTCGGGTGGGTGTTCATTTACATGCCGACACCCTTGCCGATACCCTGGACCTTGAAGCCCAGCTTCTCGAGCTCAGGGGCGCTGACAACGTTACGGCCATCGAGGACGAGCTTGGGGAGCTTCATCATGGACGACACCTCTTCCCAGTCGACCGGGTCGCCGTCGTCTTCGGCGCTGGTGGCGGAATCGTTGCAGCCCTTGCAGTTCTCCGGGCACGCCTCGGGCTTGAGGCGCTTGAGGGGGTCGAGGGGCGTCTTGTTCTTTCCCCGGGTGACGAACGCCTCGAGCTCGATGATGTCCATCTCTGTGGGGTTGGGGCCGAGGAAGCCGGCGTTGGCGTTGGCGAGCTGCTCCTCCATGCTGCCGCTCCACAGGCTGGTGCGGCGGGCCGTGGCCTGCGCCTGCTTGGGGTAGTGGAAGTGGTACCACGGCGTCAGGATGCAGATAGCCGACGCGCCATCTGTGGTCTCGCGCCAGTTGCTGCGCACCTTGACCTGGGCCAGCATGGTCGGGTCGGTGACGTGCTGCGCCACCTCTTCCATGATGGCATCGGGCGCGCAGCCGGGATCGAAGATGGCAATCTCGCGTGGCCTCTCGTTGGCGAGTTGCCTGATAATGTGGACCGCAATGGAGTTGCGCGTGTCGTTGGTGCCCTCCTTGAAGGCGAAGCCGAAAATAGCCACCTTCTTGCCTCTCAAGTTGCCGTTGAGTGCGCGGTGCACCTTCTCGGCGAAACGCTGGCGCTGGTACTTGTTGATGTCCAAAACGCCCGTCCAGTAGTCTGCCACGGTGTCCAGGTGGAGGGTCCGGGCCATGTAGCTGAGGTTGAGAATGTCCTTCTCGAAGCAGGAGCCGCCGAAGCCGACACCGGCGTGC
Organism: Sodiomyces alcalophilus JCM 7366; assembly: GCF_042370955.1. NCBI lineage: Eukaryota > Fungi > Ascomycota > Sordariomycetes > Glomerellales > Plectosphaerellaceae > Sodiomyces > Sodiomyces alcalophilus. The sequence continues at coordinate 307,656 of NW_027263541.1, read as the reverse complement.
AGGAACTTCTTGCCGAGACGCGAGTCGCCGCCGATTCCCCGGCTGATTTCTTGGACATCGGCCCCCAATTCCTCGCACAGCGCCGAGATACTGTTGATGCTGGAAATACGCTGGGCAAGCATAGCGTTGGCGACGAGCTTAGTCAGCTCGCTCGACCATGTGTTCACGGTCATGATCTTGGACACGGGGACCCAGGCCGCATAGATGCTCTTGAGGGCAGCGGCAGCGCGCAGACCGGCGGGAGTGGTGTTGCTGCCGATCAGGATGCGGTCCGGGTGCATAAGATCACGGACGGCTGTACCCTCGGCAAGGAACTCGGGGTTCGAGACGACCTCAAACTCGCATTCCGGGCGGTATTGGGCGAGCTGCACAGAAGGGATACGGCGTTAGCACGGGATGTTATCCTCACGGGAACCCCATGGTGTCGACTTACAATCTCGCGAATGGTGCGAGCGGTACCCGTCGGGACGGTGCTCTTCTCGACAATGACAGCGCCGTTCTTGGCGTACTTGGCCACCGTCTCGGAGGCACCCTCGACGGCGCTGAGGTCGGCAGTGAAGCCGGCGCCAATACCGTAGGTCTTTGTCGGGGTGTTGACGCAGATCAGGACAATGTCCGCGGCGCGAATACCATTCTCAACGTCGGTGGAGAAAATAAGGTTGGGCTCGCGAGCAGCAACATTGACGGTCTTGTTCATGGCCGGGAGGAAAGCGGTCGTTTCGTTGGTGCCATCGCGGGCAATTCTCACAATCTTGGGCAGGCCACTCTCGTGGATGGGCAAGTGGGGAGAATTCCACGCGGCAATGCGCTCGGCGTTGAGGTCGACAACGGTGATCTGGATATGGGGGTTGTGGAAGGCGATAAGGGCAGCGGTAGGGCCACCTGGGGAACACCAACGTTAGCCATTGCAGTTGACAGTTGACACGCGGTAGATTGGGAGTACACACCGACAAAGCCGGCGCCGACGAAGCAGACATTCTTGACCTCGATGGGCTCGGTAGGAACCACGTTTCCGTTGGTCATGGTCGAAGCCTTGGGTTCGTCCGGGGTGCGGGAGCGCGATGTTGGAGGGGAGGTGGTGGGAGTGCCGCCTGTTGTCGAGTCGACCTCGGAACGGGCGGTAGCTGTATCGATAGTCGACGCCGAGTCGGCCAAGTGGTTAACGATCCGGTTGGCGGGAGAAGCCATTTATTCGTAGGGGGGGGACCTGAAGAGGCGGTGGGCCGTTGGCGAGCAAAGAGAAGAAGAAGAAGAAGAGAAGGCAAATAAGCGAGTGGAAGGAGACAGTGGATGTCTCCGGCGGCGAGAAGGTGCGGAAAATAAGGTCGACAGAAAAAACGTGGAAAAATTCGGCGACGAACACGAAAAGGCACGGACGACGAGACGAAGGCGATACGAATCGAGAAACGAGTTCGAGTCGAAGATTGGAAAAGAAAAAGGGTCGGAAAACCCGGCCAAGAAATAGGGGGGAAAAAAAAAAGCGAGAAAAAGAAAGGGGTAAGCAAGCAGCTCGACTGGGGTGCCTGAAAAGGTGACGGATCCGCCGTGCGAAGATTGTGGAAGTGTGCAGGTGGGGGCTAACGGCGACGAAAAGGTACGGTAGTGAGGTACTTGCGATATATGTAAGTCCTTTTAGTGACGCCTTATGGTGTGCAGGTACCTCGAAGGTAGCGTCTCTATTGTTTCCGTCCGTAAGGAATAACTTTGGCCTCTGAATCAATGGCCAGGGTTCTGTAAATGGATCAACGCGGATGCTTCGCGATTAGGCAATTGTAGGAATTGGCACCGAGACTGGAAGAATGTCGCGTTTGCAGACGCGATCATTTCATCCAACGCGCGTATACTTATCTCTACATTTTTTAACTTGTACTTTAAATCCTGGTACTTAGAGGAAAGACATTGTCCATGTGGTAGGTAGTTGGGCTCGTCGGTTGCGATGTGGACATGGTGCATTCAAATTGCCTTGCCACTGTTCTTCATTGGACGAGACAAAAAGTCAAGGTACAATCCCGTGGATTGTCACGTTGTATGTGTACTTTGTCGCTGGGCACCTGGTGGATTCCAGCCTGGTACGGATACAGTTCCATTTGCATCGTCTCGTCCTGGAACTTGAGTAATACATACTGCCGGTTAGGGGCATACCCGGCCAGGTCGGTGTTTTAACCTTATACTCTATTAGGACAAGTCATCAAGTCCTAGTCTTGCAAGTGTCGGTAATTGGTTAGAGTTGCGAATTAAGCCTCGAGTACTTCTTAGGCACAGTACAACGTACAACGTATACAACGTATAACATACCTAGACCTCTGGCCTTAGGGGCATATATAGATTGCTAACATTAAGAGAAATATAGTACGTTTTTCGCTATCTTTCAGAGTGTTAAAGTCATAGAACATGGCCGTGAAATCTAGACTTAGGCTAAGTACCAAAGATCGTGATTGTCTTCCCTCTTCATGATCATAATGTACCGTGATTTTGGGCTTCCAAGTCTAGAATTCGCCCAGACATGGCGACTAATTCCCATTCAGGAAAAGGTTATTGCACAAACTGAGCCAGGGTGTGGTCCCAACCAGTACGCTGTACTAACTTTAATTACCCCTGCTCTGCCTTGTGGGAAAAGGAGAGGCTTACGTTGTAGGGCGTCGTCGACCGCTTCAGTTGCGTACGTAATTAATACTGGGATGTTGGTAGGGGGACAAAATAAGCATCCTCCACCATGCGATGCAGACTTCCGTTTCTCCCCGCTGCGGGAGTACAAGCCAGCGTCCGTGATGGGCGGCAGTTCTATATGGGACCCCTCCTTCGACATTTTGATATTGGTCGCATCAACCAGCCCAAGGTCTTCCGCAAGACGAGTCCAAAACGAGTTCATGTATATGTCTCCTGTCACCTCTCTTTACCAGCCTTGCCAAATCGCGACGATGCATTCGCTCTCTTTAGGACGTGATGAATCGCCATCAAGCTGGCGACTCCCCTTGCCTGCTTGGTATCACAAAGTACTACATCGTCCCTACCTTACCGCGCTGCATGCCATTGATGCGACAGAAAGTTCCATGCCAGATGGATGAAGTCGGCGGCAGCAATGCTGTGCTGCCACATTCCACCATGAACTCTCCATGCAAGGTAACCCGCCCGCATGGTTCACGGGGAAGGTGACCTCGGTGACATCATATTGTTTCTGTATCGCAGCCAAGGGAGGGAGGGCGACATGCAAGATAAGGCCCGATTGTGCCGATTGCTAAAGTAAGTTTCACAGCCGGCTTGTGATGATGCGACGTTCTCAGGAAACAACACGTGGTGGGTGTCTCGCAATGTGGCGCCGGTATTTCGCATCCTGCTCTCCCTTTCTACCTACTTAGTACGTTGGCGCTAGTTGTGTAGAACTTGGCCATGGTCATAGGAAGCCATTCCGAGGTGTGGAAGAATAGGCACCGGTGCGCTTTCAAGGTTTTCCCCTGCGGTTCAGTGGTAGAGTCGTTGGGTCGAGGGACCGGTTTTCTCGTATCGCCCAGCGTCTGGTTTCTCAGCGACTAGCCAGGAGGTAGGGGAACGGAAGGGATGGTTTGAGGGCCAATGATGGGTTCACCCAATGCTCCAATACGGTCTATTCCGCAACCCAACGACCTTCAGTCCATTGCCTGACAGCAGAATGGCAAATGGTATGAGTCGAATAAAGCGGTTTGCTTAATGCGGTCAAGAATGCAGCCGCCGTGTATGGCTCCCGTGTATGTACCTATTGTACCGTGACTGACGCTTGCACGGAAGAAGTACCGGTACCTTGGGCAGAGCTTACGACGACTCGGCCTTGGCTGACTCCATAGCAGTTCAATACGGATAATTACGGAGTCGCAATCGTTCGTCCCTGGCACCACCTTCATCTCTAGTGAAATTTTGACACGGTAAAACGCAAATGACGGATCAAGTGCGGGACGGAATGCTAAGTATATGAATTCAACATTCCGCATTCCATCACGATTGATCTGAAAAATTGCCATCAGTGTACTTGACGAGTTCGTCCATGATGCCCTCGTCCTTCATCTTTCGCAGAGGGCCCTCCTTGTGCCACTTATATCGGAGTACCGGTCTTCCGCCACCCCCTGCTCGGTCTTCCGGGTCTTCTTAAACCCTTTCAGGCTAGAATGATCCACTACATCCCCATAAGCCGAAATTAGCTGTACTTTCAAGGTATTTCGATGTACACAAGCATAAACAGAGCGAAACGCGTAAGGAAACAAGGAGGACCACCCATAATAGTATAGTATATAGAGGAGAGTATATTCTTTTCATTTCTTTATATTCGTATAAAGTAAGAAATCGGTTATAAGAGATACGCGAGTCACGTGACTATATAACTAAGACTATTACGTGACTAGTAAAATATATAATCACTATACTTAACGCGTAGCATAAAAATATCAGATTATATAATATTATATCACGTAATATATCACGTGATATAATATTACATAATACGCATCAAAATATGGGTCTACTTCGTACTTTAAATTTTTCATCCATATCGTAACCCTCCTCCTCCACCACCTTCACCTTCACCTTTAAACGCGTTACTCCTAATTTCGGGTTATGCAGGGTAGTGGATCATTCTAGCCTGAAAGGGTTTGAGAAGACCCGGAAGACCGAGCAGGGGGTGGCGGAAGACCGGTACTCCTTATATCGGCGCTGTCAAGCAAGCTGGCGCGTCCCCTCCACTGATTTACATGTCGCTCCTCTTGGCCGAGACGAAGATGCAATCAATTCGTCAGGTCGATCACTTTAATATCACGAGCTTGCCTGTCTGCTGGCATACAGCAAAGCAACACCTTGGGCGGCCGAATCTTCCTGCGATGTGGCGCATGTCAACTTGTCGGATGGATCCGGCTAATCATCATATCCGTACGATGACAATGCAATCGATAATTACCAATAAGCAGGGAGATTGGCGAGTTTATATTAGCGGACACCGAGAAAAACACCATCTGTCGAGCTTCGGCCTACATGTACAATGTCACGATGCACAATACGTTTCCTTTCCCTCTTTTCTATCGTAGGCAAACGGCTTTCTGAAGGGCTGCCGTAACCCTTATTAACATCTTCAAGACGTGTGCCTAGATTGCAACGGGAACTAGGCATTGATTAGTGCTAGCATACCGTCGAGGCCTAACGTAGGAACAGAAATTAGCATCCGTAGCTGCCTATAGGGTAGTACCTATGTAACCCTCCGGGCCCTTCCTTATTGGCTGGATAGGTGCCACCTGAACTTTCGCCTCTGAAATGAGACTTGCTCGATTTCTTTCCATCACTCGCGACCATCGTCGCAATTACACACGCTCCTCGTTCTTTTCCCCCTTGACCACCGGTGCGTTCTCTTCTGCCCTTCGACCACAACGGCAACAGAAGACGTCGGGCTTCTTTTCACTCGCTTCTTCCGGATTTTTTGATTTTCTTTTTGCCGCTCGCTCCCTTAACTTTACACTTTTTCTTTTTCTCTTCATCGTTCTACCGCACCACGGCCTTCGACTACAATCCTCGCTGAAACGCCTTTTTAATCGATTTCCCCCGTTATTACCGTATTCCTGCATCATACTTGACGGAGTTCCTGAAAACGAAACATCGGCAAGGAAGAAACAATGAAGAGCGTATTCACCTGGGGCAGCAGCCTTTCGCTGCTTCTGAGTCTGGCTTCGGCACAGAGTTACGACGCTACGATTTGCGGCGAGGATCGCTTTGGCGAATTTTCGGATCCCCAAGTTTGTGAGTCTTGCCGATCATTGTCCCGCAAGATCACTTGATCTCGCTTGGGAACAATCAGAAACTGGTGATTACCCGTGTCGGACCTGCTCAACTGACCATCGTTCCTTCACGATACAGACCTTCCCAACGCCTGGAACAAAAACAGCCCCGACGATGGCTTCGTTTGCATGTCGGTCGATAACAGCACGCCCGCCTTTGACGTGACGTGGATGTGGCCCGAGAACATCGCCGATGTCCATTCGTACCCGTATGTGCGCCTCAACGACGATGCTTTGCCCACGCGTCTCAGCACCATCGAGTCCATGCGCATCAAGTCCGACTGGATGATGACCCTCGGGAGTCCCCGTTCCCCGCCGCGCGATTTCAGCAACCGGACCTGGACCAAGAACAAGGAGAAGCTTGACGAGGTTGGCGTCACGGCAAACGCCGCCTGGGATTTCTTCCTCGATGCCAACCGCACCAGGACCTATAACCCCGTTGACTCGGCCATCGAGGTCATGATTTGGCTGGGTCGCGTTGGCCATGCCCGGCCTCTCGAGGGCGATGGTGTCGTGACGACTATTAAACTCGGCGACCACACATTGTACGTTCCCCCTCTGTTGCTACACACCCATCCCGATGGTCGCATGGATTGGAATCGCGGTGTCTGGGTGCTACGCCGGTCTTGTCTGGTTTTGTTTTTGCTAACGAAGATGCTACTAGCCAACTTTACTACCAGCTGAACTTCCGCTCCCGGCACGTCTTCACCTGGATCCTCGCCAACGGCGGTGACGTCACCCAGTTCGACGAGGACGTGAGCCCGCTATTCGAATATATCCTCAACAACCCGCCCCCCGAGTCCGACGACGAAGACGCCGCCGAATGGCCTGAGGACCCTTACCTCGGTCTCGTCGAATTTGGCTCCGAGACGTGGTACTCCAAGGACAACGTCACCTTCTCCGTCGCCAACTTTGGGCTCGATCTCGAGGTCGATCAGGAGGCTGTCGACAAAGATAGGGGCTCTGGCGGCGGCGATGACGAGGATGCCGGCATGGCGCTGGGCGTCCCCATGTTTGGCATCATAGCACCCGTTGCGCTGTTGGCGGGTGCGATTCTTATGTTCTAGAGGCGCGGCACTTCCGGGCAGAACAGTGGGAGGAGTGGCGGTAGCGACCACGCGAAAGACCAAGGCGGTGGGCGTTGTTATGTCCTCAGGACACGGTTCGTTACTTTGTTCTTCATCCAGTCTGATAGACTATTGGCGTGTTTCGTACCAGGGATTGTTATGATTTTGACTATATTTTTTTCCGCACTGATGTCAGTCTCGTTCTCACGTTTATACTCTTTCGCACAGCTGTGGCTATGGGGATTGGGGAGCACTACCTTTGGCACGCCGGAGGACAACGGACCTGGTTAATACTCAGTAGCTTAAACGACTAGTTCTGATTGATCATACAAGCGATGATGACTTTAGCCGTTGTTTTATTTGTATACTCATATGTCTGGGTTCTGATGTTACACGTTGGTTTGGTGGGTGGGCTTTTCCCAGCTTGTCTACAGTACCACTTTTGTGATGTTATTTAGTCGCGAGGGAGATCTACTTTACGACACTGCAACTTAATTCAGATAACCGAGGGTCGTCAATGTGATGATTGATCAATTTTGATCAACTTCCTCATTGATCGGGGCCGGGAGGGGCCGAGTCCACGATGGGTAGATCTGAACGTTAATCTGGATAAAGCTGAGTTCCTGTTGTAGGGTGGGTGTCTACTAAATGTTGCTTTCCCACTTATTACATGACATGCCAACGGTAATGCGATATCATGTCCCAAGACACTCTTTTACTGTATCGTATCATTCGTTTCGCGAGGACACGTTCGTTCCTTGTTAGTACTGCGGTTGATTTTGTCCTATGACGTCGGGTATACTAGCGAGACAACCGAATCAGAAAAGGCGTATCCTATTTTTGGGTAAGACGGCAAGCTGTGCCTGGTTTTCCATCTTCGCTACCCCGTACGTACTTTGTACTAAGTAATGGCCTGCGGCACATGTTCAGTGGGCGGTGGGGAGAATGGTGACAACTAGCAACGGCTGAACGGGCGGAGCTGACGGTTGGTTCTAGTGGGGGTCAGTCACTCAGTACAACGTACGTGCTCAGTACGTTGTACACTAATATTCGTATTCAGCTCGTCTCGTATGTGCGTGCTTAGCAGCCTATCATGAAATACCAATCTAGTATTAGTACGGAGAAAGGATCCGTAGTCGGTCGTTGTCGTTGGACCGGTTGGGTTAAAAATAGGGGGACCTGCATGAATAGCTACAAGTTGGACGACGGACTTCGTATCACGGCTTGGCGATTCAAAATGTGATCGCCAAGCGAGGCCGCTGCTGCAGAGTTTTCGTTCTTTTCTTTTCCTTTTTTTTCTCCTTTTTTCTTTTTACTCACCACTTTTTTCCCCTGCTCCTTTTGTTCCCTGACTCGGAGATAGGAAAATCCGACCACGTTGCAAACTATGTAAATAAACATGGATAAAATGGGCTTGCGCACCGAGGCGAATACGTTGAAATGTTCCGGTGAAGGATGCCGAGGGGAATTACCATGTAATTGCAGAAACATGAGCAAAAATGCCTGCACAGCTGCATATGGGCCGCGGCCGGCGGTCGTCTCCTTATGTATACCTATCCATACGTTATAGTGAAGCTGACACACACTCGGATAATTCACCGGTGAAAGCGTGGTCAACGGAGTATTGGCTCGGTGGAAGCATGTCTCATACGATTGGAGGATACAGTCGTTGCGATGAATTTATCGTTGCCAATCAACGGCTTTAGCGCCAAGAGCTGAGACCAGGATATTAAGCAGGATGACGCTTATCTCCCGCTCGGCTTTGACTTGTTGGTTTCATTTGGCCGCCGAGTCATAATAGCCGTTGACTCCATTTCCAACCCCCACTCTTTTCAGCCCATTCGAACAATCCTTCACCCCTGACCCTCCCGGAATTATCTTCTTTCATAATCCTAGTCCTCGTATTCGTTGGGTGGTTGATAATAATAAGCAAGTGATGGAGTCTCCAAGTGATGCTAAGGTGAGAATTCTCTTACGGTGGCCATGGATGTGCTAAGATGATTCCTCGTATATAGTAAATGGAGGAAGCCATCCAAGTGTCAACCCGCGATTTCGCCAACAAGACCCGTCTTCTTCGGAGTTGCTTTGGATGTGTGTAGGTAACAAAATGCTTTCTGGGCGTATCTTACGATTCCGATGATGATGCAATGGCCGAGTTCAGGTTGCCAGCCAAGCGGGCGGCAACGCATTTACGTTGTAACTGCTAGCGTAAGGCTAGCCAGGGGGTTAGTGGGGGGAGGCTTCGGTGAACGGCACTGCAGGGGACGGCCCTCGCTTTTTGCAGCGCACACAAAAACAATGGTCGGAAAAAGACTAAAAAAAAAAAAAAATAGCCTCAATCGAGTACATATGAATGCTGGCTGTCTGAGGAACCATGGCATCGGTAACAGCGGTCGTCTTGTCCGGCGTCATCTTGCACGACGGCATTCCAGATTCCACAGCAGGATGATAACTTTGCCCAGATAAGGTGAGATTAGTTCGTCCCAAGTCGATCCACACACCCATGTCTATGATCAGGCCAAGAGAAGCGTGCGCTTGTTCGAACAGGAGACGATGATGACTAGGGCTTTCCCATCTGATGCGGGTTTCTGGCTGTATTCAGGTTAGGTACATATACTAATACAGCGTATAGTGCCTGATCACCCTTTTCCCATGAGGGATTGATGAATATCGTCAGGTGTTATTGAGTTGTCAGCATCGACACGGAATCCGAGCTGCCCTGATGCGTTCGTATCGATAATGGTTCCTTGGTAACAGTCCGCGGGCGGTTATAGGTAGCATCTTAACACAATACCTGGTTCCCGGTGATCTCACCATGTGGTTAGCTTTTTCTGCAAACCTGGCTGGCGTCCCACTTTGAATCCGGATGGGTGGGCCATTGGTTTTCATAATGGTCTCATATCTCGTGGGTATTGTTGTAATCGCAAGCCATTGCTGGGGTGATTGCGGCATCGCCGCCGGGAGCGCTTACGGTTATGTATGCACACTACATACGTTGTACGATGGGGGATTTGGCTTTGAGAATGAGAAGTATGGAAGCGTCAACCATGTGTGCCGTAAAGGGGAATGAGGACATGTACAGCAGGGCCCTTTGCATGTAAGGCTTCACAGCACAGCGCTGTATTCCGAGTGACTACCTTGTCCCGAAACATTTAGTGATGTGGTCTTTGGTCTTGTTTGCAGCTCGCTTCGTGTGGTACCTGTATTCGTACATACAATGATGTACCTATGTACACTCGGGGAGTCAAGGTACAGGATTGGATGTGGTGGTGCCGCCAGCGAATAGTACCCATCGTGGCTTGACCACGTCCCACATCCCGTTCTGCTGTCCAATGTACCTGGTCCACTGCATGCAAAACCAGTAAGGAACTTGTACCGCATACCTTCAAGGACCACGGCCTCTCTTCTCTCTCTCCCTTTCCCTTTCTCTTCCCCTGCCCAATTGACCATTTCTTCTTTTCTTTTCTCACCCCCCTCCCCAAGCCATATCTGGGTGGTTGGCCTCTGGGCATTTTTTCCTTTCTGAATCTTCTTCTCCCATCACTTACCCTCGCTTTCGTCACTCGTTGACTGTTCTTTCCACCGTCGTCTCTCGCTTGCTCCAAGGCGGCTAACAACCTCCCTTGCTGCTGTTTACATTCGCTTGTATATCTGTCCGTGCCTTCAGTACCTTACTTCCGAGCATCATTATTACCTTGCCCGTTTGTGCTTGGCTAGTAGGGCTCATACCGTCACTCGTTCTCTCTTTGTTTACCGCCATCCGAATTGGCTTTCGGGGCTTCTCCTACCATCAGACACCTCGGAAAGGGAAGGAGCCATCCTAACCCACAGGAGTTACCAGAAGGTGCCCAACTCTCGAACATTAGGAGCCAGGCAAACCAACGCCTATATCGTGAACCAGGCACTTGGTGTTCGGAATACGGAATCGAATCTTCCTCGACGCCACACTCTCGCTTCCTAGGCTACCACTCTGGCCGAACCGTAGCCTGTATCCTACTCGATCGTTTGTTGCGAGGGCACTCCTGCCTCTCGACACTCCCACCTCAACCCATCATCCTCCTGGTCGTTCCTACCACAGTCGTTTCCCCTAATTGAACGAAGGACCCGACCACCACCGTCTCAATGCCGCGACCCATTACACCAAATGGCCGCGGGCCCTCGCCGGATTCGGGCCATTACACAAACCCGTTTGCGGCGAATCCGTTCGACACGGATGAGGGCAGTGCTGCCGCCTCGCTGGCCAGCAACTCCACCTTCACAGTTGTGAGTAACCACCTGGCTCCTCTTCTCCGTGGAGAACAAGGTCCCATGGGCAATGACGCAGTATCCACGGGCAACGACCGCTAACTGCATTCCAGAATGTCATTCCAGACCACCAACAAGACAATGCCACCCATGGACTCCGGAGACCAGCCCCGGCTCTCCCGCCTCAACACCGCTACAGCCGCGGCGATATCGTGAGTCTCGGCCCCTGCTTCTTTTTACGGGGGAGGACGCAGCTGCCCTGTCGATAGGACGCCGCTTGCTAACCTACATTTCCAGGAACCCTCTCCACTCGCCAACGAGATCGTCAGCGAAAAAGTCAACTACTCGAGTCCTTCGGAAATCGACAGTGACCATGCGAACCACCTCCATGGCCACCGTGACCGCAAGATGGTAGATCTCGACCCGGAGAAGGTGGGGGAGAAGAACACCTCGGCACTGGGCAAGTCGTCTGGCCTCCCACTCCACAAACGCATGTACCATGCCTTCCGGAGGACCTACTGCCCAATAGAGCCCCCAGAGCTCGTATTGCCAGTGTGCCCTGACGACACGGAGAAGGTGATGTACGTCCATACCAACCGGATTCTGCTCTACATCTTCGGAGTCATCTCCTTCCTGGCCCTCGGTGCCGGTATGTGGTTGTTCACCCTGTCGTCGCCCGTCTTCTACTGGTACGGCGTCTTCGCGGGTGCCATGTGCATATACCTCTTCATTTCGTATGCCGTCGGCGTCATCGGTCGTGATTGGGATTATAACGCCCATCTCGAGCGTATCGAGCGCCACCCCATCACCGAGGACAACGCACCGACCGTCGACGTCTATCTGCCCGTCTGCAAGGAGCCGATCGAGATTCTGCGTAACACTTGGCGTCACATCGCCAAGCTGGACTGGCCCGCCGACAAGCTCAAGGTGTACGTCATGGACGACGGAGCCCTCGACGAGGTGCGGCAGCTCGCCGAAAGCTTCGGCTTCATCTATTGGGTTCGCGACGACCGTCCCCGTCTCCGAAAAGCCGGCAACCTCCGGTGGACCTTTGCCCGTACCAAGGGCGATTTCTTCTGCATCTTCGACGCCGACTTCTGCCCCCGGCCCGACTTTATCAAGGAACTCATTGTCGAGCACCTGGACGATCCCAAGACGGCCATTGTGCAGAGCCCCCAGTTCTTCCGCGTCTTGAAGGAGCAGACGTGGGTCGAGCAGGGCGCCGGTGCCACCCAGGAGCTCTTTTACCGCGTCGTGCAAGTCAACCGCAATCGCTGGGGCGCGTCTATTTGCGTCGGCAGCAATGCCGTGTACCGTCGTGCGGCCCTCGAGGAGGTCGGTGGCACGGCGGAGATTGGTTTCTCTGAGGACGTACATACCGGGTAAGTTTGAAAGTGGTCGGAAAATGACAATGGACTGTAATCAAGTCATGGTGCTGACTTGGGGTTCTAGTTTTGGCGCCGTCGATCGTGGTTGGAAAGTCAAGTATATTCCGCTCTGTTTGGCCACCGGCGTGTGTCCCGATTCTCCTAGGGCCTTCTTCTCGCAGCAGATGCGTTGGGCACGTGGCAGCACCACTCTTCTCACCAACAGCCACTTCTGGGTGTCCAATCTGACCTTTATGCAGAAGGTCTGCTACCTCTCCGGTATGGCCCCCCGACCCCTTATCTTGATCTGGTCTATCTACACGTCGAGGGTTTTCCGTTTCATTTGCAACCACTGACCAAATATTGTCACTTCCAGGCTTCCTTTACTATTCTGCCGTCTCCCTGAACATCTTCCTTGCCCCCATCGCCGGTACGCTCCTCCTCGCCATCCGCCCCGAGTTCTTCCGGTACTGGAATCTGGCCTTCGCCATTCCATCCATCCTTTACGGTGTCATCCTCATGCGCGTCTGGGCCAAGGCCAGGTACGGCTTCAACGTGCAACATGCCATGACGGTGCAGAGCTACGCCTACCTCACCGCCATCAAGGACCGCCTATTCAACATTGAGCTGCTCTGGGCGGCTTCGGGCGATTCCAAAGCACACAAGAGCAACAAGTACCGCAACATGCGCCTCCTCTGCATTTTCTGGACAATCATGGTCACGGGCTCCATGATTGGCGTCGTGACTTGGCGCCTGGTCACCGGATTCACTTGGTATCACACCATTCCGCTGCTCATCATCAACGTCTACAACTTCTACATCAACCATTACTTTATGTTCTGCAATTGGTAATGAGGGAGTTGTCCTGTGGGAGCAGGAGATGCTGTTTACCTCGTGGAATCGGCGGACCGCCTATGGCAAGCTCGGGTTACATGATCACCATGCAACCAGTCAACATAAGGAGGCAGAGAAGCAGAACGTACTCGGAGCCTCCAATGGAAAAAAAAAAAAAAAAACTTGCTGTTCCTTGCAAGAAGCATATGACGGAGCGGCTTCAGGGAGTATGATCGGCAGGGCTGATTGCCGGTCCCCCATGACCGTGATCTAACCTGTCTGTCCTCTACTTCAGGCATAGACAAATAAACGACGGCGGCGTATCTTCATGGCAATTTCTGGCTTTGTTTTTCTCTCGCATTTCATCACGTCACGACCTGACTGCGAGCATGGCAATTGGTGCACGGGAGGCTTGGAACTTGTTAGACGACATGGTCCTACGGGATTGCCGTTACACGCATACACATACTCTTCATAGACGACGGGCGCCGACAGCCCCTTCCCAAGGCCGGACGCCCTCATTCTTTGCCGATGGGCCAGCTTCCCTGCTATCCCAGCGGAACACCTAGGCAATGGAATGCGACAAGGCTTGGGTCGGGCATACTGGTAGAGCACGATCGCTCTGGCCGGTTGATGACGCAAATAGATTCGCCATGTCTATAGTCTGGTGCTTGCCTGTTACGGTTCGCGGGCGCCAGTTAATGTTGCATATATATTTTAGTATTTAATTCTACTGCAAGAGATGCGGCCCTGTGTTCTTTGATGGCTCCAAGCGATGATTACACGCCAGTGTTTTGTGGCTGAAGCCCACACCCGGACGGCTTCAGGAGACGATACAGTTCATCACTCCCTACGACGCCCCGTTGCTATACGTGGTATGCCTACTGACGAATAATCTCTTCCTCTCCGCCACAAGCTGGGAGGGACAGAAGAATCAAATAAGGTTAGGATGAGGAAGATGCGATTCCTATCACCCACCATTCCATGAGGCCCCGTGCTCCCCGAACCGTGGTGGCTGAAAGATACTGTTAACGCTTGACGCCCAAAAGCATATCATACCTGATGAACTATGCAGCCACGACACCTAGATCCTTGCCACCCAAGGTCTTTTTCAAGCCTCGCCAGAGTCTCGGTTGACTATATAAATACAGGAGGAAGCGTTCCTGTCACTGTCCCAAACCACTCTCTCTTCATACACTTCCATCCACAAGTTGCGAGACAGATCTCTCCTTCATCTACCGCCCCAAGATACTCACCAAATCCCTCCCGGACAGAAAAGAATATCCAAACGTTTTAAAAATGAAGTTTGCCGTCTTCCTCGCAGTCTGCGGCCTCCTGGCGTCCCCGGCCATCGCCACGATCGGCATTCCCTACAAGCTCAGCAATCCTTGCCTCGCCTGCAACGATCCCAAGGACGACCCCCGCTTCAAGAAGAAACCCAAAAACAACTAGACACGAGGTGCACGATGGGCTGTGGGACTTTCACTTCTACCCAGTCAGTGGTCCCCCTTCAGACAGCACGCAGTCAGGGGCACATTTCACTTAACGCGTCCTTGAGCAGCCGCTGCACATCTTGAATCTCGGGGGAAAAAAATGAACCACCACACAAGAGCGAGGACCTGGCGATGAGACGGAACTCGGCGTGGTTTTCTTTTCTTCTCCCTAACCCAATCGAGACCTTGGAGTTCTGGTGTTGGCTACATGGTGATTTTGATGGTCCGGAGTTTGGGGCGTTGTCCAGGACGAAGTTGGAGGGAAAGAATTGGCTGGTCATGATAATCAGGGGAAAGCTGTAGGACAGATACATCATACCTGGGATAGCAGGGTAGCCCATCGCCCAACACGAGGCTGGCTTTGCGCCGGAGGGTGGAGGCTCATGGAAGTCTTGTGTTTAGTAGGGCCAGTGCCGAATATTGGTATTCTGGCTGAACCTTGTTTACAATACAGTGGCAGTTTAATCTTGTCCTCCTTTTTACGTATCTTGCTGCATGACCGGTGGTGACATGTTTGGCCAGTGTACTATGTTCAAGCATTACGATAGACATCGCAGGCAGCGGAGAGTCGCCAAATGAACTGCCATGAGGCCAGGACGAGGCAGAGCTACGGGAGGATACGCGGCTACAGACTTGGATGAAGCTCAGATTATCTCCGTGCTCGGTACGAGGAGTTGTATTTTATCAGAACCTCGTATATCACAGCTGGGATGTGGGTTCAACGGACCTTCATTTCACAGAGTAGAAAAGGTAATCGCAATCAATCTAGGTATCTTGATGCCCCTAAGTAATCCGCAGCGACTTGGTCTTTGCCATGCCACCCCTGAAAGTCGAGCATCCTGTACCACTTCAGTCTTCGAGCCCCTGGTCGTTGTTGTAAACGGGATGTAATTTCATACATACTGAGGGCAATATAGCTAGATGTTCAAGCCACGCACAGTGCCTCAAGGTAAGGGATATTGGGATTGCATCGTCAAAAAGAACCCTCTGGGCAATGTAATCCGACGTACCGGCCTTGGTCCAGCTCCGTGATTCACAGTAATAACTCATCCTAGAAATAAAAAACTTGGAAACTTGACCGTGTAAATAGACATGAAAAAGAAAAGATCTGGTGCGCTTGGGTATTAATATCTATGTCGTGTGCTGTAGTCCTTCGGGCTGACCACCAAGCCCTTGCCCTTCTTGGCCCCCCTATAGATGGTCTCTATAATGTCTATAAGCTCCTGCTTATCCTCCAGCACCCAGTTGAGCTTGTTGTTGTCACCCGTGCCGAAATCGCACATCATGTGTTTGTTGCGGAAAAAGAACATGATGGTGCAGGGGTCGTACAACTCGTACATGCCGTTGAAATCAGGGACCTGCGGGGGAGTGAGAAGCCGCTCATACGCCTGAGAGAGAGAGAGGAAAAGGGGGACGCACCTGGTCGATGTCACAGAGGTAGACGGCAGCAAAGTTCTTCACTCGATCGGCTATCTTGTAGAGAACTTCATCCTGGCGCATACAAGCCTGAATGTGCTCGTTAGCTTGGCTCGTGGAAATGGGAGATAAAGTCAACGGGTAGCGGGTAGGTGTCTCTGCCTTACCGGATCGTGGTCACGCCCGAACCGTATGACGACGAGGCGATCTTCCTCTGTAGCGGCCAAAAGTCAGCTCTTCCACTTGAGAATGAGACCGTGGGGAAAGCTGGTTCATCGAATATCGCTCACCTGATAATATCGCCTGGTCGACATGCCACCCAGAGTTCAAGTGAGGGAGCACTACTGAGCCCATGATGCGATGTTCGTCTTGGTGGCCGTCGGGTCGTTGGCCGGGAGCCTATGTCTGGCAATGAGGTCGTTATTGAAGTGGTTAAAATAGGTCGTCGAGTAGAAAGTCACGTCAGTCCAACAGTACGAAGTAGGTAGTTAATCAGAGATGGATCCACCTTGTTGCGGTGAAGAGGAAGCTTGGAGACTGTTGAAGGTAAGGCCTCAGACCTCACATCTCACATGTCCTGGCTCATATCTTATCGCCACTTCCATCTGAGGTGGGAAAACCGAGTCACGTGATATCATGTCATCGAGTAAGTCACGTGATACAATAGGACAGAGGTAAACCGGTACGTATCGCTGCGACACAGCCGAGACAGGATGCAGGAAAACGTCGGTCAGGAAGCAAGGGAAGGTCGGTCAGGAAGAGAAAAAGGAAGAGTGGAATCTCGCACAAATCAGCACAATCAAACGACTTGGTAGATCTGCTTGTCTATAAGTACCAGAACCCAATACCAGCTCGGATGGTTCTGTAACCGATATTTGCACAACAATACTGGCACTTTACCTTACGTAACTCTGCTAGGTGGATTCCGTGAGTCTGGGCGTCACGTGATACGGTATGATCTCCACTCTATTTCTCCATGATCCGCACGATTGGGTCGGGTTCCCCAGGTTCTCATGCATGAGCAACCCAACCCATCCATTGGGATTCCACCCACACTGGTCGACCGTTGACTGGCTGTTATGCGATCCCGCAGCAGGAAGCTGTACACGATTTCTTTACTGCTCCGGGGTGATAGGAATCAAATAACAAGGCTTCCTCGCAGACCAGCAACAGGTAGGCAACCCGGTCAGCATATGGGATTTTGAGTGCGGCACCTGTGGAAGGGGGTTTCCAGCCGGCTGGAAAGCCCGAGACCAGCACTGTCGAGTCACGGGCCACAGCCCGCCCAAGTATGAGTGCGACACCTGCCCGCGCTGGTTCAGGAGCTCGGCAGCTCGCAAACAGCACATGTGGGACACGAACCACTTCTACCACGAATGCCGCGTCTGTCCGGAGACGTGGCCGTCGGAGCAAGACCGCAACTCCCACGAGGCCAACATGCACCACTACTGCGGGGACTGCAACCGCCAGTTTACCAGTTACAACAATGTCAGGATGGTTAGTGAGCACGGGACTTTTTCAACTTGTTTTCTTTTGTCATGATTCTTTTCCCCCCATGTCCCAGCGCCTGCAAGGTAAAATGAGAGAGCTGACGGGTTTCGTGGGGCGGCCGTCTTACCCGAGCAGCATCTCAACTCGCGCGTCCACAGGGGCCAGCAGATGGACTGTCCCTTCTGCCACCGAGGCTTTGTGACCGCCACGGGCCTTACTACGCACCTGGAGTCGGGCGCTTGCCCGAGCGCTCCGTTTCTTAACCGAGACTCCATCTACGCCATCGTTCGGACCAAGGACCCGCACGGTGCCATCTCGAAGAAGTTGCTGAAGTGGAAGGGATCCAGCCAGTATGAGGCAACTTCGGCATCCTGGAACGGCTACTACTACGAATGCGTCCTTTGCCATCGCGAGTTCAACAATCTGCAGAGTCTGAACCGGCATCTGAACTCGCCTGTTCGTAAGTAACCGTTGCTGGCCCTACTTCATGCCGGCGGGACTTTCATGCTAATACGATTTTCCTTTTCTTTCCTTTGTTGCTTCTTCTTCAGACCAGCAACACCTCTATCATTGCCCTAACCGGGCTTGCGGAGCGGACTTTAAGACACTGGCGGGCGTCGTCAACCATCTGGAGAGCGAGTCGTGCGGGTACGCGTGCTTCGCTGCAGTCCAGAAGAAAATGGGAGACATACTCAGCAGCGACCGCATGCTGACGTTTTGATTCACCATTGCGTTCGTCTATTCGGAGCTGGAGACGCGAGCCTTGCCCTTTTATGCCTTTTCTTTGTGCTTGGCCTTTATATGTCCTCGCTCTTTCACACACACACACACACACACACACACACACACACACACTCATTCCTTTTTTTTTGATTTTTTTTTTTTTTTTTTTTTTTTTCCCCTTCGCATAATGGGTCACCAAGTTGACATGAGATGCGAGTACTAAGTCGAATTCACTTAATCATGTATAATTATCAAGTTATGGTCGAAATATTTCAGTACAATATATGGACGGAAACCGGCTATAATCAGATGCCGCTCAGGTAACACAGTGCAATGGCCGGAGTGGTCAAAGTGCTTTATTATCGTCGCCTGGAGGCAGTTGGCTGACCAAGCTCGCGAGGATAGAGTGCAGGCCCTGTTTGAGCTGCGGGTTCGTCGATGCCTGGATACGCACCTCCAACTCGCTAATCCTAGCTCGGAGCTCCGCTCTGTTCGCCTCTTCTGGATCGTCATCGTGGTCGCCTCCCTCCTCCTCTTCCTCAATCGAACCGGCCAGCTCCTCTCGCACGAGACCTTCTCCAAACGAAGTAGCGAAAGCGTCAGCCATGCCAGCATCCTTGACAGCGAAGACGATTTCTTCCACCACGTCCCTCCAATCCTCCCCCGACCCTCCGCCCGACCCTCTCCGCTCGCCCTTTGCCTTCTTCCCTTTACCGCCGTCCGTGGTTCTAGGCAACAGCACCTTCCGCCAAGCAGCCGCCACCTCGCCAACGGGGTTCCCGTAAGCGCCACACCCCCAAGCGCCGAGCACGACCCTCCGGACCCCCCTGGCGCGACAGATGCGCATGACCATCTTCATCTTGTCCAGGACCAGCTGGCGGTCCTTGTCGCGGACGTAGCGTCTCCGACCCGACGAGTCGGCTTCCGTCTCCGGGTTGCGCAGCATGGCGGCGCTGATGCAGTCGACAAACCAGCGGTCCTTTTTCTCGAGGACGTCGGCGGCGGCGTCGTCGTCGTCGGAGCGGAAGACCAGGACGTCCGGGGTGTAGATGGCGCCTAGGTCCGGGAGGCGGTAGTAGTGGTCTCGTAGGGAGGGGAGGAGGGTGGTGCGCATGCAGAGGGATTCTTCTTGGCTGGTGGCGCCGTTGACGAAACCGCCGCCGGGGTTCAGGGGGGAGGCCATGTTGAGGATGGCGACTCGTTGGGAAAGGGGGGAAGGAGAAGACTCTTGGGTGGTTTTGCTGTCTGTGGGGTTGGAGGGTTTGAATTCCGGGTTTGGGTTCTCCTCGGCGAGAGCCCGGGCGGCGGAGAGGGTGTCGGCTACTACGAGAGTGATCCGGGGAGACGGGGGAGGATGTGTTTGTGAGGCGTTGGTCTTGCTGCTGGCGTTGCGATGGCTGGATTTGCTGTCGCATGAGACTGGGCCTGCTGGGGCTGGTGGTGCCTGGAGTTTCTCGCCCGAGGCGCCCCGTAATGTCCCCGTTTCCTGGTCGACGACGATGAGTTCGGCAGCCTCGATTCCTCGACGAGCCCTTGGGTGAGTGGACAGGAGGGAGGGGATGAGCTGGTTGATGGTGGCCTTGGCCTTTTTGGCTCGGGCAGCTCGAAGGAAGCCCGCGGGAGGAAGGCCACGGGATGGTTGGAGTCTTCCCATACTGCAACACTTTTTTCGGACTGTCCTATGGTCTTCTAGGTGAGGCCTTTGAGGTAGCCGTGTGTGATGTATATGGGAAAGAAGTGATTCGAATAGTCCCGTGTCGTCATTCGTGAAGGGGAGGGGGTCAGGTACCCTGATGGGCAGGGTGCACCGTGCGTTGCACTGTACTGATGATGGATGGGGGTCAATTCGACGACTTAGTCAGCTGAAGGTACCTAGGTACATAAGTACCGCATTACTGTACATGTACTTCGTAGGTATTCGTACTTCTCTCACGGGTTTCTCAATCTCAATTATCTTCGGTCTCTTAGTCTCTCTCTCGTCTCTTATGCATTTGATCTGATTCGCATCTTTGAAGCCATGATCTATTCGTTGTATGTCAATAACATATTATTTTGTCCTCTATTCAGTGTAGACTTGTTCGGTCGTCTCTGCCCGAGAGTTCCGACCCACAAAGACATGTACAAGTACATCACGCCTGTACCAATTCCCCCGGCGAAAACCCCTCCGCTGGTCTCTCCTCTTTCTATCCATCGTCAACTCTCCTCGTCAACTCTCTTCTTGATAAAGCCTTTGTCTCCAGATCCTCATCCAACTGAGTACAGGCGCCATACGAACATTGAAAATCAAACAGAACACGACATTGGCTTGTTTCGTGACAACACAACTGCAACCTGGACAATCTGCACCATCTCCAGAATGCCTCCTGTAAAGCCTCGGCGCGTCGCCGAGATCATGCTGTCATGGCTGGGCCTAGACCTCATTTCCTGCACTGAACTACAGATCCTGTGGGCAGGTTACGGTCACATCTGTGCCGTCGAAGCACGAGACTCCAACGACAAGACAAAGACCACGTCGCGCATGATCCTGAAGCTCATCTCACCCCCGGGTCTCGGCGACCGCACAAAAGACGAAGGCCACCTGCGCAAGATGCTCAGCTACCAAGTCGAGCAGTACTTCTACCAGGAAATTGCCCCCCGCCTGTTGGAGGATGGCGTCGCCGTCGCCGAATGCCTCGCCTCGACCCGGGACTCGGCAGGGAAACCGCACGCCGAGGAACTCCACGGCCTGACCGCTACCCTCATGTCGGACTTGCGCCCGCAGTTCCCCGTCGCCGGCGGGAAACGGTCTGCCTTGCGCCCTCGACAGGTCCATGCGGCTCTGGACTGGCTGGCCCGGTTCCACAGCAGCTCCTGGGCGTCGCTGCCAGACAACGAGGGGCTCGATTTGTTCCTGCTCCCGCCGCTCGAGGAGGCGAAGCGCCGACGATCCGGCCAGGTGGATCCTAAGCGGTCAAAGTTGTGGCTCAACGGCGGATACACGTACCTGGCGACCCGACGGAAAGAGTATGCATCCCTTGCCGACGATGAAACCTCGGAATGGTCTGCCGCTTTTTGCAAACCCCTCGAAACCAACGCCGGGGACGATGGACCTTCGCCGCCGTCGTCTGTTGCGGAACTCGTCGCCGCTTTCCTCACGCCGTCCGGGCGACCTTTCGAGACGTACATCCACGGCGACGTCAAGTCGGAGAATCTCTTCACCACCGAGCCGGGCGACCGGGTGGCCTTTTTCGATTTTCAGTACGTCGGCCTGGGTCTAGGTGTTTGCGACCTCGCCAAGCTCTTCACTTGTTCGGTTCCCCTCGACATGCTCGCCGATTGCCGCGGCCCCGACGAGGTGCCGCTGACACTGCCCATGGAGGAAGGAGAGAAGGCATTGTTGGAGAAGTACCGCCAGACCCTCCTCTCCAGGAAACCGTCGGGGAGGGGCCCTTTGGCATACGACTGGTGTGATTTCGTCCGCCACTGGGAGACGGCTCTTGTCGATTGGTGTCGCTTCCAGGCGTCTTGGGGATTCTGGGGCAACACCGAGTGGCTTGAGGCGAGAGTGCGGTTCATTCTCGGCGACGACGGCTGGCGTAACTGGTTGAGGGAGGAATGCACACGGTTGCATACGTGAGAAAAGAAGAAGAAGAAAAAGGGACTGGGGGAAACAGAAAAAATGGAATGGGGGTGGACCGCCAAAATCTCAGCAAGATCAATCGAAACTGCTCACGTCCTTCCCGGCAACTGTCGCAAACGGTCCAAATTCACTAGAGATGGCGATGGCACCAAGCGAGGAGCATTTGTGCGGGGAGAGGCGAAGGATGGGAGAATCCACTCCCGATCGGAAATCTATTGCCGTCAAACATCACGCGTCATGCTCGAGGCGCACTACTCATCTCCTATTTAGTGCTATTCTCATCCTCTCGTCGCCGACTCGTTTCTCCTTTCCTACTCCCACGCATTCATTTGATCACTTCCTGACGATTACCACTACGACTACAACCGCGACCGCGACCACTCTTACATCCCTCCCAGCCAACTCACTTACCATGACTTCGCCGACCCAATTCGCCGACAAGGTCATCGCCCTCACGGGAGCCGCCTCGGGCATAGGCCAGGCCACCGCCCACCTCCTCGCCGCGCGCGGAGCCCGCCTCTCGCTCGCCGACGTGCAGCAGGAAGGCCTGGCGGCCACCAAGGCGGCCATTGAAAAGGAGAACCCCGAGGCCGAGGTGTCGATCTTCGTCGTCGACGTGCGCGAGTACGCCGCCGTCGAAAAGTGGGTGTCGGACACGGTGTCGCGCTTCGGCCGGCTCGACGGCGCCGCGAACCTGGCCGGCGTCATCCCCAAGTCCATCGGCGTGGCGCCCCTGTCCGAGCAGGATTTCGAGGAGTGGGACTTTGTCACCGGCGTCAACCTGACGGGCGTCATGCATTGCATGCGGGCCCAGCTCGCGGTCATCGCGGACGGGGGGAGCGTCGTCAATGCGAGTTCTATCGCGGGGATCGTGGGACGGCCGAACAATGCTGCCTACACTGCGAGCAAGCATGGCGTGATTGGGCTGACGAGGAGTGCGGCGAAGGAGGTTGGGGCGAGGCAGGTGAGGGTGAATGCAATTTGTCCGTGAGTTTCTTGCCCTCCTTTTCCTTTTTTTTCTTCTTTTCTCCACCTCGGCTCACATACGCTACAGGGGACGAATCTTGACGCCCATGGTCACTGGTGGCTCGGGTATCCCTTTTGCCGGACCAGAGCCCGAGGTTTCCCTGCAGAGACCGGGTAAGCCGGAAGAGGTGGCCAAGTTGATTGCCTTTTTGTTGAGCGACGAGTCGTCCTACATTTCGGGGACCGCCATTAGCATTGACGGGGGGTGGTATTGCTAGAGGCTGTCGTAGATGAGGGATGCATTGTCATTTCCATTTTTCATCTAGACTTTTCACTTCTGTAGCTGCATGAGACTTTTCGAACTGGCATGGTCGAGGCAACTGTTCGATGGTGTATGATGTTATTGATAGTTATGGGATTTGTACGAATATTGGTTGAGACGAAGGCGAACGGGAGACGAGAGATGAGGACGAGACGAGAGGCGAGACGAGAAATGAGAGATGAGAGACGAGACAGGAGACGAGAGACGAGACACGAGACAAATACTGGCGTTGAACTACAGACATGGCTTTCCACTGGAAGCATGCAGGTACGTGTTCAGTCGTCCTAGGAAACACATCCGAGTGATCTGGACTGACGATCTCAAAAAGCAATGCTGAGTTATATTCTCTGTCTGATTTTGTGTGTTCTCATCAATCATACAAAACAAGGCTACTACAGTTCCCCCACCCGTTCTCATCTAAATACGGCCCCTTTCCAAGAACTTGTTGGGAATATCAACCTGCTTGCAGCGAATGTACTCGCAAAGGTTCTTGCCCAAGCTGTCAAACGAGCTGGTCGAGTTGAAGCCGCGGTCGAGGTGGTCCTTGAGGAGGAAGTGGACGGCAAGGATGTTGGGGAACTCGTAGCGGTCAATCTGCTTCCCGGTGTCGTTCTTGCCGAGCAGCTCGCGGAGCTTGGTGGTGGTGAGGACGGTGCGGAGCCAGTCCCACTCGTCGGCGTGGCGGACAAAGAGGCCGAGGTTGCAGTTGGAGCTCTTGTCGCCGGAGCGGCCCATGACGACCCAGCCGAGGGGGCCGCGGGTGGTGGGGCCGAAGGAGGCCAGGTCGACGGGGTTGCGGGTGACGGGCAGGTCGGGCTGCTCGCGCGGGTACTCGCGGGTGTTGGTCGGGGTGGGGATGTCGACGACGGTGCCGTCGGGGAGGTGGGCGGTCTCCTTGACGAAGGACTGCGGGAGGAGGGAGACCCAGTACTCGAAGAAGGGGCGGCCGATGGCGGTGCGCATGTCCGGGGCCATGGTGCTGCCCGGGTAGCCCTGGAGGAGGTTCTCGATGCAGAAGCGGGCAAAGGAGCCGCGGTCCGAGTCGACAAAGGCGTTGCCGGAGAGGAGGTCCGGGTCGCGCGTCTGGGCGAAGATGCGCATGTCGACGGTGGCCTCTTCCTGCGACTGCGGGTTCTCGGGGACGGCGCCGGCGACCTGGAACTTGAGGCACGAGAAGCGGTTGATGTGCTCGCCCATCAGGGCCTTGGTCTGGCGCTCGACCATGGCGGCCTTTTCGGCAATGTCGAGGCCGGTGAGGTAGAAGTGGAATTCGGCCTGCCAGCCTCCCTTGGCGGTGATGCCGACTGAGGGATGTCAGTGATGTGTATACTTTCCCGGGGACGAAAAGAAAAGACGTACCCTTGGTGGTGGATGGAGGGGGAAGGCCCTTGACGCCAGAGACGTGGACGGCGTTCTCGCCGACTTCCTTGAGAACAATGTTGTCGATTTCGGCGGTCACGTCCGAGTTGAAGTAGAGAGGGCCCTGGATCTCGTAGAGGAGCTGGCTGGCAACGGTGTAGGTGTTGACCAGACCATGCCTGCCCTTTTCCATGGTGATGACGGCGTCGCCGTTTGCCTCGACAGAAGCGATGGGGTCTGGTCGGTATCAGTATATCGATCTAGGGTACTGGGGAAGGTGACTCGGGGGTACAAAATTCAGGGGCTCAAACTCACATCCCATGTCGGTGTCCTTGTCACCCAGGCTCTTGAAGCCAGAGTAGTAACCGCCGGTGGCGTAGGTGCTGCACTCGATGATGTGGCCGACCATCAGCGCACTCGCCAGCTCGTCGAGGTTGTCCCGGGTCCAGCCGTGCCACCACATGGCAGCACCGACGGTGACGGAGGCATCGGCGACACGACCGCAGAGGACAATGTCGGCGCCACCCCTGAAGCACTCTGCGATGCCGGTGCCGCCGAGGTAGCACTGGGCGCAGACGGGGTCGAAGCCCCATTCTTGGATAGACTTGTTGGCGGGGAGGTTGTAGAACGGCTCGCCTGGGCTGCGTTAGTTTCTTTGTCTCTTCTGCAAGACGAAAAGCACCCACCCTTCTTGTACAGGTCGAGAACGGCATCGGTCACATCGTCACCATCGACGACACCAATCTTGAGGTCGACGCCATGCTTGGTGATGAGTTCCTGGACGGCAACGGCGAGACCGTGGACGTCGCTGGCGCCGGCGTTGACGGCGATCTTGACGCCGCGCTTGGCCAGCCAGGGGATGGCGGGGTCGAGCTCCTCGAGGAAGTAGGGCTCGTAGCCCTTGGCGACGACGGTGGAGCCGGAGCTCATGTCTTTCTGGGCGAGGCGGTCGCGCTTGTCGGAGCCGCGGAGGGTCATGTTGCACTCGCTCATCCAGTCGCCGGTGATGACGTCGACATCTTCGTTCTTGGCCACGTCGTGGATGCCACGCTTACGGTCGTAGACACCTAGACAGGAGGTCAGTACGTCGGCCGGGTTGCTGGTGGGGGGAGACGAGGGACGAAGAGGACGTTACCTCCTGAGCAGCCGGCAATCCTGATGGGACGCTTTGCGCCGCCACCGTTGACGCCGTTGGCTGTTGCACTGGGAGCCATGGTGTGTGTGAGACGGGATGAGGAGAGGTAGAGGAAAGAAGGTTATGCTAGAAAGAATGGTATGTTGGAAACCTCAACTCTGAGCAAAGATGCGTTCTGAGTAAGGTAGGCGGTGTTGAAGGAGGATGTTGAAGGATGGAGTCTAGAGTAACATGGTTTGAGAAAAGGAGCGAGGACGGGCTGGTCGATATATAGTCGTTTCTCAGGTGCCAGCCCAGGAGCACTTGTACCCTTGGGGACAGAATTCGTCATGCCGTGAATGCGTACATCCAGTCGTGTGACGCCCTAATGGCGGGGGGCGCTGACACGACGAGGGGCAACGAGACCCAGATCTTCTAGAGTGCGGGGGCCAACGGCGGGGGGCAACGGCGGGGGGTTAGCGCTAATGATTCAGTACCCGATAGCTTGGCCACGATGGTGGGATGGCCCCCAGGACCCAGGGCTGGGTCGGCCAGTGACCAGATCTACCCGTTAACTCCGGTAGTCGTTGTTGAATCATCCTATGCACTCGGACATAGTGTCCCCTCTCATTTTTTGGCACAAGGCGGCTGGGATCGGGGAATCTTTTGCCACCAAAATAGAAATGTCTGGACACGGCATGTGGTGGTGTGGGAATGGGGTTTGCTGAGTCGGCTTGCACAATGTGGGACAGCATCGAGACTACTGACTATAGTGAGCCGACCAGTGGTAGCCGGCCCACATCAAGATCCCTGGGTTCAGATGTAACAACTATTGTCGAGATGGAGATGGACTCCCTCATACTCTGAGATAAGGCAGAGGGGCGCGCGGTATAAGTGAATAAGAGGTTTACTCATCATTGTGTTCTTTTCAAGTGCAAGGGCTAGGTTAGGTCGTTGAGACGCGTTGAGTAGCCAACTTGAAATACTCGACACTTGTATCGAGCAACTGTACCTCGAAGCTTCACAGGGTTTTTCTCTCATTCTTTGCAACAAGTAGACGAATTCTAAAGGGTCCAGTAAAGACCGACGAAACAGCATGCGCACAAGGAAAACCATCGCTAAACATAATGTTAATAGTACGTGCTACTCTACTTGTGTAAAAACCCCCCCTTCAACGTCAAAAAGGCCCATTCAACCCCCGTCCTCAAATGCTTCGTATTCTTGATGCTCTCCGCAATGGCATTGCTCTTGACATGCACATCCTTGAGATACGCCTCGCTCTCGTACGCCTCGATCGTCCACAGCCTCTCGGCATTGGCCTCATCCTTGAGAATACCGTATACCAGCGTGCCGTCTTCCTTTTCCCGGCCTTCGTCCACGACGGCCTGCCAGTAGGGGATCGAGGTGGCGGCGCCGCCCGGGTGGTAGTCGAGCTGGGCGACGATGATCCAGGGGTCCTTCTGGTCGGCGATGGTGGGGCGGTCGAACTGGAAGGTGTCGGAAGGGTAGCTGAGCATCCGGAGGGTGGGGGCCGAGGGGACCGGATTGGCGCCGATCCAGGAGGCCATGGCCGTTACGCTGGGGAGGGACATGTGTTTGTCAAAGGCGGCTTTGTTGGCATACCTGGTTTCGCAAGAATTAGA
The DNA here is from genome assembly GCF_042370955.1 of Sodiomyces alcalophilus JCM 7366. Lineage (NCBI taxonomy): Eukaryota > Fungi > Ascomycota > Sordariomycetes > Glomerellales > Plectosphaerellaceae > Sodiomyces > Sodiomyces alcalophilus. The sequence goes on along the minus strand of NW_027263541.1, from coordinate 280,211 downwards.
ATGTCGTACGAGTGGCAGGGGCACGGGGGAACTTGTCAACTTACTCTTCAATCATCCAAATGTCCGTCTGCTTTTCGGGGTCGCGGGGGATACAGACGGCGTACTTGAGGGTGTCTGGCTCGTTCTTTTGTGCCGAGTCGGCAAGGTCTAGGAGCTGCTTGAGGAGCTGATGGAATGAATCGCCGTTAGCTGGGACTTGGCAAGGCGACCTGTGACGCCGGGATGACATGGAAGGGAAATGGGAAAAAAGAGAAAGGAGTCTCACTTCATCGCGCTTCTCGATAGAGCCGGTCGGGACGGTCGCGATGACCACGACGCGGTTGCTGGGAGCGCCCATTTCTTTCAGCTTTGCTTTCGTGGGTTGCTGTGGGTGGAGATGGAAAGGTGCAGGTGGAAAGGTGCAGGATAATGGCTGTAGATTCAGTGTGGTGTTGTTCCCTCAATATTATCATGATCACCATCCTGCGCGGGTCGGGGAGGGGACATGGGCTAATATAAAGGGCGGGCCCTTGGGTCTAGTGTAGATTCCGGCCGAGAGGAGGCCCGGATTAGGCTATTTGCCCCCGAGTCGGTCTCACTGAGCTGTTTAGTGTTATCCACCATTAATCATCTTGGATTTAAGTTACACTTTTATCAGTTATTTGAGGACTGGATTATTACTTGGATTCTACTCTTCCCCTTAGAAAGGGAACGTCAAACAGAAAGAGGGAATTCCGTCTTGTATGAGAACCGCGAGTAGGTCTTTGTCCTGCATCTGCGACTCCAGAACAGCCCGTATCTGATAACAACTCTCGTAATGCGGCTGAGTAAGTAACGCGGGTTGCTAAAGACCAACATTGCGATCTCCGCCACTAGCCGGGCAGTACATTGTACACTACAACGTGGACAGGACAAGGACCGGGGTCCAAGAGAGGTACGTCCCCGGATTCGTGACTCTCGGGGTATTTCCACTGAATCATTAGCGTGCTTCCCCGCATTCCGTTTGATTTGGGGTCTTCTGAGTGGAGTAACGGATACAAAAAGTACCTAATCCCCGATCCCATGTGGAAAAGCTACTCCGCATCCGCAGTCTTCCACCGGCCGCCTCCGCGTCACTGGCTGTCGGGATTTTATCGTTTTTGCAAGTTGCCATCAAGCATTACGAGTCGACCGAATTCAGACTCCCGACTCACTTTGTCTGGGAATAGATTCCGGCTGCAACTTGCATATCCACCATTCGACTGACATGGGATAGACACTGAGACAGCCGTCACTTTCAAGTTTCAACCCCTTTACAATTCCCCTACCATCCCCGCCGTGAACCCTGAAAATCCTCACAACCTCACCATCATGCCCCGACGCCCCATTCGAATCGGCAGCCTCCCAGCCGGCAGCGACCAACTATACCGCCTGGCGAAAGGAAACGTCGACGCCATCACCGCCACCCACCAAACCGAGTCCGCCCTCGCCTCCCAAGCCATCCAGCTTCCAACCCGTCCCGACCTGGGCTACGACCCCAGCTTCCTCGACCAATTGGCCTGGAACAACGGCGACACCGCCCGTCTCATCGCACAACGGCGCATCAAAGTCGTCCACGATGGCGGCGCCCTCAACCCCCGCGGGCTCGCCGAGAAGGCCGATGCGTATTTCAAGAGCTTGGGAATATCCGATGTCACAGTCGCGTGGGTCGAAGGCGACAATGTCACGGAACAAGTTCGCTCAGGGGGCTTTGGCACCACAATACGTCACGTCGATCGGCCGGCTGTCGAGGTCCCCCTTCCATCACACGGCCAGTCTGTCCTTTCGGCCAACGTGTCTACGGGCCAAGCGGGCATCGTGCGCGCCCTGGAAGCCGGAGCGGACGTCGTCGTCTGTGGTCGCTGCGCCGAGGCGTCTCCCGTCTTGGGTCTCGCGTCGTGGTGGCACGGTTGGGACGCGAGGGACCATGACCGGCTTGCCGGGGCGTTGATGGCGGGTCACCTCATTGACTTTGGGCGGCACGAGCACGTCATGGGCGGGGGAAATGTCGGACAGGACGAGGGGCCAAGGTTGTGCGACCTGGGTTTTCCCGTGGCGGAGATTCGTCACGACGGCGACGTGGTGATCGCCAAGGTCGAAGGTTCAGGGGGCCTCGTCACGGTCGATACGTGCAAGGCGAGGCTCCTGTACGGGATTCGGGGCCCGTTTCACGGGAATCCCGACGTGGTAGCCGATACGCGCCATGTCAACTTGGAGCAGATCGACAGGGACCGCGTCCGACTCTCGGGAATCAAGGGTCTTCCCCCGCCGTTGACGGTGAAATTGGATCTTGTTCTACAGGGTGGCAAGCAAGGACCTGGTGGTCTGCACGTTGCCATGGACCAGAAGACCCTGCAGAAGCCTTACCTTCGCCATCTCCCCGTCCTGGTGCCCCAGAACCGAATACCGCTCCGAGTGCAGATTGTCGGAGGAGGCAAGGTCATCAACGTCCCGGCCAAAGAGGCGAGGGACTGCAGAGAAGTCCCCGCGCAGCCCAACTACGAACCTCGTCGCGCGAAATCGTACGGTATGGTGGGCAAAATCTTCCCTCCTGGGACTCTGAGACGGCCCCTCGGTCATCTGGTTCTCGCTACGGCTAGTAGTGGGGGGACGGGAGGGAATGGTGCGAACGTCGGCTTCTGGGTGAGCGACCAGAGGGCTTGGGAGTGGCTGTGTGGGTTCATGACCAGCGCGAGGTTGAAGGAGTTGCTAGGGGATGCTTGGGATGAGAGGTATGTGCTGGAGAGGTGTGAGTTTCCCAACTTGTGGGCCGTACACTTTGCCGCCAAGGAAATTGGGCGGGATGGCGTGAGTATGAGCGGCGGGCTGGACCGGTTTGGGGAGTATGTAAGTGAGATGCTCCGGGGTAGGGTTGTCGAGATGCCTGCCGAGTTGGTGCAAGCGGAGACGGAAAGGAGGAAAACTAGGCCATGGTCTAAGCTGTAAGATGCGATCACGTTTGGGCTCTCAAGCTGTATGATTACATTGTAGACGTCAAGCGAAAGGTTCATGTTCTCATGTCTTCAGGTGTCAGGTGATGGCCTCAGGTGATAGACACTAACAAGCATTTACCTAATAATTCGAGTCTTCGACTCCCCCGTGAGTGTGTAAACCCTCATGGACATGTCCGCCAAGCATAAACACGGGGTAGTTGAGGCCCGAGCCCGGCTCCGGCTGCGGCTAAAGAAGGGGGGGTGGGGCTGCGAAGAGCCGAGGTGAGACTCCGTATTCGTACGTGACACGTCTCTGGCGGTATTTATCTGGATTACCAATACCAAGATGGTGGCTCCGCCCCGGACTGTTGGAATTAGTGACGCCAGTCTCTTCATAAGGTACTGGTATTTCCACCGAGCTAGGTCCCGTTACAGCTTTGGAAGCGTGGCAAGCGTCTTCACACAATGTCTTCCCAAGCGCGCCACGAAAGAATACTCCGCAACGTCTACTTTACCAAGACAACTCGTCATCAGTAACCGCCGATACATAGCACACTCTGGCGAAGCATAGGCTAAGATCCAGCCGCCTGCCATGTTCTTCTCGTACGTATTCAGACCACCAACTCTCCACCCTCGTCAAACCCACCCCCTTTTCATGAGTTGCTTGCATCTAACACAATGACTGAGCAGGCCACTCCACTTGGCATTCCTAAAGAGACACGCTTTCTCCGTGGCTTTGGCCCGCGTCTCTCCTCGTTTCCAAACTCCGTTCACCTGCCCCACAAACGGGCAGATTAGGACATTTTCGACATCATCGCGCGTACAACGGCGGGCGATGTTCCAGGAATACCGACGTTCGATACTCAGCGTTATGTAGACGGCGCTTCTATATCGGTTACCATGACACATGGGGTGTGAAAAAGGGAGGCCATGGCCTTCCGTTGGACGACAGATGAACGGATGATACCCTCGAGAGAAAGGCGCGAGGAATGCGGCGCAAGTGGATAATTTTTATTTTGACCATCAAGACCGATGATACAGTTACTCGGTGAGATTCCCCGAGTTCTGCTTTTCAGCAACGTCAATCTAATTTGACCGATACTACAGAATGATTCTCTTCGGCCCGGAAATAGTAAATGGACATGAAGAGCATTGGGAGCGGCTGCTGAACATTGAATACCATGATGTATACTAAGATGATGATAGCGATCTTTTGAACCAGAGCGAGAAACCTCTGAAATGAATTTGCGTTACTCGGGCCCTTGGAACCTCAACCCTCTTCTCTTGTATGCGCGCTAGACATTACGTCCCCTTGACATTTTACCCGGCAACTCCTGCCCCTTTTCCAAAAGATGAAAAAGGTGCCGAAAATGTTTGTATTTATTGAAGCAGAGGTTTCGGTCTGATTAGGTCCCTAAACACTAGCCAAGCTACTCCTAGAACAGTGAGGAACCACCATAGGCGGACAGGTGCCTGCCCGGGAGGGTTCTATCGCAGGTAATACTAGACTCAAAGCATTGCCCATGGCTGTTATAGAAAGGAGTACACTCGCAGATGTGAAGCAGGGGCTGATTAGCCTGTACATCGAAGAGACACCATCGAAGAGACACTGGGGCATGTCCCAGCTCTCCGCCACGGCCCGCATGCCACCAAGTGCCGTCTTCAATGGTGTCCGGGTCCACAGGGGTATCGGTAATCAGGCGTACGTTGTATATACTCAAGGGCGTCCACCTGTTGCTGCGCACCTAGTTGACATGCTGACCGAATACTGCGGCCTTACGGATGAGGGTCGATTGGCGATGCGATCGCCTGTCGTTTCCACCTAGGCTCCCGCCGGCATCAATGAGTCGACATACCAGGCGATGCTAGCGAGGGTAGTCCTCGGTACCTGTGGCTGGTTCCCTTTCGTTCTCGGAGAGGATTAGTTTGTTGCCAACGCCATCCTCCAGGGCACATTGGATAGCATCGGCCGTCGGGGCCGACGAGTAGTCAGAACAAACGGCCAACTCGCACCTGCCGTACTGCGAAGCAGTTCGGAGGGGACTGAAGGTGGGATCGCAGGATTGCTGCACCGCTGGATCCTCGCCCGCATCAAGAATCATTTGTACGGCAGTTTCGTCTCTGAAGATGGCGTGGTGTAAGAATTCATGCCAAGATTTCACGTCGTCATGTCATGGTCGAAATAGGGTCCTAACGAGTCGGAGAAATCCGCCTGTCGAGATATTGCCGCGTCCATTTTTCGGGGAGGTGGTGAGAGGCCGGACCATGAACAGCCTGGACTCGAGTTGGAGATGATGGAGAGGGGTAGCAGCGGCTTACCTAATTAGTGTGCAACGGACCAACGGAACGGTACTTGGGTACCCGGACCGGAAGAATGAAAATCCCCCAAAGTGGGTGTAGGTGTAATCATCTCGACTCGAAAACCATTCAGCCATCGAAAGCAATAACAGGAGAGATCCCCATTCCTTCCTTGCAAGTGACTCTGACAAGTGATGAGCGGGTTGTGTCCGTTCGCTTCAACAAGCAATGGATTTAGTTGAAGGTAATCATGCCATGTCTACGAAAAGGTCTTCATTACTGTACTTCGTACGTGTGGCTTCGGGAAATGGAACAATTATCCTCCGATGAGGTGCCAGTGGATCTCTTGGACCCACTCATGAATCTTAGTCAGCATTCAGCTCTCCAATTACCCCAATACCCCGGATTTTAGCAGCGCCCGATGACACGCTCTGACATTCCATTCCACCGACTTGCTCCACGTAAAAGGCCCCATCACCGACGCTTGAATCGAACCACGCCAGCCCCCTACGCTGTCAACACAATCCCGTCGACCCAGGAGACCGACCCATCTCTGATCCCACTCCATGTTGCGCATCTGCGGTCAGCAATTCAAATCATAGCCGACCCTCCTGTTGCCATTCCTGGATCACGTCGAGCAAGTCTCAGAGTCTACGACTCCGGATCACGACCACCCGCCCCCCGAGCATCAGCAGCAGCTCTCTCGAATGGACCCCCCATCTCAAGCACCCAACGGCAACCCGTCAGTGCCGGCATCAGCGCCGTTGCCGCCGCCGGCGCAAGGCGCACGTCGCCATTCCGTTGCCATGTCCGTCACCTCCGCCACCTCCCCATCCTCTGCAGACTCGGCCACCCCCGATCCCACAGGGACGGGGGGCCTGTCGCAGAAGGAAATCGACCTCCAGAGGAAACGAGCACGGGACCGCAAGGCCCAGCAGGCCATGCGAGACCGCAACAAATGGACCATCCATAACCTGACCGAGCAGGTGGCCTTCCTCAACCACGCCGTCGAAGAAAAGAGCCGCCACCTCGCCATGCTGCAGGCCCGACTCGCCGCGCTGGAGAGCGAAAACACCCAGCTGAGGACCCAGAACGCCGCCCTGCAGCTGAGCCTCATGGGACGGGAAGACGAAGCCGATGCAGCCGCCGCCGCCGCCGCTCTCCCTCCCGGCGCCACGCGAGCCATAACAGCGCCCCGTCCCGGCCAGGCCGTCGCACCCACCACGCTTCACCCGTGGGAGATCTTACCCAAGGACACCCCGCCTACCTGCCTGGCCGACGAGATCCTGCAGAGCTTCATCGTCTCGGTGCGCACCAAGGGGTTCATCGCTTCCAAGCCCGCGCACGAGAGGGCGGCTGCCTACTCTCGCAAGCCTCGGCTCTGTTCCCTGATGGACCCGCGACGGAGGACGGAGGATGTTATAAGTAACGTGGTGGCCGACATTGTGCGTTCCTATCCCGAAATCGAGACCCTGCCGAGACAGGTGGCCGTGTTTTGGAACATGGCTTTGCTTCTCAAGGTGAGTTGTTTATTGTTACAAGTCTGTATTTCCGGGCCAGGAAAAGAAAATGGTGGGGGAGAAGTGGTTGGCGCTGAATCATCACGGACCCATTCTCCGAACATGGCCCAAATCAAACCCAGTCTACTGACGGAGCGCCATGATGGCCAAATCATAGTGGATGGTCCTTCTTGACAGGGAAAGCTGGGAGCAGATGCCCCCTTGGCTACGGCCCGTCGCGAGCCAGAGGGCGATCCCTCACGCCGCCTGGATTGATCGCATTCCATGGTACGTGTGGCCCTACGGAATCCATCCCGCTTCCATGCCTTTACTTTTGCCCTGGGCTGACATCTGGACAGGCCCAAGGCTCGCGAGTACCTCGTCATGCACCCGGAAATCACCCTCGACGACTGGGCCGCCCTCTACAGCTCGAGCTTCAACGTCAGCTGGCCCTACGACCAGTCCCACGTCGTCATCGCCATGACGAACCCGAACGAGCCCGGCGTGACCGAGTATACCATCAACCCCGTCTACGAGGAGCATCTCCGCCAGATGCACAATTGGACCGTGGGCGACAGTTTCCGGAAAAGGTTTCCGGAGATTAGCAAGCTTATCGACGAGGACCGCGAGGCATGAGGTCTCCCTCGTCTTGACGGGGAATAGTACCGTCATCCTACTGTCTACTCCTCACGGTCATCAATGCCCGCTGCAACGACTTTCGACTTCCATTACGAACCATGATTCCAGTCGATATTCAAACAGTCACAAAAGACAGACGGCTCATTCTTCTGGATCATGTCACTCGTTGGGTTGGGGGAACTCTGAGCGAGCTTTCACCGCAGTCCCGGATCACGACTCCCGGACATGACAGGGATCTCCCTTGAAGGGCGATAGCACCAACGATTCTTGATGCACACCGTCTCCATTTCCCCGCACAAAGACCGGCGTCTAGAATCTGGGGAAGAACAAACCGTGGGGATACTCGATACGCCAGCTTGTCAGTTCCAGTCTCCAACTCGGGATCCGGGGCGACCGCATCGTGCCCTGCGTTTAGATGCCGAGAAGAAACGCATTCACCTTAGCCTCTGCACTCACTCCCTCCACGCCAGCCGACCGCCGCCATTTCAGAAACATCCGCGACGAACAGAACCGCCACTATAGTCGCTTTGGCTGGCGTTGGTCCGGTCGAGCCTATCCGTTTTAAGAGGACCGTCGTGCGGTGGTCGTCGTACGTACAGCATTTCTGCGCATGGCCTACAAATTCCAAGGCCGGCCTGATCGGATCTCATAACTTGTTGTGTACAGCAACTCCATGAGACAGTACAATGTTTGTAGTCTATCGCAGTCTTCACTGATATACGGATAGGACATATAGGATGACACGGCTGAGCAGCCACCGACTTGGCGGCGCCACAACTCCCGCGGTTGCGACTTTTGTAAAGATGCGAGCCTGTCAGCATGTCGTTAGGGAGTGAGCCATACGTCCCGTACCGTGGTTCCTAATCTTCCATTTCTTTCCGCTTCGTATCTATTTATGCAGGTGGAAAAGACCAGGCGACAGCTCATAGGGGAGGGAGACGGACCACTCTGCCTGATGCAAGATGACTACACAACGTTTGCCGGCGATCACGAGCAGCCAAAGTCGAAAGAGCCCAACAACGGCCAAACCCAAATACATCTTGGCGCCCCCTGCAAAAATGGCGGTACGGATCAGTAGGGGGATATCCTACTATTCAGGCGGGAATGCGAGTCCAAGGGTCAAGCGCTTCAACTTCTCACGGCAACTGCTGAGATGTGGTGTACGATAGCAGACCATTGACCTTGTGGTAGCTTGGTTAATTCTGGCGTTGCGTTGGTGGCTTTACTTAGCAACTGTCTGTCTTGGCTATACGATTTGTTATGACAACAGTACGTAGAAACGTATGAATTCAAGTCTGAGTGAGCCGTACTAGCGACCTATCCAGGCCTCAGGGCCCGACCGCCAGGTCACTGGGCCTATTAAGAGGATGCTGTTAGGTATGAGCTGAGACAGAAGCGCTGCTTTTCTTGAAACAGGAGATTTCAGAGAACCATCTGACGGGCCGCTCTTCAAAATAATCAAATTATCATCTCTCCTAATGTCAACCCCCTATTTCCCTTATGCCCAGCCCTCTGCTAACCCCGCCACACCGCCTCAATAATCACCATAAAGGTCAACGGATTCGCTTCCACCCTCACCAAGTCGAACCTCTCATCCGCCTCGCGGAAGATCTCCTTCCACGCACCAACAGGCCTCTCCTTGGCGCTGAACAGGGCCAACATGCGGAGATCCGTCGACGTGCCAAACTGCTGGATGGACCGGGGAAGAGGGGGCCCGGCCGTGCTGCTTGCCAGCTCGTCCTGCTTGCCGACGTAGTCGATGAAGAGGACCCGCGCGCCGGGTTTCATGGCCGGGACCAGGTTGCGGAGGATCTGCACGGACTCCTTGTCGGGCCAGTCGTGCAGGATGAGCTTGATCATGTAGACGTCGGCCTGCTGGGGCTGCGGGTTGAAGAAGTTGTGCGCCGAGTAGGTCACGCGTCCCTTGAGGTCTTCGGGGAGGTTCTTCTCGAAGACGGGTTGCGCCTGGGGGAGGTCCTGAACGATGATGTTTAGGTCGGGGAACTTGCGGGCGAGGACGATGGAGTCGTGGCCTCCTGAACCACCGAGCTGTCGTTGATATGCCGCGTTAACACTTTTCTTAAAGTACAGCAAAGGAGAAGATGGAGGGAGTCCTGGAAAGGGGGGAAGAAGAAGCAAAGGAAAAGGACAGAGGGGAAGAACTCACATCAACGACAGTGGCCTTGCCGGCAGCCTTCCAATCATAGGCATTCTCAACAACGTCCTCCAACCGGAAAATCTCCTTGATATAGTCCATAAACTGCACAAACGTCCGCTGCCTCCACCCCTTCTTCTCCCCCTCGCCATCATTCTCGATAAACTCCCACGAGTTTGCATATTTGCCCGCCAGCTCGCCGCTGTGATACAACGAAAAGGCCGTCTGGGTCATGTCCTGGGCCAGCTCCGTCTTGCCGGCGTTGTACCTCCGCAGCGCCTCCTGCATGACCGTCATGGGCGGGCCAGCGTCGTCCAGGACGGTAGAGACGAGGGCACGCAGGCCGGCCGACTTGGCGAGGGCGGCAGATCGAGAAGTGTGGCGGATGCGCGGCGGGGAATCGGGCTCGAAGGTGGTCTTCTCGAAGATGCGGAGGGTGATGCCGTGCTCGATGACGCGCGTGACGACTTCTTCCGGGAGGGTGGTGTGGCGGGCGATTTCGGCAAAGGTGGCCGAGCCGGCGAGCGGCACGGCGGCCCAGAAGTCAAAGTGGTTTAGGATGTTGAGGGCCGCGACGTCGGGCATGCACTGGATTGAAGAGGTCAGCCACGGAACGAGCTACGGGACGAGGACTGGCGACGGCTTACATTGTGCGCGTAATTGAAGATGCTCTCGCTGGGGCCTTGGACGAGGTACATCATGTCGTTGAGGTGGTCGATGAGCTGCTGGCGCTGGAGGAACATCTCCCCCGTCAGACCGCTGTAGCTTGTCGGGCTGTCGGCGGCGAAAGTGGGTTCGGGGATTTTGTTCTCCTCTAGTGTCCGGGTGAAGGCCTCTGTGACCTCGGCGATTTTCGCCACGAGGCCCTTGAGGGTGGGTTGTGAGTCGGTCATGGTTGCGAGGGAGAAAGGGGCTTGGTGTTCAATGATGGATTCCAGGGAGAGACGGAGAAAGCAGAGAAAACCAGACACTCGGACGACGGCCTTGGAAATACGCAACTGGTATTTAAAGGCTGGCGCAAGGTCGGTTCATCCGAGGGGTAGCAGTCGCATTCTCTCCACCTGCATCTTGCATGATCCCCGTCGGGGGGCCAACCTATGTGTAAGTGAGTGCTTCGAGCCATTGACTAGAGGGGCACTCCGCCCGTCGCTGTTGGTCGTGATAGGCTGCTCGAACAACTGCGGATGCATCTGAAGAAGAATAGCAGCGAAAAGGAGCAGAAAAGGCCTCAAGCGTTACATGGTAGCCCCCTGGTTTCTGGGTAGAAGGGGGTTAGTAGGGAGCATTCGCGGGGATGATTGGTCACAGCGGACCATCTAATCAATCTCATCAGATAAGATGGGACGTTGTGTGGATCGCTACGGACCCCTCATCTGCCGAAGTCCGGGCCGATGTCGGGCTGCGTGAAGAGTCTATGTCTACTAAGTATTCTCTTAGGTTGTTCGTTAGTATACAAACAACCATCCAAGGATTTTGGACAATACCAGCGTCATGACCACCTGTGACCTGTCCGTCCTGATGTGAGCATTAATAGACATTACTTTTCTATTTCTCAACCCACAAACCAAAATACAACGTGCATAGACGAGCAAACCAGAAGCATGGATTGATGGCCAAGGCATGTGTCAAACCGTGGGCGTCAAACAAACAGCTTGTAAACTTCATGTTTTTCTCACTGGTCCGTAAGAAGTAAGTAGGTTACTAGGGAGCCGGGATAACAATCCACAAGATACTATAGGGGGGAGAGACCGCAGGACGTGTGAGCAGGCTCCTCAGACGCACCAGAGTGTATACTCGAGCTCAAGGAAGCAACTCGGAGTACTAATCGCTCTCTGTCCAAGCACACAACCACCTCGAATGCCAGTAAACGTCCTGACCGCACAGTGGACATATTACTTGGCCCCGCCACGCATATCAAGTTGACATGCCCAAGTCTGGCGTCCCAGCCTCTGAAGATTGTGAAATCAGAGCATGCCCGCAGCAGCCAGCATGGCGAAAAGAACGACCCCCGAAGACGACATCAAGTGCGAAGCAGCACTGCAGTCGTCGCCATTACCGCCGTCGCCATTGCCGCCGTCTCCATTGCCGCCATCACATCCACCGTCGTGATCCTTGTCCTCGCCAGGCTTGACGGTTTCCACAACGGTAGTGGTAGTCTACAGGAGAAGCACACGTTAGACATCAGCATGACCCTAACGTCAAGCCAAATGAAGGAGAATGGGAAAAAGGGGGATCGGCTTTACCGTGGCAGGGTCATCCTGCGTTTTTGACCCCGAACCAACCTCGACGCCGCATGCCTCACCGGCAACGGAGACGCCCTCTTCGTAGTATCTCCAGATTTCAAAATGGCCGGCGCAGGAGAGGCATTCGTCGAACTGTTCGCGCCAGGTGGAGTTCTCGCAGTGGGCCTCCTGCGTGGCGCCGATGACGGTGGCGCCTTGCACCCTGTTAGCAGGTAGGACCAAGGGCTCAGAGATAGGGAGGCGGGTGAGGACTGATAACTCATGTGTGGGCTGAACTGCCCTGGATGTCACGGAAGGGATGACGATACATACCACAGGCAGCATGGCACTCGAATCTCTCTCTCTCACTGCCGTCCTGGCGGGCGTGGATGGCAACAATGTCGACTTGTTCAGGGGTACCAGCGACCGAGGGGAGCGATACCATGAGGCCGACAGCAGCGGCGAGAGTAGCCATGGTGGTCTTCATCTTGATGTTGTCTTGTACGTACTACAATGGAAAAGATTAACACGGATGCTGCTGTGAGGGAGAGGCGAGTTGGTAGAGATATTCGTGGAGGGTGGATAAAGAGGCTTGGCGAGGAGAGAGGGCGGAGAGAAAGGTTCACGGGGAGACCACCTTACTTATGGACCAGCCGGAAAGCAGCTCCATCGACGGAGAGAATGACAGTGTCTAGTCGATGACGAGCGATGTACGAAATGCAAAGATGATCAATGCTCGTGGGAGTGTCTGAGACGTTGGGTAGGACTAATCGTTGGGCCTGGATCGTCAGCGGTCGCCATGTATGCATCGTGACATGGTTTCGCCGTGGCTTGATGAGGCTATAGCCGAGACGTCCAGGTGGCCTGGAGTAACAAGGAGTCCGTCTGTATATGGACATTGCACGACTGCGACTTGCGTGTCAACTTCCTTCTTTCGTCAATCGTGGAACTGTCCTGCTGGGTGCCATGGTGCCATGGTGCACCGACACACCGCTGTCCCTGTTCTCAGACTACCCTTTCCTGCGACCGACCATCGGGAATGACAAGGTGACGGGAGACCGGGACGGGGACGTGGAACGAGTCGGACGACCTGTTGTTTGGCAGACTAAGGAGTAACTTGGTGCAAGCCACTGAGCGACTGGCTCTGATGGCCCTCTTCTGAACTAGAAACACTCCTGTCCATCGACCACATGCACGGCACAGCTGATCTATTCCAATTCACGGCCGGTGTCGGGATGACGGGGAAGATGAGAAGGGACGGAAGGGGCCGTCAGAAGAGACGACATTGGAGGACGGACAAACGGCTGGCTGTGCCACGAGCTTGCCGAGCTTGCCTGCATGTAACGGAAGCAATGCAAACATTGTCCATGTTGGCTGTTACCATGTAACCACCAGGAGAACAATCGAGCGGGACGACCGTTCCAAGTTGGCTAGGACAACTCCTCGTGACTCATCGTTGTAATGCAGTGCCTCCTTGATGCAACGATCTTCACGCCTCCCACGCCTCCACAAACGTAGACCGATCCCATCCATACATGCGGTTCAGTCTCCGCCCGAGACGTCGTCCCAGCCAGAAGGGGATCTTACTAGAGGGGTGAGGCTCGTGTACCTGTAGCGGCTTGCCACGGACAGCGTTGCTTGCCCCCTTCCCTTCCTCTTCGTTCCCGTCGGCGGAAAAGATGGAAAATCGCGGCCTGAACTGCCATACAGAGCCGTATATCTTTTCGGCTGAGAAGCCCACCTTGGTCATGGCGTAGAGGAAGTCGGACCAGTTTGTCTCGCCGGCTTGGCGGGTGGCGTCAGGTGTGAAGAAGAGCGCCTGGAAGGCCTTGAGGGCTCGCCGGTCTACGCGTAGCACAGGGGCGGTGTTATCCCCGCTGTTCTCGCCCGCGGCAGACGCAGCAGCATCATTTCCGGAGGCGGTGGTGACTGTCTCCACCCCAGTCTTGGTCGGGTCTGGGACGCCCCGTGTCTTGACTTTGGGCGGACGAGGAGCGGCAGCGGTCTTCGATTTGGATTCTTCGTCTTGGACGTTCAGGCCGCCAAACGGCGCCGCGAGAGAGGACGGATCAATGGCGCCTTTACCCTGTGGTTGGGCCTCCGGCACCTGCATCTCGGCCCAGGGCGGGGTACGCTGTGGCTTTCGCTCGACGAGGATCTCTCGCAGCCGCGGGTTCAGCGTATCCTGGTACGAGGCGAGGAAGGCGGCCCAGAAGGCGTCGAGGGCGGCCTCGGCAGAGCGCATGGCCTCGACGTTCTCCTTGGTCCGCTTCTTGGCTGCCGGGTAGCGGAACCTCCCGTCGGTGGGCACGGCGAGCTGGGCAAAGTCGCTCTTCAATGCCATCTGGCTGAGGGGCCCCATCCACCGCGTCCGGTCGGCAAAGTCCTTGTCGATCTGCTCGCGGGCTTCCATCATCTTGGTCTCAAACGTGTCGGACCAAGGCTGGAACAGCTTGAGCTGACGGAGACACTCGGAGATGAGGGCGAAATGACCGAGCTGGTCGCGCACATGGGAGCTCAGCAGGGCATGGACCGACGAGTCTTTCCGGGTTAGGTTGTCGAGCATGTCGAGCAGGACCGGGGTCGTCAGGAGAAAGCGCTCCTTGTCGTCCCACAGCATCCGCATGGTGGCCAGGAGATCCTGCTCGTTTTTGGTGCGGGAGATGGGCCGGGAGACGACCTGGATCATGGTGGTTTGCGGGTTCGGCGGCGGCTGGCGCACAAAGTGGCTCCGCATGGGCGGCGAGGCGGGGAAAATGGTCTTCAGGATGGCGACGGGGCCGACTTCCATCCGCTCGAGGGCGGCCCAGAGGTGGTAAAAAGCCATGGCAAGGTCTTCGGGCAGGTCCTTGGCCGGGTCGATTTGGTCCCTGTGCTCCTCCATGGCCTGGCGGAGCTGGACGACCTTGTCAAAGGCGACTTGCCAGACGCCCAACGATACGATCTTGTCGACGAGCGCGCTAGTAACGACGCGGTCCCAGAAGACCTGAATGCGCAGCGGGTTGAGGCTGGGGTGCGGGTTCCCGTTGGTGTCGAGCAGCATCTCCTGGCGATGCTCCTTGACCTCCAGCATGGTCTGGGCGAAGGATTCGGGGTCTTCCCGCAAGGACCACAGGTCGTCCTCGAGTTTGGCCACCTGGGCGGCGACGACTGTCTCGAGACGATCGAGGTCCAGATGAGCGGGCGGTCGGTAGGCGGATTCGAATTTGGTGACGGCCAGGGATGTCGGAGCCTCCGGGTCGTTGTCGGTGGCAGAAACGCGGGGCGGCTCGTCGGTGACGGGGTAGTTAGGACCCACCATATCACCGGGCGGTATATCATGGAGGATGTCCAGGCAGCAGCGGATCAAGAAATCGTAGAGCTTGGCCTGTATCCTGAGGCAGTTGAGGCCGTCGCCCGGTACGAGGCCCCTGGCCTCGTGCATCCAGAAGAAGGCGTCTTCGTGGTCGTCCCAGTGATAGACCTGACCGTAGGTGTCTGGGTCGGTACGGCCACGGAACATGAGCACGTACTCGTTGAGGAAAGGGCGGTCGATGCTCTGGGTGACCAGGCCGACGTGGTAGGCGGCTACGTCCGAGTGGGCGAACTCGTCGGGACGGTGACGGCCGCGGGCGTTGAGCATGATCAGCAAGGGTTCCGTCTTGGTCAGGTCTTCCAGGTTCAGGTACGGCATGAGATAGGCGTCCTCGTTCTTCTCGTCGATAATGACATTCTGGGGTTTCTTCTTCCAAGCGGCGACGTCGGGGAGGTGGTCCTTGGGCATGTCGGGGAAGGCTTGGAGCAGGGTGGCGCGGCGTTTGGGTTTCGACTTGCGGGTCCATCTATTCTGAATGGTTGCCTCGTGCCTCAGAACGATATCACGGAGGGTATTCCATTTGGAAAAGATGACAGGCGCGAGCCGATCCCTCTCTGCTCTGACCTTGCTGGCTGTGGTGGTGCGGAGACCTGCAGGGAGAAGGTGGGCGTAAGGGTTCTCGGAACCCGAGTCTTCCGAGTCGGACATGAACGATAAGATGACTGGGACGATAAAGGTTCGTTGAAGGTTGGTGGGGAGAAAGACAGGGGAGCGTCGTTTGCATATGATGAGGGTCAATTACGTCGAGTCGCCTGGATGACGATTGGTTTTTTTGGGCGGTGAGCTCGGGAATCTGCAGGTGCAACCACGGTACAACGTACAAGGTAAAAGCCACGTGTATTCGTACTTGCGCTTTCCTTGATAGATTACCTAAGGAATTATTACCTAAGGTGTAGATCTTTGGCTGACAAATCATCTGGAATAAGTACCAAGTACCGTGGAAAAAGGGGCTTGACCATCTCAACAAGATATCTCTCACCAAAGAACTCATCAAAATGGTCATCTCCAGCCTTCAACATCTCTTCCATCAGTATGAGTGGAATGAAAGAAGTATGTAAGACGATGTACGGGGATGGATTCTCGTCGAAGGACCGTCGTGGGCCTCGTATGCATCATGTGGCCGGTCCATCCCGGTTACGGTGAATGATGTCTTGCTGTCTCAAGCTGTTGTCGGTAAGCACGACATCCAGAAACAGGGTACGGGCCGGAGGTGAGAAGTCGTTATTGACGAGATGAAGGTATGGTTTGCTAATTGCCGTCGCATTGAATGATATGTAGAACGCATTCTAGATCCGTCATTCACGTGAATGCCCCGATTCGTATGAGATGAAGGACTGGAAGGATTCTGAGAGGTGAGTTCAAGTTTTCTGTTTCTGTTTCTGTTGTTGGTTTGTTGGTTTGTTGAGACTTCCCCTGAGCACTGCTGCAGAATCCAGGGTCCTCGTTGGAACCGCCAAGCGCCCGCGGTGCCCACTGGACAAGGGGGCCCCTGGTGACTGAACCGAGCAAAACTACCCAGCATCTTCTCTTCAACACCACTCACATTCGCTTTTATGACCTAGTGCACGACTCGATCCCTCGTGCTCATCAATTCTCCTCTCAGAGGCCCCTCCGCCAAGAGTTTCGAGCTTAAGAGCACGGGCTGGTTGCGCGATTGCGCAATGTCGTCCGAGACTCCCAACCACCCCCAAGTGCACGATGTCCTCATTATAGGCGCCGGAGTGGCAGGATGCGGTGTCGCACAGGCATTCGCAAAACAGGGCCGTCGCATCCTGGTCGTCGAGAGAAGTTTGAAGGAGCCGGACCGTATCGTCGGCGAGCTGCTTCAACCCGGTGGCATGGACGCTCTCGCTCGACTGGGCTTGTCCGAGTGTGTCCAGGACATCGGCGCCACCCCTGTCGAGGGCTACCATTTGTACTGGAAGGGCGAGGAGGAGGCTACCTTTTGGTTTTGTCCTCCGTCTGACTCGGCACCGTCCGGGTCTCGGTCCTGTGGAGCAGACGAGGCGGAGACGCCTTCAGGGAGGAGTTTTCATCACGGCAAGTTCGTGGGAAAGCTGCGTCGACGAATTGCCCGGGAGGAAAACATTACGCTCGTCGAAGCTACGGCGTTGGAAATTCTTCGTGAGGCGAGGACGGGAGCTGTCATCGGGGCCAAGTGTTCGACAGGCCGCGACGGTGACACGATCAATGTTCGTACCCTGCTGATGCCTTGCCTCCAAGTCCACCTGTCTTTCTGGTTCCTAAATCTGACGCCACCTTGGCAGTATCTCGCGCATCTCACTATCCTAGCCGACGGTTCAGGCTCCAACTTTCGCTCCCAATTCACCGCCTGCAGGCCGCAAGCCCAGTCGAGATTCTGGGGCCTGGAGCTCCTCGACGCCGACCTGCCCTTCCACAACTACGCATACGGCGTCATCGGGTCAGGTCCGCCCATGTTAATGTACCAGATCTCTCCACGGGAAACTCGGATCCTCATCGACATCCCCAACACGGTGTACGCTGAGATTGGCGGCTCACGAGGCGTCCCGGCGTATATTCGCGATCGCGTGGCCGCCTCAGTCCCCGACTCGGTCAAGCCCAGCTTACGAGATGCCGTCGACCGCGGTCGCCTCCGCAGCATGCCGAATGCGTGGGTGCCCTCGACCCAGAACCGGACGCCGGGACTCGTGGTTCTCGGAGATGCTGCGAATATGCGACATCCCTTGACGGGCGGCGGTATGACCGTGGCGCTCAAAGACGCCATCCTTCTCTCGCGCCTGCTCGATCCGGCCGAGATCCCGTCCCTCGAGGACTCGGGTGCTGTGCTGAGGAGAATGTCCACGTTTCACTGGAGACGCAAGATGCACGCCGCATCGCTCAACATCTTGGCGCAGGCACTGTATCTTTTATTCGTGACTGAGGGTATGTTTTCTTTCCCGTCAAGTGGTATCAATTGATCACTCAGTTGCTGATCGTATGCCTTTCTTTAGACCCGAGGCTACAAATCATGCAGACTGGCTTCGTTCGATACATCCAAGCCGGCAAGGAGAACTTTGCAGAGCCTGTGGCCATCATGGGAGGCATCGTTGAGAACCCGCTGCGGCTCTTCTACCAGTTCGTCCGCATTGCCGTCTACAGTGTTCAGATTCACTTGCGCCAGGCTGGCCTCCTGGGCTTCCCGCGCGCTCTTGCCCAGTCCTTCTTGGTTTTTGTCCGCGCTGTTGGTATCATCTTGCCATCGATCCTTGCCGAGTTGAAGGCATGATTGCATAGCGTGCGCGTAAATGCAGAGAGCTTATGCGGTTGGGAAAGCAGCAGCAGCAACTTGCACCTCGCGAACTAGGGTCGGCGCCTAACTCCACCCGCCCTCCACCAACGAGTGGATGGGAATGCATCCACACCGCAGGCCTGCAGTTGGCCCCCTCTGCTCTTACATACGTTGTACATCCAGGCGCCAATAGCCCTGGCTCTCTTACTCCTCATGCCGGCCTATTTTGAGCGAAACAACAGACCCTTGGGTGAGGCCCAAGTGGCCTCTCCAGCGCTTCGGTCTTCCGACGCCTCGGCCTTCCAAAGCTTCCAACCCCATACAGTCTACAAAGGATATAGACAGGCTCCCCCCACAAACGTTACACAGTATTCATGTTTCCAAAAGTTACACAAGCAACTGGCGCTGTTATGGCAATACGCCGGCGCATTCTCCTTGTCCAGCCATTATGCCATCATCGGAGAAGGTCGGCTGGGTAGATTCCCCCGACGGCCGGGGAACCATCGACATCTTCATCTCCAACTTCATGGCGCTCTTCGTCTGCGTCTGGACCGTCCTCCACCACAACATCCAAGCCAAGCACGACACGGAATGGCAGATTTTCTGCCGCAAGATGCGCTGGGCAACCCTGGCCATCTGGGCGCCGGAAGTGCTGACGCTGTTCGCCATCATGCAGTGGAACGCCGCCAACTTGTCGGTCCGGGAGATGCACGCGCTGGGCCAGACCGACTGGACCGTCGTCCACGCCTTCTACGCCAACGCCGGCGGCTTCGTCCTCGCCACCCCCAACTTCCCGGCCTTCCCCATCAACGCCACCTCGGTGCACTACCTCTGCCGCCACCGCTGGATCAAGCCCCCCGCCGTCACCCGCGCCGAGATCTGGGACCGGAGCAAGGCGGACCGCTTCGCCAAGGGCGCGGCCTTTCTACAGGCCGGATGGCTCCTCGTGCACATCATCGCGCGCGCGAGCCAGGGCCTGGCCATCACGCCGCTCGAGGTCTTCACCGCCGCCTTCATCGTCCCCACGCTCGCGACGCTGTATTTTTGGTCCAACAAGCCGCAGAACGTCACGGAACCCACCGTCATCGCTGTGGATTGGACCATAGATGACCTTTTGCTCTGGGCCGGCGATGCGGCGAGGGAGCCCTACGTCGACACTCCGTTGGATTTCGTCGAGAAGCCCGTCTGGGACGGGTGGCGGCGGCGGCCCTCTTTGCTCCATTTCGGGGGCCTCGAGAGGAGACCCTTGACGAGGATACCAAACGACTATTCTCCGCCGCCGCCGACGGGGAAAGAGGCCACCATTGTGTGGGTGGTTTCCGTCGTGCATGCCGTGATTCACCTCGTCAGCTGGTCGTTTCCGTTCCCCACGGCTACCGAGGGGGTTCTCTGGCAGACGAGCAGCTTGATATTGCTGGTCGTCATGCTGATTGGGGGTTTGGTGCCGGTGCTCTCGACTCAACCTTGGTTTGATTTCACTTTTGACTTGTTGTGGATATGGACCCGGAAGGCGAGAAAGGACACCTTTATTCGGCGCTGGTTATTCAAGTCTGTGGCTGATCTTGCGTATACCGTGTATATTATCGCTCGGCTTGTGATCTTTGTTGAGATCTTTCTGGCGTTTCGGTCCATGCCGAAGGATGCCTATCATGATGTGCACTGGATGGCTTTCTGGCCGCATGTGGGATGAGGGAAGATGGACTGTCGGGATGTGTTACGAGACGAATGGCCAAAGAGATACCCTTTAGTTGACGCTTTGATTTTGGGCCGGGATTTAAAGACCTGTGTTGAGTTGGGACTTTGGTGACGGAGGGTTTAATTTCAATTTTAGTTGCAATTGTATTTTCATTTTTATTTTCATTTTTATTTTCATTTTTATTTTCATTTTTATTTTCATTTTTATTTTCATTTTTATTTTCATTTTTATTTTCATTTTTATTTTCATTTTTATTTTCATTTTTATTTTCATTTTTATTTTCATTTTTATTTTCATTTGATTTTCAAGACAAAAACAACAGAGGCAACTTGAAGTCATAGCGGGGACTTGTACATCATTCTACGCCCGAACCATGCGTGACTCTCAACATAAAAATATGGTCATATTCTAGAACGTAACATCGCATCGTATTGGCGTACAACCATTTGCAAGTCATTTCCCGAGCCCATTCCCGTAACCATCCCTACACACTCAAGCCAGCCTAGAACGCCATAAGAGAAGCAGTGAGAACCGCCGCAACAGCAAGGCCAAGCGACTGCACCGCCGAAAGACCAGCCGCGGCGCTGTCGTCGTCAGGCGACCCGGTCTCGCTGGGCAGCTCGATGGTGCCCGACTCGGTGCCAGACGCGTCGTCCGAGCGGCGATCCAGGATGTAGAGCTCGCCGGTGCTGTCCGAGGTGAGGAAGACGCGGCCCGAGGGGCCCCAAGCGATGCCCATGGGACGGAAGCAGTTGTCCGGGCAGGTGGAGAGGTCGGCCATGCTCATGATGTGGGTGACGCTGTCGTGGGAGTTGGCGGGCTTGACGGGTTCGCCGTCGTCGAATTGGACGACGGAGAGGGTGTAGCCTTGGGGGTCCTCGCGGTTGACTGGGAGGGTTAGCTTTTTTTTCTTGATTCTTTTTTTTTCTCGTTCAGGAAAAGGAGATGGGGGAAAAGGAGGGGATGGAGG